>NW_027397063.1:34588225-34871519 GCF_003265705.2 Callorhinus ursinus | reverse complement strand
TACCTCTGAAACAAATAATACATTGTATGTTAAAAAAAAAAAAAAAGGAGAAGAAGATAGCAGGAAGGGAAGAATGAGGTGGGGGAAATCGGAGGGGGAGATGAACTATGAGAGACTATGGACTCTGAGAAACAAACTGAGGGTTCTAGAGGGGAGGGGGTGGGGGGATGGGTTAGCCTGGTGATGGGTATTAAAGAGGGCACATTCTGCGTGGAGCACTGGGTGTTATACGCAAACAATGGATCATGGAACACTACATCAAAAACTAATGATGTAATGTATGGTGATTAACATACCATAATAATAATAAAAAAAGAAGTATAATGAATGTTGTAGAAGATGGAAAGAAATAAAAAATACTGAAAAAATATTCCACACTTTTCCCCTTCTAAAATAAAATATTTTTTTGATTTTAAACGATTTTCTTCATATGAATGTTCATTCAGATGTAAAAAGAGGGTATATGTACTCTCCTCCCCATACAGGAATTTCTTTACATGAAATCCATTTATGGGATGAAGGGCTAGAGGGAGACTAAGGTGTCCTCCCAACAGCTGCTCTAATAACATGCATTTTGGGACAATTCAGATTGTGTAAATCGTTCTATATTATAATTAACAAGTAATTCATGGCATTGTTGTAGTTAAATTACTTAGACACACACAAAAAAATGGTGACTTTTTTTTGCAGTGCTTTGAATACAGCTGTGTGAAACCATCATCTCTTGGTAAATTTTGTAAGATGTTAAATATATTTGCTTAGTTGTCAAAATTATGGCATTTCTAAAGACAAAGATGAAAGAACACTGAACACGGCCACAGTTGTGGATTTTTAAACAAAAGAAGAGTGAATCTCAAACTAGGATGAAGAAACAGCATGATTTTTTGTTAAAAAGTGAAAAATATAGTATCTCTATATTCCTACCAAGTGAGAGTATTTAAGATAGGATTATATTAGGTAAATATTTTTTATTGTGATGCTATCCACAACAAATTAGGATATTACTGTAAATGAGTTTGTATATGTGTTTATGTGAATTAATGTTTATTTTACACATTTATATGTATGATTATATATATGCCTGAATATAAATATGTGTATACATACACATACAGACAACATATAATTAATGAGTAATTGAACCTATTAATTAGTAACAGTGGGTCTGTTTTAAGGTGTGCCAGATTTTCTTAAAAATTTAGAAGGATTGGAGCTAAATATATTTGCATGCCTGAAAATTTCCTTGTATTTCTACAGTAGCTGGAACACTTGGATCATAGAGTACCCTTGTTCTGAGAAACTGAGTCTCAGAAAAGTTTAAAAATGTATTTGGATAACATAGCTAGGTAATAAAATGGTGTAACTAGAACCCAGGCTTCCTGGCTCCAACAGAAGTGTTCTCTATATTATATTACTAAGTTGTTAGATCACATTTCTATTTGGAAGCCTGTATTTTAGAAAATATACAGAATATTCTGATCAGTCATAATTTTTAAGTTACTAAATATATTGAATCAGGCAGACAGTACAACCACTGCTTAGATATGATAGAATAAACATTTTTTATGACACTGGTAGGGTATATCACTGGAGAGTAAAGGTCAAGTCCTTTGTTTGACTTCTACAAGCTCAGGCTGTTCTTAAGATCCAGTAGTAATATTTTCTTTCTTTTTTTTTTCCTTTCATACTATGTTAAGTCTATTTAATTGAAATTTGAAAAATAGGCAAAACTTAGAGGCAGAAAGATAAGTGATTGTTGTTTGCTGGGTTGGGACAGGGATTGATTTCAAAGCAGTATGAAGAAAAGCCTTGAGATGATGGAAATGTTTATTTTTATTATGGTAATGGTAAAAAGCACTGTGTACATTTGTCAAAATACAACCACTGTTCACTTAAAAATTGATGAATTTATAGTATGTAAATACACATCAATAAAACTGATGTCAAAACAAAAAAATTTTTTCTAGTTCCATGTATATTTCAAAGTACCATTGTGATAAAAAATAATTTAAGTTCTCAATAAAAAAATCTTTGAAAACTTTCTTATGTTCTCTTTTTAAGTAAGATATATACTTTTTTGTATTTGTTGTTTCATATACTTTATTGAAGGTCTGTAGTTTTTTCTCTGATAAATCTGACATATTTCTTATTTTCTTCTTGGACATTTTATATGTTTTGTGGCTATTGCGAATTACAGCTTTTTCTCTTCTGTAACAGATGTTGGGGAAACTGGACAGCTATGTATAAAGGAATGAAATTGAACTCCTATTTATACCACTCACAAAAAGTAACTCAAAGTGGATTTAGGACCTGAAAGTGTCAAACTCCTTGAGGAAAACAGAGGGGAAAAATTCCTTGATATTGGTCTTGGCAATAATCTTTGGATATGACACCAAATGCACAGGCAACAAAAGCAAAAGTAAACAAATGGGACAACATCAAACTAAAAAGTTCCTGCACAGCAAAAGAAACAAAGAACAAAATAAAGGGGCAACCTACAGAATGGGAGAAAACAGAACAGAGTATCCAAGGACTCTGATACAACTACAAAAGGTAGAACATAGTGCAACAGAAGTACAAGAAGGAGAAGAATGAAAGAAACAAGAAATCTTGGCAACAGTGATTACTAAGAATTTCTCCAAATTAATGTCACTCTTCATTTCAATTAAGAGTGTATTCGGAAAGCTCAGAGAACATCAAGCAGGCAAAAATGCCAAAAACTATACCTGGGCATATCATTTTCAAACTACAGAAAATCAAAATAATCTGGAAAGTAGCCAAAGGGAAAAACACCCTACCTATAGAAGCTCAAAGATGAGAGTTACATCTGATGCCTTAGAAACCATGGAAATAAGGAGAGGGGAGTGAAAAATTGAAAGTATCGAGAAAAAAAAAATCCTAGAATTCTGTATCCTGTGAAGTTTTCCTTCATATGTGCAGGAAAAATAAAGACTTTCTCAGACAAATAAAAATTGAGGGCATTTTTTTTCTAGTACACCTGACTTACAACAAATGTTAACAGAAGTTGTTTATAGGAGTAGAAAATAATATAGGTCAACTTGGATCTACAGAAAGGAGGGAAGAGAGTAGAAGAAGGAATAAATGAAGGTAAAATAAAAACTTTAACTTTTCTTGTTCTTAACCTAACAGAAAACAGTTTGTTCAAAATAATAGTAACAATGCATTTAATTACTTATGCTTATATATGCATTTTATATATGCATATATGCTTATGAATACTTAAATATAAGTGAAACAATAAATGACATCCATGATACAAGAGATAGGAGGAAGGAATTAGGACTATTTTATTATAAGGTACTCATACTACCTATGAAATGATATATATAGTGTTAATTGAAAGTGGACTTGCATTAGCTATAAATGTACATTGTAAAATCTAAGGCAACCACTAGAAAAGAAGTGTAAATGAAATACTAAGAAAGAAGAGAAATAGAATTACATAGAATGCTCATTTAAAACCACAAAAGACAGGAAAAGAATGGAAGACAAAAAGATTCTTCTCTCTCCGGGTAGCCTCTTCCAACATTTTAATATATTTTTTTCAGATTCATATACTTCTATCTCACTTTTGCTCATCTCCATATTTGAATAGCCTGATCTAATTTTTATTTTACTGGGAAAACAGAAATTCAGTATTGATTTCTTATAAATCAATCTGCATATTTTAATTTTCAAATTGAAAAAATTCACAACATATCATAAAATCATTTAATCATATTTAAAATATTCAATTACATAAGTCCTATAACTTGAAGGAAAAGGTTTAGTAAACAGGACTTTTTTTAATTGATAGAGAAATCTCAGCTGTAAGATACAATAAACACAGGTATTCCTAGTAAAACATATCAAAGAATAGACAGGAATTTTTAAACATCAAACCTTGAATGTCCCTTTTGCTTACCATATCAATATTTTAATTTAAAAAAGTCTTTCCAAGCTATTATATAATCACAATGAATTTTAATTGGATTTAAAAAAGTAAAGTGGTGGGAAGAAAAGTAAATGTGTTCTAAAGAGATGCTGTTTTTTATATGATATTATTTCAGGTAATTTGCCATTTTCAGATTGTGACTATCAAAGTAGAACATGTCACTTTCATGCGATTTTTTTTCAGTGAGCTGGAGTCAAACCTGATGATGATGCACAGCAGATGGTATTGTAAGTCGTCTAATTATTTCTATCAGGTACAATGTTTTAAATGTAAAATATTCTCAAAGAATAAAAATCAAACAATAGTGTTCCAGAAATGAAACTGATATTGAGTCAATTCAGCTTTAACACGTGTAAAATTGTTAATTTATTGATTGCACTCACCTGAGGAAAGCAAGTGATCAAAAAGAATAATGTAAAAACCACGTTAGTGCAGACATTACTTTGCAAATTTAGGGAAGATATAATCAGAAAACCCTTTAATAAGCAAAGTTAAATAATTCTAAAATTATTTGAATATGTGGGTTTTACTAATTCTCCATAGTGGGTTATTTTAATACATCTATTATTAAATACTGAATTCGTATTTGTCTGAAAGCAATATAAATATTAAAGTGGAAAAGCTTCTGGTGAATAAGGAATGCAGAAATCCAAAGTTATACACACTTTGTTATTTTAATTTTGAATCAAATCAATTTCTGCAAGATGTTATAAAAATGAAATTAAAATTTTTCCATATTTTTAAACATTTAAAAGTTTTTCTAGTATCTTTTAAACACTCATGGAAATAAAGTTGTGATTATTTTTATTCAGGATTTCTGTCCAAAGGCCAGAAGTATTTAAAAGGTATGGTATACTATGTCAAGGAGTAAAAACATACTAAGGCCCAAATTGTAGTCTTTTGAATGAATACTAAAGACATTAAAGTAAGCCAGGGAATTGCAAATCTGAATAAGAACCTTAACAGTTTAACTTAAGTTATATAGGGTAGTCAAATTACTAAATTTTTTTATGAACTACCTCATTTCATCTGCATTACCTCACTTAGAAATAGATTTTATTACCTGTGTATAGAGATATCACTAAGACTCAGATAGATTAAATAATTCACATTACAAAAATGGCAGAAAAGTATGAGAATCAGAATTCATCATAAGTGATCTTGCCAACAGTGTAACAAGTGATCTTGTCTCCTTTTGACAAGGAGATGATCTAGAGAAATTAGAGTGAGTCTGTTGAGGATGGGAAAATATTCAAATGGAAAAATTTCCATTTTGGAGATTATTTTCTGAATTCAAATTTCCTTTATTTTTTGTTTTTGTTTTTGTAAGTAGACTCCACCCCCAACATGGGGCTTGAACTCACAACCTTGAGATCAAGAGTCTCATGCTCTACCAACTGAGCCAGCCAGGTACCCCATGAAGTCAAATTTCTATGAGTATTATTATGAAATGCTTGTTTCTCTTAACCCCGTGTTTGAAAGCAACACATGTGAAAATGACAAACATTTAATGTTGCATTTTGACAAATAGTCATTTTTAAAAGAAAGGGCAAAGGGTCTCTTATTCTTTCTTCTTCATTTTTTCTCAACCAGAAAATATACAAAATTTAAATATTGTGGAACTATATAAATTAAAACATAATAACTCAAATATCTCCCAAAGTATGTGTTTTAGCACTTGGTTATCTATGAAGGGAGTGTACAAACATCAATTTTCAGCCCCACCACTAGTCAAAATGAGAGGGCATTCATCCTGATGGTGTTCCCCTTGAACACTAATAAATTCCACGTGGGTTTATAAGATAAATTTAGTTAATAGAGAGATCAATAGACTAAATTGTCAGAAGCTTTTTTCGGTAAGGTGATACTAATAAAAATGTATCTCAGAATGCTGACCTTTGAATTTTAGTTATTTTTTCAGCAAATTAGTCACAGATGACTGAAGAACAAATTTGCAGTGTAAAGTCCATGGACCTAGAATTTTTTTATCTTTTCACAAAAAAAATTAAAAGGAATAAAAGTTGAGAAATGATCACAGTGAAGCATCTAAAAATCATAAATGAGCATAATAGGCAGTCAATACACTTTTTTTCTTATTTCTTTCTTATTATACTGTCAATGATATGCAATAAATACAATTTCACAAAACTGAAGCTGGGATTACTAACATGTGGGTTAACTATCCAGTTTGACAATCTCATTAATATTAAAGATGATGACAATTCACAGCTAAGTCACAGCTTGGATATATAAATAAGCCATATGTAGCATTTAAGGGAATTAATGGGGTTTTGCCACTTACAAGAAGACGGAGCACATTTCCCTCTTTACAAATGAAGTTGGGCATGATTTCACATAACTGGTTAAATTGTACTGAATCATAAATCAAGTGGCCATACCTAAGTTTTTTTCTGGGCCCTGCGTTCTGTTCCATTGTCTGTCGATGTTTGCCGAATTCCATACATACCACACTGTCTTAATTACTGAGGCTGAACAAAAGTGTGTGACGAACAGAACAAATCTCCACCTTTATTTTTTCTTTGAAAATGTCATGCTATACTTGGCCTTTACACTTCCCTATAAATTAGAATCTGCTTTTCAATCTCTACAAACAAATATAGAAAATGACTACAATCTAAAAAAAAAATACTAGAATTGCCAATTGAATTGCCTTGAAATTACTGATAAATTTTCATTAAATTGACATTTTTACAGTAAGGAAATTTTTAAACAATGATTATGCTATATCTGAAGAAATTTTTAGGTCTTCCTAATTATTTCTCAATTTATTTAATTGTTTTTCACATGGAAGTTTTTGGACAGCTTTTCTTGGATGTATTCCCAAGTATTTGATCTTTTTTGTTATATTTTCAACAGCTTTATTGAGGTATAACTGATATACAAAGAACTGCACATATTTAATCTGTGTAATTTGATGAGTTTGGACATATGCAAATACCTATGATGCCATCACCGCTATCAAGGTATTAGACATATCCAACACCTCCTAAGTTTTCTTTGTGTTCCTGTATGTGTGTGTGTGTGTGTGCATGTGTGTTAAGGACACTTGAGATCTACCTGCTTAACAAGTTTTGAAGTGCACAATACTGTATTGTTATCCACAGTTACTATCTTGTATAGCAGATGTTTAGAATGTATTCATCTAGCATTAAAGAAACTATACCCTTAGGAAAAAAAATCTCCATTTCCCCCACTCCCCGGCAACCATTATGGGGGAAATGGATAGAAATATATAAATATCTAAAGTATCTAAATATATATATATAGTGAAACTCATATTTTCTGGTTTTCAGTGTAGAAATCATAAAAATATTTCATTAAATTTATCTCTTGGCATTTGCAATTGTAAATATTATTTTAATATTGTATTCTATTGGATTTTCTATACATCTACTGTTTGATGTATACTAATTTAAGACTGTTATTTATTCCTGTTGGATGCATCTGTTGTGTGGTATCAACATTAAGAGTTTTGGGGATTTTTTGTCTTGTTTGTTTTTTAAATCATACATTTATTTAGTATATCTTTTCCATTCCTTTGTTTTCCGAGTTTTTGTATCTTTGCATTTGAAGTGTATCTCTTATAAACACCATATGGTTTGGTTTTAGTTTGTTTTGACTTTTTGTTTATTTTTCCGGTCTGACCTTCTTTGTTTTACAGTACAATATTACATTAGTATGTGATATCTTGGGGTTTACATCTACCAACTTGTTCAGTGTTATCTATTTATGGCACTACTTTTTTCTCCTCTATGTCTTATTTATTGCCTTCTTTTGCATCAATTGGGCATTTCCATATCATTTGACTTTTCTCATCTATTATCTTTAGGGTTCCCTTTCTTTAGTTATTTTAGTTGTTATTCCAGAGATTACAATTTATCACTTTCTGAGCAATGAAAGAAACTTTCAACAGTTTAACTTTTTTTCTTCCCAGCTTTTGTACTATTGTTACTGCCCAGAAAAGAGTTAACAAAGGAGGCTTAAGGCTGCTATCTTTAGAAGGGCCTGCTGCCTAGCATCTGGAAACTTAGGTTGTGAAACGCTCCCTAACTGGTAAGTTGTACCTCTGTGCCTACAGTATGATTTATAGTGAACATCTGCTTTCCTTCTGAGAATCTGGTAGTTGAAAAAGGTATGCCCATGTTTTGCTTCTGATCAAAAACCTAAATTTGGGGTTTCAAATGCCCCTCTTTGAGTAGAAACAATGCACAAGGCGTATGTATTTTCTCTGCTGTAAGGATGGTACACTCTGTGTGATCTCTCCCGGGAGGAAGAGGGTGAAGGAAGCCAGCACATGGATTGCTTCAGACTTTCCTATGTTTTTCCCTTATTGAACCCGGGTGTATCTGGGGTTACTGTGTTACTATGTTGCTGTTTGTGTAATAAATCTGAGCTGTGGGGCCAACTATATGCTGAGTCTGAATCCTTCTAGTGAATTGCTACAGATAGAGGCAGTCTTGGGCAGCCTGAAACAACTGCCATATATTTTATTTGCACATATATCTTAAATTCCACAAGGCTTTATCATCATTTATTTAAAAAATCATTCTATTTCACCCTTTCTCTGCCCTTCTTTCTTATATTTTCTATTGATCTACTTGGGATCATTTTCCTTCTGCCAGAACTCTCTTCAATAGTCCCTTAATATATATCTGTCCTCTGAGTTTTTGTTTTTTCTGAAAATGTCATTTTTTTATTTAAGAAAAATATATTTGCTAGAAATAGAATTCTAGGCTAGCATATTGTTTTCACATAAAAGTGACTAAATACTATTGAAACTAATGATTTTTCCCAACAGCTTTTTAGGCCTTTTTTTGGTTTGTTTTTATCAGCAGCTTAATTATGATGGAACTATATGTCATTTTCTTTATATTTGCACTTTTTGGGGTATAAAAAATGTATTGAATCTGTGGTTCAATGTATTCCATCAGCATTTGAAAATCTTTATACCCATTACTTTTATAAATATTTATTTTGTCCTGTTATCTATATTCTTCTGAGCTTCCAATTACACATATGTTAATTCCATGCCCCATATATCTTTATACTCTTTCCTGTACTTTTCAACTTTTTTGTTTGCCTGATATAGGGCTCGATATCAGGACCCTGGGATCATGACCTGAGCCAAAGACAGATGCTTAACGGACTGAGCCACCCAGGTGTCCTTGGCATAGTTTTAAAAGCAGTGGTCTTTTACTTAATTTTTTAAAAATTGATTTATACAATTATTATATCTCTGTTTTATCTCTCTCCTAGGCTTGCCAGATTTGGCATAAATAAATAAATAAATAAATAAAGCATATACAGTCAAATTTGAATTTCAAATTGAAAAAAGAATCATTTCTTAGAGTATATATATATGTCCATGAAATAATTGAGACATACTTAAATTTTAAAATCTTACTTTGTCTAACTGAAACTCAAATTTAACTGAAAGTCCTGCATTTCATTTGGCAAACCTATCCCCTCTTAAAGGCCAGGAATATATGTTGGTCAGAGAAAACAAGTTTTGTAAAGACAATAGGTATTTCCAAGTCAATTTATATATAAATAGAAAAAGTCAGAAAAAGCTGGTAGTTAATAAACCTGAATAATAGAGATGTACCAGGAGAACAAAAATGGCACTGTGAAGAACATAGTAGGACTTCCAAAACTTTAAGGATCAATAACTTGTCAGGAAAACCCTAGGGGGGGAACAAAAAAAACCTTAGTGTATCTAATAAAACACACACGCATTATATCAATATCTAATGCCAAGTCCTACCTTGTTCTAGGGTTGTTTAAATATGCTTTAGTAAAAACAGGAAAAAGTTCCCAATCACAATCTGATTTGACACTCATAGATGCAAGTAAATGAGAACATAGACTAGGGTGAGGATGAATGGGCGGAAGTAAAAGCAATTTCTGGAAGGTTGTAGTGTGTTAATTACCTGAAGTACCAGCATGAAATAACAGTGAACTTAGTTGATGGACATTTTAACTGATTTGTTTTTCATTAGCTATGCTAAGTTATAAGGTTGTGGTTTCCTTTAGTCTGTTAAATAAAGGCATTTTTGTATCAAACAATTTTGTACTAGAAGGAAATTTAAGTTAATACATAAAAATTAGTTTCTCTTTATGGTGCCACAGTTTGCAAAAGAAGATGTTAAAGCCAAAATTCATGAAACATTCTGATTTTGAACTCTATTTTTGGTCATATTGTTAAGGATTTTTTTCCTATGTTCTTAAGAACTTATAATTCCTTAATCACTTTACCTCTTTTATAGCTGTTTTTTTTCAATTCATTTATTTTATGCACTTTTGGATTTCCTATGGTACCTTTTCTAATTGTTTTCCTCACTATTATAGTTCCAAATCCCAACATGCCCCAACACATCAAGTGAATGTTCCTTCCAACTTACTAAGAGAATACACAGGCATGAAATTCCCATCTTCCTCTCTCCACTTGAAAATATGTATGCAATAAAATCCTTTTCACTCTCTCACACTTTTATGCTCTCCATAATTTCCACGAGGGGCAAATGAATGTAGGACAGTTATAAAGGCATAAAGTATAAGATATAAGATTTAATAAATGCTCACATTTTTGGTAATTTATACAGTATGCTTACCTATACATTATTGTATTGTCACAAGTAAGTGTAAGATTTGATATTATATTTGGATGAGAAACTATCACAGTTTAGGTGACTTGCCCGAACTCATACAGAAGAAATTAAAGTTGAATTTAGGGAATTTCAAATACCTAGATCTACTCAATCATCCCTGAACACACTAAGTATAGATTCCATGGTCAAAATGCTAGATTTGACCGGATTGAAATTTGAGTCTTTCACAACCTCTGTAGTAGAGGAGAGTTGTTGTTTACATAAAGAGCATAAAGAATAAAGACTACTGTAGGAACAAACTCTAAGTCTACATATATTAAGTTATATTAAGCAACTGTGCAAAGATAGGGAGCTCTTCATTCAAAGATTATTTGTGCATCAAACAACCACGATTAAGCATATAAAATATGTAAGGTACCTGAAGAGAATACATACTTGACTCTTGAGAGAGTACTGGGATGAGAGAATAAAGGAACTTACACTGAAAGGTACTTCTCTAGCCTTGACAACCTTCTATCATGTCAAGAACTTATCCACACCTGGAAAAAAAAAAAAAGCCCACATTTAATAGTAGTGAGAAAAGATTACACCTATGCCTAAGGCTTTGACATACAAATATGGAGATCAAACTAATAACTTAATGTACTCAAGATGAAGAGCTGGATTCTTTCACTTTCAGGACTTTGTACTTGCAGTTCCCTCTGCCTAGAATTCTTCTTCCTCAGATACCCATGTGGTTCTTTCTTTCTTTCACTTTTTCTAGGTCAGAGCCCTAACATCACTCTGCTAAAATTATAGCTACTATCTCCATTGTTCTTTATTAATCTCCCTTTTCTGTAACACTCATTGCTATCTCGGACACTGCATATTTACTATTTTTTTTAAAATTTGTTTATTCATTTTAGAGAGAGTCCTAGTGAGCACATGGGAGGAGGGGCCAAGGGAGAGAATCTTCAAGCAGACTCCCTGCTGAGCACAAAGCCTGAGGCAGAGCTCCATCCCAAGGCCCTGAGATCATGACCTGAGCAGAAACCAAGAGTCAACCACTTAACCACTAAGCCAGCCAGGTAACCCTACATATTTATAGGGTGGCCAAACACATAATACTTGACACTGGAAAGATGAGATCGACAGGGGTTTATTATTCATATATTCTCCCAACCCAGGGGAAGGAGACACTGCCTACCACTCAGGCAACCCCGAAATTATACTTGGGAACCAAGCAAATTAGGGACTATGGGAGGCAAGATTTGTAGTACCAATAAAGTGAGGTTTTCCCTGGTCCCCACAGGAGGATGTGATTGGCCTGTTTGAATAATTCCATGGGCTGTGGGAGAACTGAAACCCACTCCTCAGGAATAAGCAGGAACTCTGCCTTGTCTCTTTGTTAAGGAGGGCTGTTTGGCTATGGGACTTCATCCATGGGAGCAGAGTGGGAAGGAGAACTTGTGGTTAGGACATTCAAGGTCCTGCCAATATTACCAGATACGAAGGCAGAACTGGCCTTACATTTAGGCCCTGCACCACAAGCTAGTAAAATAAGGTTCCTATGTCTTTGTAGATATTGTTTGTTTATCTCAAGGAAGGAGAAGTTCAGGGGTAGGATGGGATAGTACACTTTAGTATTCCCTGTTGGGTTGTTGTCAACAATGGATACTTCATGGCCAGTAGCTTACACTGATCATGTCACAGTTGACTGCTATTAACTCAGACTTCAAGATGAAGGAAGGAAGAAGGAAAACAAACTTTGCCAACTAAAATTAAAAAAAAAAAATTCTGCAACTTCTTTTATAGAGAAAAAAATGTTATTTCATCTACAAAGTAAAAAAGGCAGATTGTCTTCAGATTCACTTTTAACACTGATAAAGCAATGACTACTGAGTTTTCAGAATTGAAAAAATAAGCCTCACGCACAAATTTTAAAACCCAAAGACTTTTCTTTGTTTTTGGTGAAGACAATGGAAAACAATTATATATATAATTTTAGAAAGTATAGTATCTCTTATATTTCCAAGCTAAGTATTTAAGAATAGTATTCTGATGAAATAGATATTAATCAAAATAAGCAGCTAAAGAATGTGGAAAATGTTATTTGATGAAAGATACTGAATGAAATGAGTTAGACATAGAATAATGTCCATGATTACAAAACAATGTAAAAAGTTGTATAAAAGATTTTAATATTCATCATTCAATTACTTGACAAAGAAAAGAAAGAGAAAACTAAATTTGCTAAAGTAAGCATTTTACCTAGGACACAGTCAAGATACATATGTAAAAGCTTAATTATATTTGAATACTCTAAGCAGGTTTTAAAGTATATATAAAATATGTGCTTATCGATATATTCAGTTATTCACCATTATATAAGATCATTTATATGTACACAAAATATGAGCTTTCAGAGATAATACATAGTGATGTTCCTGAAATATGTATACCTCAATATTAATATCTACATCTGTTGGCATAGGATTATGTGTCATTTTATTTTTATCATTATAATTTTCTGTACTATCTGCACACATTTCAATAAGAAACATTTTTTTAATTTCACAAAAGCAGAACAATAACTTCATTTGTGTTTTTGAAGAATTCCTGAAAATATTTTTAAAAACAAAACTTTTTCTTCATCTGCTCCTTTAATTTTTGTTCAGGTCCCTTCTGCTTGAAGTCTTAAATCTGTTGGTGAGAGGGCTCATTTATTATGCCCTTGTGGAAATATTCTTGGTATAAGATCAATATTATTCTCTTTATTATTCCTCTGCTCTTTTGATCATTGAGTCCCAGAGGAGAATCACTCCCCACCTCCACTTGCCCCGGTCCACAAAATATATATAACCCCAAATTAAAAAATCTGTTTTCAAAATTTCAAGAGTTATTGTCATTACCTAATGGCAACTGAAGGGGACTGGGGATAATGGAACATTAAGAACAGAGAGTCTTTCCAGGTAAGAACAGCTGACTCAGAATCTCTAGGGAATAACTGTTTTTCCAAAGACTCTTTTCCTCTTCTCATGTTTGCTTGTGTGACTTGGTGCTTAGCTCAGAGATGCCTATTTTAATGAAATGTGTTATTTTCACAGTTTGTACATTGTGAGAAGTGCTTTTCGCCATGTGAACTTCATTGAATTGCTGTCCTTGGAAGGTTTAAAAAACTAAAAGTTGTAAGATAAATAAGCACTCTCTCAAATATTCTTGAAACTCTTGCTCTTTTCCATCTTCACTTTTAATAAAAAACACTATAGCCATAACAAGACTGACATATTTGTAAGGTTTTACTGAAGTCAACATTCTGTTGCAGCCAATAATTAATTTACTTACCGTCATATGATCCCTTTTATATGCAGTATAAATAGACTTCCTTTGGAATTATTTCTATATAATTTATTAGTTGTCAACATAATAATTAGTAAAACAAATCGATTCAGTTCCAGGTTAGATGGCTGAAGTGTCTGTGTAAAGCAATCAAAAGCAGCCAGGCAGAAAAGAAGAGAAAGACAGTAGGCTTGCAAATGAAAAATGTAGGATTTTTTGAAAAACTATTTACTCTATTTCTAATCTTTATTGGCATCAGTTGTTAGGTTACCATAGGACAATTCTGAAGATGAACTCTGAAACACTTAGGTCCTCTGATTCTCCTGGAAACTTCCAACAATTCAGAACTCACATTTCCCCAAGAAATGCTATATTGATCTACTTTCCACAATTTAATAGGAATAAAAATTAGAATTACTGGCAGGGAGAAGATAAGGTGGGCCATTTCATACAAAGCCACCTTTCATCACATTAAGATATTCTTCTCCATTTGAAAGGAAAAAATAATTATACCCATAATCCCTATTGTCCAGGCCGATACCCTTCTGTCTACAGGACTTGAAATGCCCACCGACAAAGTAGACAAGCAAGATGACATCCACCAAATGTCACATTCTCCTTACTTACCTCTGTTGATATGAAAATGAAAACCTCTGTGCCCACTCCTTGCTTCTGAACTCTCATTCCCATCTGTCCAATTCATGAACTTAGCTCATTAATGTTCTTTCCCCAACCTCTTCCCCCAGTCTGTTCCCTAGAATGTCAGTTCCTCAAGTACTATATATTCTCAAACTCATTTCTGAAGTTCCCCTTTGCATCTATTCCTTAAATAAAACATGTTTTCCCCTCTCTGAATATACTATTTCCCGTAGTCCTTTCAATTGGAAGCTATTTTTTTTTCCCACCATGCCATATATCTTAAATTTGAGAGCCAAATTGGTATTCTCTTTACTCTTCACTATTGCTTCCAGATCATTATTTTTTCTCTGTCTTTGGAATTCTCAACATTTAGCTGTGTACCTGCTCTATACTTTCTCTTAGTGATGCTCAAAGATAGTCTCAGGTATTATTCCCCTGGTTACAGACCATATAAGCCAGCCCAGAGCACTTAAGTTTCACTCCATTCCTCTCTATGAGACTTCAATACTCTGTATATCTCATCTTATTCCTTAAGACCCTAACATATTCAACTCCAAAGAATTTTCCTTTATTTTACAAGATCATAGTTACACTGTGCATGTTGTCATTATCATGAACTATCGTGAACTATCTTTAAACCACTAATTCAACTTCCTACTATAACATTTTCCCCAAATCAGTAAGAAGTCAAATATATTGATCTTGCAAATACTGCTATCTGACTTTCAGAAAATTATTTAAATCCTGTACATCTTTGTTCCCTCATCTGTTAGATGAACATAGTAATACTACTTTTCTGATAGAGTTGATGTAAGGAATAAATTAATTCCTCCACATAAAATGCTTAAATAATTCCTGGAACATAGCAAATGTGCAATAAATATTAGCAATCACTGTTATTAGTGTTATGATACTTTTCTAATCTTCACTATCATTTTATTATTCTTTCTGTTCTTAATTTATTTCATAATCACTATCCTCAAATGAGCATTCTATACCACCCAGAACATCTTTTTTTTTTTTCCCCTTCTTGGTAACTGTGCTTTTCCAATAGGACAAAGTCAATTTCATTCTATTACAACATTTCTCACATCTCTGGCTCCCATCTCACTTTCAAATGGTGTGTCTGAAGAAAAGAAAAGGCATCTTTCTGCCATCAAATTTATAACTCATCTATAGTTGTTAATATACATATTGTTTTCCCTCCATTTCTTCATTTGTTTACTATATTCACCTTATTTCTCATTATTTCCATTATGTTCCATATTAAGGACTTAATCTCCTTGGTGACTATGTCTTCTCAATCTTTCCCCTTCTTAACAGAATCATATCCATATTCATTCAGACAAGGTCCAGTACAGAGGTGGCCAAGGACCTTAAAGGACCAAGAAATTGTTTTCTAATTGTGATGAAGCCAGATATAGGAAAGGAAGTGATGGAGCTCAACACAAACTCAAGAAGACATGACATGTGAAGGCATTACATTTCACTCTTTGAACTCTCTGCTGCCTACAAAACATACTAGAGCAGGGCAAATTCAGCCAGTAAGAGGCCAACTTATTCTCATACCTCCCACAGTAAAAACCAAACAGGAATACGATATACATGTCCCTTTATATACCTCACATTATCTCTATAAAAACAGAACACTTGAAACCTATGCCTCCAAAAATATTTCTTTGCTGACACTGGACCACTGTTATGTGTGTCTCTCTCTCTCTTTTTTTTTTTTTTAGAGTCAAGTTTTATTTTGTTTGGTGTTTCAGATTTCCCTATTTTTGTAAGCTTAGGCTCCAGGCACTGTGCCTATGGCATGAGATGAGTAATGGAGACATCAATGAAAGAGCTGCTCGTTGGGTCCAAATCGGGTAGGGAAGGTGATAAAACCAGCAGTGAGAGAATCAGGCATACGAGACAGGCTTAAGTGACTGGAAATCGTAGGAACAGTGGAGAGTAAGTGCCAGAGTCCAGCTCTAGCAGGAGAAGGGTCCTTGAAGGAAAGGGCGGCCTCGGTGAGTGAGGAGACACAGACACAGGATCAGGTTGCAAGCATCTCCCTTGTTATGTGTGTCTTATTTTGATATGCCCTAGACATCCTCATTTTAGTAATTTAATTTATTTACTAATTTATTCAAGCCATAAACATGGGAATCATACTTTACCCATTCCTTCCACTTCATTACCACATCTAACACAAAAACTTTCTAGTGGATTCTACCTTAAAAATATCTTACTAGATCAATTTCTGGCATGACAATGTGAGGAGCTCTATTGAGCTCCCATTGAAATTAGTGAAACTTATAAAAATCAACCATTTAAAGCCCCTGGAAATGGTCCCAAGGATTAAAAGCCAATAAAGAAATATCTACTCAAGAACACCTTCAAAAACTGCTGATAAAGGTGAGAGTCTATAATTTTGAACCAAGACTACTTCCTCCTTTCTTCTTCTTCCCTCTCATCTCAACAATGTGTAGACTTCCACAGCTAAGAACACAGCGATCTATCTCTTTCCAGATCTTAGAAGGATTTCTTTCTGGAAGCAGTAAGATGTCAGTGTCTGTCATCTAGCCTCCAGCTGGATGCTGGCACTGAGTCTCAAATGAGGTCATAACAAACTTCAATAAGTTTAGAAGAATAGAACAATATAAAGTACGATTTCACTTATACATGGAATCTCAGAAACAGAACAAATGAGTAAACAACAGAAAAGCAGAAACGGATTCATAAAGACAGAGAACAAACTGATGATTACCAGAGGGGAGGACAGGGGAAGGATGGGCAAAATAGGTGAAAGAGATTAAGAGGTACAAGGTTCTAATTATTTTTAAAAAGAGGGGAGGGGTAAAAAAAAAAGAAAGAAAATGTAACCTACCAAATACGAGAAAATAGTTGGAAAAATATGTGTCCAGTAATGGTTGCACATATCTGTAAATATACTAGAAACAATTAAATTGCACATTTTAAATCACTAAATTATAAGGTATATAAATTATATCTCAATAAATTTGCTAAAAGCATATCATAAATAAGTTATTTTTCTACAATCCATGCCACTATCCTATCTTAGTTAAAACTATAATATCCCCGTATTATTTTACTTATATTTTGGCTATCCCAATGATCTTTCTACACAGCAGAGTGCATTTTAAATAAATATTAATTAAATCACATCACATAAATATATGTTTCCTTAAATCAAGCAATATACCAAATTTGACATCTTGACATCATTTTGTCTTACCAACCAAGGTGTTTAAAATGAAATGTAATCATGAAATTCAGAGTCTGTATTAACTTAAGATCATGATCAAATAGTTCCTCATTATTTACTTTATTTTATATGTATATCATTATTATTTTGATTTTATGCTCATATAAGCAGATGTCACTATGGGAAACACTATTCCAATGGTTCATGTTATAAAACAAATTACCTAAAAACTCAGTGCCTGAGTGCCAGGCCACTCCATTTAGCTCAAAATTTTTATAGCTCAGAACTTGAGGAACTTGAGGAAAGTAGGCAAAGAAGTTCTCACTTGCAGTGCCTCATAGGATGGTAGTCTGTTGTAAATGGCTTTGCAGTCTGAAGGTTTGCTTTGGTTGGACTTTCGAGATACTTTATTCTCAACTAGCTGTTCAACCAGCCTATTAATCAGAGTGCCTATATGTGGTCTCCAAGATCTTAAAATACTTCTTTTTACACCATAGCTTAATTCCTCCAGATGATGCTTTTAAAAAGACTCTTAAGAGTTATTTACCTTTTAGAACTGGATTCATGGAGAAGAGTCATTTAAGACTGTATTCCTCCAACTTGAATCTTAAGTGTAATAGTAAACTATCTACTTCCTTCCTTAAGCCACTTGGAAGAAGACACATGGTAGTCAATCCTCTCAGCTTCAGCACTTTACCTTAGACTTTTGATCAGAAAGCATTTGGCTCAGAGCTAAGCATTGCCTTCCCTTGCAAGTCCAAAGCCACTTTCCAATCATCGCATTGAGGGTATCTTGCAAGACACATCCACCAGAATCCTCTGTCTCCCTCCATCTTCCCCAGTAATCTTTACTACAGAGAGTCTTGAATAGCTGCCTTGGACTTAACATCAACAAGAATTGAAAAATGTATTTTCTTTGGTAGAAATACAGAAAAAGATCTGGGGGATGGGGACATTGAGGAAGTTTTAAAATCAGAGTTGCTCTCATTGTTATCAGTAGAGTCTCAGGGGTCCCAAGAATGCTCCATTGGTGTTTGAAAAAAAAAAAGGAACTAGGAAGAGGGAGGAGATGGTGGGTCTTTTGGAATTCCATCTCAACCATGTATTGGGATATTTCATAGGTGTTTCCAAGAAAGGTTTCTGCTTCTAATTTTTTAAAACTGCTAACATATATATAATAGTCCAACAAATCAATTTATTTTTTCGTGTAACATTGATGTTACTTGTCCAGAAGTAAATAACCCTGAGGAAGGAGTTCACATTTCATTACTCTTTTGATCCTGTTCAGAGATTTTAATGCTTAGCTGTGTATCTGGTGTTGCAAAGACAAATGCTGTTGAGAAACACTGTTTGGCTAAGTCATTTAACCCAACATTTCAGGCTGGCATTTGGCACAGCTAATACTTTAAAGCTGATATTTCACAAAAATCTCTTAAAAAAAGATGTCCTCTCCATTATATATTTTTTATAAAGGTTAAGTGCACAGTGTTTCACTTTTAAGGTGATTCTTAAATTGATAACAAAGTCACTCCCTTGTCTTAGAGATGTCAACCATAATACATGGTTCATTAAAAAATGACCCATGGTCTTTCTGGTTCTTAATGCCTTCCTTTTGGTATTTGAAGTAGAAACCTATGCTTGACTCCCTCATCTGAAAAATTTATTGTCATTGACTTTTCTATGTTAAGAATTAAGCAGTATAATTCATCTCTTTGCACCCTACCTAAAGTGATTTTTCTGTAAAAATCAAGCCAATCACTGGTCAAGGTTTAGGTATTCATGCTTCTAAATGTCTCCTTTGATCAACCACAAAAGATAACTCAGCGCAGAATATAATGACCCATCCATTTGAATATGAATCCAATATTTACATCCAATGTGAATATATGTATGTTAGCTAATTGTTTATACTTCAGATGATATTAGAATATGAGTAATGGCTTATTTATTGTATAAGGTACAATCAAAATAAATATTATTAAATTATGTAAATAGTATATAGATTTACTGTGAAGTTTCTTGTTCTTAATTATTGAGATATCTCAAATTACATAGAAAATTAAAACACATGTATGCATGCGCACCAGCGTGCGCACGCACACACACACAGGGTTTAAATAAATGGCTTTGAGAACTTTGGAGCTCAATCTTAATATGCAAACAACACATTGTCTTCAGAGTTTTTCAATAATTCCACTTTTGTGACAGATTAGGTCTCCTTTAGGTCCTGAAAATGAATGCAAATTAAATGCATTTACTAAAGCAGATTGATGCTAAAGCTTTCTTTTCTTTCTCTGTGCCTGACAATAAAAAAAAAAGACCTTTCTTTTGAACACTGCATCTCTGTGCTGATGTGTGATTTTAATATTGCTATCTGTTTTTCTTTTTTGATCACAGATTGATCCAATTGTGATCATTTGGATTTATGCAATTGTGAAACAAGTGTAGGTAGCAGAAGTGATTCTTTACAGACTGTCATTACTTAAACAGTGAATGTAAACTTTGGTTAGTGTAACATTCTTAAAGTATAGTTTTTAATTAGTGAAAATATCAATGCAAACTGCTCTTCTTACCTGTGAGCATAAGAAACTAAGACTTCTAGCGAATAATTCCTTTACAATTGTTTATCCTTCCCAATCCTTGTGTCATCTTCCTCTGTTCAAAATACTTGCTACTGCAAACGATCTCCTGTCTCCACATCAGGAAATATAGGGAGTTCCTGAGCAAAATTGATATAATCTCTTCTCTAAAGTATTTTATTTTTTAAAATGTTGACTGACAATAAATACATGTCATTTTTTTGTTACCAGAGCTCTTATTTAAAAAACCTGTGTTTTGCACAGTGTGGACAGCTCTGTTCTCACTCTTTTGGCTTTTGTCATACAGCTGTGTCCTCCCCTACTCACAACTGCAACTCTTCTCTCCAAACTCTGAGTAAGTACACGGTACAAGATAATGGACTCTTGACTTTGTACTTTCTCAAGCAGCATTTGCATGGTTAAATGCAATCCTGAAAAAGTGGGGGTAAAAAAAATACAGTATGTTTCATCTTTAAGAATATTGGAAGTCTTTATGTTTTATATACTATCACATGCAGGAAGGAGAATATTAGTGTTGGTTTCATGTATACTTTTCAAATGGGCAATATACATTGGAAATAATCTTTCAATTATCAGCCACAGCGAGCTCCATGAAGAACCCTGACTGTTTGGCTGAGTTTGAAGCAGTTTGGAGAATCTTTCCTAACCAAAGAGCTGGAATTTTGCTTTTTCACTTTTCTTTAAATGACTTTCACACCAAGTCTCATCTCATCCTAGTAACCACAGTGGGATTTTACATTTTTTTTTCCTTCAAGCAAACTTAGATATCTTAAAATTGTAAACTTAAAGTTGAAATGTGACAGCTATTTAATTACTCAATTTTGTCCTGTCTTTTCACAAACTCCTTGATAGCAATAAGCAATAAAATAGGATAAATATTTTTATACCTCAGATCAAAGTCTCATATTTGAAATAAATATACTTATGAAAAAAATGATAATTAAAAAAATATATATCTAGGGAAATGTGTTAAATCTCCACAGAAAAACCTGTTCTGAATCAAATAAGTTACAGAATCTTCCCTGCCTGGATGTTGTGGCTCTTGCAACAGAATGAGACTCGGAGACAATCTTCTGGATAAGACAAACTAGATTAATGTACAGGTCTCATAAAAATAATACATCCTTAAAAATTGAGACTAATCCTCAGATATTTTTGAATTATTAGATGTTGGTCAAACATCTGCACATGTAACCAAAATTCTGGTGTCCTAGTGGTGCTGTAATGACAAAAATTCTAGACGAGGAGATAGAAAAGCTGGATTCTGCCACCAATTGACACAAATAGGGGAAAGTGGGGCTCAATTTCTTCTGCTTATTACAAATCAGTCATTTTTAACTTTCTGCTAAATTCTGTATTTACATATTATTTACATAAGTATAGCCAGAGGAATGAACAGGGATTCTAAATGCACATTTATTTTGGTGAGCTGTTGCATCTGTGTAGGGATATTTACCAACATAGTACCAATTCCTGTTGCTTACTATTCTTTGTACAGAGAATGAACAAGAACCAGTACACCAATTATAGAGTCTAAAAATATTATGCTAATTGAGATTTCTAATTTTATTTACTTTTAGGCTTGAAACTGGTGATATCAAATGTAGTAAATGAAATATTTTACCATAGCCAACTAAAAACATGTTTCCCACCATATACCGTTTATCTAATCTCTACCCTAAGTAGATTTTCTGAAATCATCAGAGTTGACAAAATAAATGGTTGACGTATACAGCACACATCTCAGTGTTACAGTAACAAAAAAGGATTTACTCTTCCTATTAGAAAATGGTTAAAAAGATTATTTTTTCCATATCATGAAGCAATTTATAGCCATTAAATAATGTTTTTGAGTCATATATACTGGCTAGGAAATGTTGACAGTACATTGTTAAGGAGATAAAGAATACAAACTTTACAGATGGTGATACCAATCTGGTATTTGTGTATAGTGAACACATTGGACTTGGTAACAGTATTTTAATTTCTTACAGTATTCCTAAACAATCTACTCTTTGCAGAGTTCTTCACCTTGGAGTTAGCTGGGCATTAAGGAATTAGGTTGGAACAAAACAGAGCAAAGAACCTAGTTATTAGAAGGAAAGAGGTGAAGTGAGAAATATGAAGCAGAGGTCCTAGCAGGATGTAACAAAGGAAATTCAAACCTCACAAAACCTGGCTCCCTAGTGGGAACACTTCCCAGCTGTACTCTCTAGCCAAACTTGCTCTCTGGCTCACTCAAACCAGCCTGGGACTACCTGCACGGGCCCTGCTCTCCCCAGGTTTCCGTTGTGGACTCAGTAATAAACTATCTTGCTGTTGGTGTATCTCCAGACTCAACATTCCACTTGTTCAATGGGAAGGGGTGACTTGAAAATACTTAAATGGCTGTGCCATTTCCCTGTGTTCAGGTGGCAGTGCTGTGATAATTACAAAAGTAGAAAGTACCAAGTACCTGGAAAAATAGGAGTCCTTCTTCTAGCAAGGTCACACAGGAAGTACTATGAATTCACCTAAAACAGAACTCATTGCCCAGTTTTCCTATCATTTTAGTACCTCAGATATAAACTTAAAAGAATGGCAACATATATATGTTTGGTGAGAACTTTTGAAGTGAACCGAGAAAGGCATATAGATATATTATTCTTAGTGAAGTTGTTAATCATTTACATAATAATATAATATGTAATATATAATATATTAAGGAGTATTTTGTAAGAAATTTGCAAAGAGCATATTTTTACAATCAGTTTGTGTCACTACAACATCTCACTGAGTTTCTTCTCATTAATTATATGTGAGACAAAAGAACATAATTCATAAAAGTGATTAATGAAGATATTCCCATACTCTTAGGGGGAAGGTAAATATGTTTTGTCGGATTGTTTTTGTTTGTTTGTTTTTCAGCTCTAGAGCAGATAATGTCTGAGTCAAAGTAGTGGTTTTGTTGTTTAGAACATTGAGGCCCTTTAGGAGAGCCCACTGGTTTTTCAAGAGGGGTTAAAAAATAAAGCTTTATGTTTAGAGAATTGAAAACAGCAAAATTAATGTGCAAGTTTGAATCTTTGAAAATTGAGAAAGGTTGGAGATCCCGAAAGTGAGTGCTAGTGGGAGGTGATACCTCAAAGGGGAAGATGGATCACTTGGTGTAGTGACCATATAGTTTCCATGAGATTCCATGTGGCTGAGCTTTGCAGTACTGGTGTAGAGATGATCACCTTTAAATGGATCATCTAGACCAGGGCAAAAAGGAACCACAATTCTAATACTACAAATTTAAAAGTAGATTTTCCACCATTTTCCTGGGACTACATAAGCCTCTTGTTCTGATATTTTACAATGGATAGAGACAGAGATCCTGAAAATTAAAAAATACTAGATTATTGCCAATATTGTTAAGAAGTTCAAGCTGAATTTAAAATAATTTAGAATAAATTAGAATAACTTAAAATAATTTTTACAATGTGGCCTTTATTGATATCCAATTACCATGTAGTAATTCATAGATTTTACACACACACATGCACACACAAAGCATCACTTCCTCTGTGCCAGGCAGTGTAGTAAGCATGAGGGATCTATCATTCAAGAGGACAGAGAAGGCCCTGTATTCATGAAATTCTATTCCAATGAGAGAGATGGGGGAAAGTAAGTTAAAATATAAACTAACCTCAATGACAGATGCTATGAGAAAAAAATGAAGTCCTTTGACAAGTCATTCTCCAGACAAGAAGAACAGGCCCACAGAAGAGATGCCATGTAATCTGTGACCAGAGTGATGAAAAAGGTTCAGCTATTGGGATATCCAGTGACAATCAAGGAAGAGAAACAGTGAGTAGGGTCTGAGTGGGATCCGGTCCACATTTTAAGAATTCAATATATGCTAAAATGGCCCCCGGAATGTTACTTTCCATAAGATTTCTCTTTCATTATAACTTGCCTTAGGTTTCTTGGATGGGTATAATTGATTTTAGACTTTTCATATGGGATTATAGACCTCCCACCACATTTTTGGCTTAGTAGAGAGGGTCATGTATCTTCAGGATTCCCTAGTAGCTTAAATCTGCAGGAGTTCATAGGAGTGAGGAAGGATGTCCACATTCTAGAAAATATTAAAAATGTTGTCACTTACAAGAGTGATTAGGCTATAATGAGATATCTATCTATCTATCTATCTATCTATCTATCTATCTATAGAAGTGACATGACAAATCTTTTCGAGATACATTTAGCCACATACCAAATTTAACAGTACCATTAAACTTAAGTAATATTGTTAACAACAACAAAACAAAAAACTTTCACCCATTAAACAAATTCCTTTCCATTACATAAAATCTAAGCCACAGGAAAGAAGGGTAAAAATCACCAAGAAACATAACTTATTTGAATAGAGCCAATGGAGCAAGGCATCAGATTTTTCATTATCAAAGTGTATTGCTCCATAAAGCTGAAATCATTGCTCTGCTCTTAATTTGGATAGTTAATCACTTTTCTACAGAAAACAAAAGACAAACGTTTACCAAGGTACCTTGGACATCCCTCTTTATGCATTTTTCTCATTTAACTTCTCTATAGATCATATACACATCTATTTACATTAAAATAGCCTAAGCATTACCTTTACATACAACTAAGACTACTCTAGGGAATACACTATGCTTCCCATTTGTGAACACTATTCCTCTGATTTACTTATCCCTGTTTCCCCCCAGTGCTGGGTCCTTGGAATTACTAGATAAGCAGGGTGATTTCTCTCACATTACTAAAACTGATGTTTCTCTAAAAGAATTTGTGAATTTGCCAGAGGTCTAATCTCAAGTATGCAACCCTGTGAAATACATGTTAATTCATTTTTAATTGTGGTAAAATAGTCATAACATAAAATTTACCACCTTAATCATTTTTAAGCATACAATTCAGTAATGTTAAATGCATTCAAGTTGTCACACAACCAGTCTCCAGAACACTTTCAACCTGCAAAACTAAAACTCTATATTCATTAAGCAACTCCTTCCCCCAGCCCCTGGCAACCAAGATTCTTCTGTCTCTGTGAATCTGACTGCTCTAAGTACTCTATACAAGTGGAATCATACAGTACATGTCTTTTTGTGACTGGTGTATTTCAGTTAGCAAAATGTTCTGAAGGTTCATACATGCTGCAGCATGTGTCAGATTTGGGGTTTTTTAAAGATTGATTAATATTCCATTGTACTATATGTTACATTTTACTTATCCATTCATTCATTGATGGACACTTGGGTGGCCACCACCCTTCGCTTATTGTGAGTAATGCTGCCTTAAAAGTGGGCTTAGTCGGGGTGCCTGGGTGGCTCAGTCATTAAGCATCTGCCTTCAGCTCAGGTCATGATCCCAGCAGCCTGGGATCGAGCCCCGCATCGGGCTCCCTGCTCGGCGGGAAGCCTGCTTCTCCCTCTCCCAGTCCCCCTGCTTGTGTTCCCTCTCTCGCTATATCTCTCTGTGTCAAATAAATAAATAAAATCTTAAATAAAATAAAATAAAATAAAATAAAAATGGGCTTACTCATATCTCTCTAAGACCCTGCTTTCAATTCTTTTGGGGATATACCCAAAAGTGAAATTACTAGGTTATATGATAATCCTATTTTTATTTTATTTTATTTTTTTGAGAGAGAGAAAATGAGAGGGGAGGGGCAGAGAGAGAGGGAGAGAGAGAATCTTAAGCAGGCTCCATGCCCAGCACAGAGCCTGTTGCAGGGCTCGATCTCACAACCTTGAGATCATGACCTGATTGAAATCAAGAGTGGGATGTTTAACCAACTGAGCCACCCAGGTGCCCCGATAATTCTATTTTTAATTTTTTGAGGAACCATCATACTGTTTTCCATAGCAGCTATCCCACGCTTTATCCCCACCAACAGTGCCCAAGGGTGCCAATTTCTACACATTTTTGACAAAAGTCTTATTTCTGTTTTTATTCTATGCTAATGGGTATGAGGTGATATCTCATTGTGGTTTTGATTTGTATTTCACTAATGTTTAGTGATGTCAAGTATCTTTTTGTATACTTATTGGTCATTTGTATATCTTGTTTGGAGAAATGTTTATTCAAGTCTTTTGCCCCCTTTTTTTTTAATGGGGTTGTTTTGTTTTGCTGACTTTTATAAGTTATTTATATACTGTGGATATTAACCCCTTATCAGGTTATAGTCAAAATAAAAGAACTCCCAACAGACAGAAATCCAGGACCAGATGACTTCACAGGTGAATTCTACCAAACATTAATTAATACCTTTTCTTCAGAAACTATTCTAAAAAATAGAAGAAGAAAGAAAACTTCCAAAATCATTCTATGAGGCCAGTACCACCCTGATATCTAAACCATATAAAGACACCACAAAAAAAAGGTAACTACAGGCCAGTATCTCTGATGAACATAGATTATAAAAATCCTCGACAAAATACTAGCAAACCAAATCCAAGAATACATTTAAATAAATTATTCACCATGATCAAGTGGGATTTATTTCCAGGTTGCAAAGGTGGTTCAATATTCACTAACCAATCAACATGATACATCATATCAGTAAGAGGATAAAAACCATGTGATCATTTCAATAAATGCAGAAAAAGCATTTGACAAAGTAAAACATCCATTCATGATAAAAGGCCTCAATAAAGTTTAGAGGGAGCATACCTCACCATCATAAAAGCTGTATATGAAAAACACACAGCGAACATCATACTTAGTGGAGAAAAACTGAGAGCTTTCCCCCTAAGGTCAGGAACATGACACAGATGTTCACTCTCACCACTGTTATTCAACATAGTACCGGAAGTCCTAGTTGCAGCAGACAACAAAAAGAAGTAAGAGCCATCCAAATTGGTAAGGAAGAAGTAAAAATTTCACTATTTGCTCATGACGTGATACTATATATAGAAACCTGAAAGACTTCCCCCCAAAAAACCTAATAGAAATGTTTAGGTTTTTGATGCATTTTTCCCCCCTTTGGTATAGTTGGCAGGATTTTTGATGCATTTTTAATTAATTTTTGTATATAATGTAAGGTAAGGGTCCAACTTCATTTTTTTGCAGTAGATATCCAGTTTTCAACCATTTGTTGAAAAGATTTTTTTTCTCCAATGAATAGTCTCAGCACCCTTTTTAAAAGTCACTTGACCATATATGCAAGTGAAATACTTTACATATAAATTATATTTTGGTCTCCGGTAATTTGTGTTAGCCTGATTATTGTGTTCAAGTAATGCCAAAATCTAAATAATGAAAAGCGAGACTTACAACTTTTAAAAATGTTAGGCAAATCTGAACATCTTAAAGTAATATTTTTTTTCCCACAATACATATTTTTTAGCATTTTTGAAACTTAAAACCAATGCCATGTTTTACAGATTAATTGAAAGACTGAATCCATTTGAAAATGAAATTAAAATATTAACATTTTTCATATTTTGGAAGTTATTTATCTAAATGGCCAAAGAAATATTGCCTTTGTAAAATGTGATTTGTTGGAGTAACTAAATAAAAAGAAAACAATTATATTACTTTCCATATCTCGACTGCAGGTGGTTGTGATACACTACTAGGGCATCCTGGGAATACAGAAGACGGCTGTCTCAGCTGTCTGCTGTGTATCAGCACCTGTCTTCCCTACCAGTAACCAAGTACAAGCTCACCCACCCCAACTTTCAGAAAAGCATTATCCCTGATCCACTCCATTTCAGCATATTTGTAAATTATCAGACACCCTCTCATCTAATGTACAAATACACCTATGAGAAAGTAAGAGTCTATATGTAGGATTCAGGTTGGAGTTGATAGAATCTGAGTCAGGTGCCAGGATGCAAGAGGCAGTGTTTTGAGATGAAACTACAGTTAACAGCAGAGAGGCAGGCCCCATGTGACATCGATCTGAAAGGAATGTTGTAACTAGCAAATTCAGGAAATAAATAAAGCCTTGTGTTGGGAGAGGCCATCAACAAGACATGATCCCTCAAGCTGGACCCAGGCAATTGGAGGTTCATCACCCCTTCCCTTGTTCTTGGAAATGTGCATTCCACTTGCCTTCTCTGCTTCCAGAAGCTCCCCAAAGATGCGGACTTGTGATAGTAACGTAATGATGAAACTATCTGGACAATCTACATGACTGAACCCAGTAAGGCCTCTATGTAAAAATCTGAGATTAGAGCAGGTGGGTGTGGAGATCTACTTGTCTTGTAGCCACCCAAGACTAGTCTCCTAAGTAAGTTCCCTTCCTTATTAAAAAACTGCCCCCGGGGTGCCTGGGTGGCTCAGTCATTAAGCGTCTGTCTTCGGCTCAGGTCATGATCCCAGCGTCCTGATATCGAGCCCTACATCAGGCTCCCTGCTCAGTGGGAAGCCTGCTTCTCCCTCTCCCATTCCCCCTACTTTGGTGTTCCCTCTCTCGCTGTCTCTCTCTCTCTCTGTCACATAAATAAATAAATAAATCTTTAAAACCAAACAAACAAAAAAACTGTCCCTTACCAATCTGGAGTGGTCTGCCTCGTTCTTCGGTCTCCCCCTTCTGGTTTCAGATTGCACCCAGGAAGCTCCCAAGGTTGTGAAGCAACACCTTGGTGTCCAATATCAAACAGGGAAATGTAAGAAACTGAAATTTACCCAGTGTATCAGATAGTGTTTAGGGATGCCTAGGATCTTAGTTTTACTTGTGAAGTAACCCGAGAATGATTAACAGACTGGAACATAGTTTAGGAATGTGAAAATAAGGAAGAGAGAATATGAGAGTAAGAAATGGAAGCTATACAATTCCTTCACTTATAGTAAGGAATTATACACCACACACACACACACACACACACACACACAGTCTTAGATAATAAGTGATAAGAAAAACTTAAAGTAGCAAAGAACTAAATAACATTATGAGAAAAAAAGTTACCATTTTAGGTAGGTGGTGCATAGGAAAGGCCTCACTGTGGCAGTAATATTTGATATCAGACCTGAAAAAGGGGTTGTATCCAGCCATGTGCTTAGCTGTGTGCTGGAGATG
The DNA here is from genome assembly GCF_003265705.2 of Callorhinus ursinus. Classification (NCBI taxonomy): domain Eukaryota; kingdom Metazoa; phylum Chordata; class Mammalia; order Carnivora; family Otariidae; genus Callorhinus; species Callorhinus ursinus. The sequence continues at coordinate 34,842,136 of NW_027397063.1, read as the reverse complement.
AGCATTCCAGGTAAAGAAAATGGCAAAGGGCAAACACTCTGAGGCAGGGCAGGTCTTGTTTAACCCAGGAATGACAGGAGCAAAGTGGGGAATAGGAGATGAGCTTGGAGAGGTAATGGGCCCCCAATCATAGAGAGTCTCTTGGAATATTTATGCTTGAATAATGTAGGACCCCATTGTTGTTTCTGAACAGAAAAGTAGGATAAAAATGTATTTGAAGTGTGTTACTCAGGTTGTATTGTTGAGAATAGGCTTAGTGGGTCTGGCCAATCATTTAACTATGGCTCCACAGTCCACATTACACGTGGCTCACTGTGCAGTTACAATGTCATAGACACTTTCAGAGACAGAGTCAAGTTTCACTCAAGTAATTTATTATATGAGACAAACAGAGAGAATATGAAAAAGAGTGTGTCTGCAACTGTCTTCACAGATTTGACAAAAGAAGTCAGTCCAATATGAAATTCAGTTCAATGGAAATATATGACTACCTCACAAGTCATATTTTTACCTAAAGCTTAGCATAATCTACAAGTTAAAATGAGATTGAAAATGATTGAATTCTAACTCACTTTCAGGGGAGATTTTCTGTCATTAAGCACTTTGCTGGCAATAAGATTTTGAATAAAAAGAGAAAAATTCAATTCATTTTTAAAGAAAAACATCAGAGGATATAAAAATTCATAAACATGTGCAAAAAGACTTCTCTATCCTACCATCTGGGAAATTATAAAGATCATTTTACACAAATTCTATTGCAGGTGGTTGAGCTGAAAACTCTTGACATTCTGATAGTTATAAGAGCAATAAATGGTATATTCACAGGGCTTAGAAAATATGCAGAAATATAAGCATGCTGTCTATTTATAGTCATACTGTAATTTGCTTTAGTGTACAGTTATATGAAAACAGATGTTAGAGATAAGTATGTACTGAAAAAACAACCTCCATCACATGACGATAATATATCCTTTCTTCATTAAAGAGTTCTAAAATAATAATACATACAATTGCTATGAATTAATATGGTCCTTTTAATATTAAGCTGTTAATATTCATTGGTTTATAGTTGTTTTCACAGTTCTTATTGATTTCCTTTCTGCTTGTGCTAAGCCATCTGTTATAGACTTAGATTTATTTAGAAAAACACCTTCTGCTTGGTTAGAGACAATCAGAATTTAGCCTGTAATGGCATTTCATACTTCTTTTTGATCCCTGTAGAGAAGGAAGTCTCAAGTTGACCTTCATGTACCTATTTAAGGAACGCTATTATTGAACTGCTGTACTTGATAAGGTGATCTAATTCCACAGGAATAGTAAAACTAAGGAAGAGGGTAATCATATTTGAAAAAGGGTAGGCTTATTCATCCAACAGAAAATAGAGAGCAGCAAAGCAATATTAGGGATGATGTTCTCATTTAGCACAAGGTGAAAAGAGCTCGAAAACTTGACACTGGTTCAAATTCTTCCAGAATAAAATTTTTATATTATTTTTCTTGTAAACAAAGACCAAACTCCACACTATCTACCCTACATTCTTTGTGGTAACTAGTCACATATTGAGCAAATGACTAATTTGTGTCACGTTTGAGATTTCTATTAGAATACCCAGGCATATATTGTTATTTATAATATTTAAACTACAGCCCTGAAATATATACCAATTGGGGTTAGTATGAGTTAAAAATGACAAACTTTGATTAAGAAACAAAGGGAACATAGGGGTGCCTGGCTGGCTCAGTCAGTGGAGCATGCAACTCTTGACTGTGAGTTCAAGCCCCACATTGGGTGTGAAGATTACTTAAAAAAAAAATTAAAATTAAAAAAAGAAAGAAAGGGAAGATTAATGTTTTTCCCTCCAAAATCTTCATTTAATTATATGCATTTGATTTCCAAATAAGGTGCTAAGACCATAGAAAAACATATAATTGAAATGATAGACTTAACAGAGAACACTAGAGAACTTCCAGAAGTTTATAAAATCTTAAATTAGTGTTAAAACTAGTTAGTTCAATGCAGAGTGTTCCAATCTTCTCAAGAAACTGTTTCCCTCATAGTTATGGCCAATAATTACCCACAAGATGTGAGCTTTCATCCTTAATTAACCCCTCTCTTAAATTACCTGTATTCACTGAATAAATGCCAGCTAAAGTAACAGTTTCGTGTTAGATTGAGTGATGAGAAGTAATGAATATTTCCTTCCTTCCAAGAAATATTCTCTAGGAAGCAACTATAAAACTACAAGTGTTTTTACATCCTCTTGGAGATAAGTACAACATATTATGATAGTAAAAAAGGAAAGTAGGTTAAGAACTGATTTTTTTTTCTTTTGGTGGGATTTAGCAATTAATTGATTGATGGTATCTTGCCCAGAGAATTGTCACTGAATTGGTGGACCTAAACTTAGATTGTAGCATTATAACAAGTGGATGATGGTTGAGGTAAACAAGACACTGAAAGAAATGAGATGAAAATGAGACTGTCCCAGGAGGGAATAAAGAGTTAATCGGCTAAAATCTTAAAATCTTAAAGGGACACAGAGTTGTCACTGCAATTCTAAGGCAAATCGTTTGGAAAGCAACTTTTGTATAAATTCTCATTCAACTACTTAAGAGTTTAAAAAGGAAATGTTTATTGTTGTTATTTTACGGATATATATTCATATAATACAGATGTGCTGATAAATAACTTCAGAAGAATTTTTTTTTATTTTAGTGAAATTTATATTTAGTTATTACAAATAAATGTATTGAATACAGTGGTGTTCATTGCAGGGTCTGAATACTCCTCAACTTCTTCCAGCCTGCAGTATTCTGAAATCATTTTAATGGTAAGATTGATAATGTGTTAATGAGTAGGCTCTCAGTCATCACCTTACCCCACATTCAATAGTACCCATTAAAAAAAATATTCAAAACGTGGAAATAAAGATGGACAATGATGGCATGTCCTTTTCATATCATAGAACACTGCCTAACAAAATCACCTAAGGGTTAATTGACTAGAAGAATCTAATTTTGTTTGACTTGTATTTGCTATTGATTGGAAACCAAACCCTACTTTAGTGGTTGATTTGTAGAGAATCAATAATGTGAAAATGATTCCTCATCTGGTGAAGTTATTTCATTAAAGATTACGATTTAATTCTCTTTGAGGACACTGACCAGTTTTGTGTTTCATTGAGCAATCTTTTTCTATCATCTTTATTTTTCATTTATTTCCTTTTTGAACCAGGGTTTTTGCCCTGCTATTCCATCTTTAACAAATTTAGTAAAATGTAGACATATACTAAGTACTTACATAAAATATCATATTTTTAACATTTTGAGAATTTAGTTTTGCTATATCTGGGACAGTCCAAGGAGACACTTCACATGTGATATTACCTTCAGATAGGCTCCATGATCACAAGTTGTAACTATTTTAGTTTACCCACCATTCTTTTTTTTTAATGTATTTTAGTTTTCTATTGCTACTTAAAAAATTACCTCAATCTTAACAACTCAAAATAATACAAATGTATTATCTCACAGTTTCCATAGGTTGGGAGTCTAGCATGTCATGGCTGGGTTCTGTGTTTAGGGTCTCACATGGTTGAAGTTGAGGTGTCATCTGGGCTTGTGTTTCATCTGAAGACAAAGTATAATCGCTTACCAAATGGTGCTAGAACAGTTGGTATTCATATGCAAAACAAACTTCAATCTATACCTAGCACCATACACAATTATATAATTTAAAATGGATTATAGACCTAATTATAAAATGCAAAACTAGAAAACTTCCTGAAGAGAACATAAGAAAATGCTTTGTGACCTCAGTTAGACAAAAGTTTCTTCAATAAGGCACCCAAAAATGATCTACAGTCAGATACATCGGAGTTCTATGTTCTATGTCAGTGCAGCTTCTCTTGTATTCTATGCTGCAAATTCTTGCTATCTTTGTCTTCCAGGGCCATCACTTCCTCAATTCAGGGAATCCATTGTGCTCCACCTGAGTTTCCCTCCCTATACTGTAACCTGAGTACTCTCTCAAGGCAGTAATCTGGGACAATCATAGGACTCACCTCATTTGTTTCCCATCCTTCAGGGATCACCGCCTTTCATCATCTGATGCCCATTGTCTTGTCAACTGTTGTTCCATATAGTTCCCTTTGTTGGTTGTTTCAAGTGAAAAGATAAATTCTCTCTGTTACTCAATCAACTTAAGATTCTTGAGTCTCTCAAGAATTTTTACCCTCTTTATCTAAAATTCCCTTCACCTAAGATTAGAAATGGCACTTCAATTAGCTATTTCAATTGCAGAGATAGGGTGGCTGCTATTTCAGAACAGCCAAAGTCACCAAATTGCTAAACACTTTTTACGGTTTCCAATGATGTTTATTACAATGTATGGGCATAGGGAAAATGGGAACTCAGAAAGGTCAACTTGAGGGTCGGTGATATTCTAAAGTGAGAGAAACTCATATTTTGCACTTATGGTATAGGAAGCTGAGATATTGAAAAATAGATATGTTAAAAATAGTTTCATAGAGAACCTACAGGATTTTGTGTTCTCTGGGTAATGACAAGGGAAAAATAAATGAGAGGGTGCATCATCATAAAATAGAGAGAAAGAGAAAAAAATCAGATTTGACATGGATTGGGGAGATACAAATCAAATGATACAATTTTGAGTTAAGTGAGAGACTTAAGGGGATATATCAAGCAAACAAATTTATGAGTCTGCAGCTCAGAGTATAGGTCTCAGCTGGAAAAAAAAAAGTGGGATTATTCAGTTTATAGATTATATTTAAATTCATGATGTGATAACACAGAAAACTGATTATCAAAGACTCATAAAAATCATAATTTTTAGCCAACACCAAAAATAAATAAAGATTGTATTGATACAGAAATCCCTGAAGGGTTCTATCATAGGACTCTGCAGGTAGTATAGAAACCAGGTCTGGTATGCATGAACTCATAATGAAATTTTCCTCATCATGGTTTTGGATCTATCGGCTCATTTTGTCAGTGAACATTGCTATGCTGTTCTCTGTCTGTGGAATTTCTCCAACATTACCTCAGACATAATAGCTATTTCTGGTTTCAAAATTATCTGATATATTTCAGTGGCAGGAATGGTTTCCTTCAACACCCAGTAACAAGTTGGAAACTGTCTTTCAAATACGCTATAAAATTGGCTGTGTATGGCAATTTTAGAGCTCAAAACACAAGACATTTTGGATGAATAGTGGTATTTAATTTCTGCCAAAGGGTTCATTCTGCATGAGTTCTGGTGCAAGCACATTTAAAGCCTTACAAGCCATTTAGAATGTGCCAGTGAGAATTCCTAGATAACTACCTCTTGCTAATCTTTTAAAAAATGTCTACTCAGAACCCAATTCCAATTTAGATTTCATTTTGGTGACCTTATGTATAGAAGCTATCAAAGTCCTGGGTTCATTAGAACTCAAATTGTCCTACCAGACACTTGGAATATTTTTCAATAGTACAGTTAGAAACTATACATGTTTCTAATGTTTTCAGGAATACCCAGGATTGCATTGGCACACATACTAAAAATTTCACAAATTTGGCTGAACTTTGATATTTAGCTGGATTCTTCAGCCAGGCTTTTTTTGCCAAATGGATAACTCCAATCTTTAACTTGTCCTGCCCTTATTTCTAGGAGGAGTCAACAACCATGACCTTACCAATGCAATGCACTGACTTATATAATGAATGATTTTCAAGTCCAGGTACCTACAACACCAGATTAAGATTGTACTGGTGAATTCAGATATCTTGAGTCAAGACCATGAGGGAATAATGCATATCATTCACATATCTATAGCCATGACAACTTTTTCTGGCTCTAGGCTCTATTGTAGCCTTCCTCAATCCTTCCAACAAAATTTCACTCAGACACCTTTGGATGGAAAAATGGTGTCAAGATATAAAATTAACAGATTAGTATCTGTCTCAGCTTTTTTAAAAAAAATCAAAGAGATGAAAAGTCATTGTCATCTTGTTTGGTCAAGAATTAAAATGATGAAATATAATAATCGATGCAGTCTGGTATAAAGAAAAAATAAGAGTTTTAGAATCTGATGTAGGTAGGTTTCTATCTTCTCTATACCACTCAGGAACTGTAATATGTAATATACTGAGAAACTCAATTGAACTATCTTTACCTGCAAACAATATTCATCACTGTTTTCCAACTAAAAATATGAATGGTAAAACATCTTATCTTGCAAGAGTACTCTAAGAATTAGAGAACATTTCTGGAAAGCATATGTCCCAATAGAGTAGAACCTCCCAAAAAGATTGGTGTTACTAATCTCAATAGAGTAAGCCAATACTTATATGGGATAAAATAGAATAGATTATTAAAAAGGAATTACTTGGTAGATTGGGCTAAATAACTAGTTAGTTCTGTTGATACACAAATCACAAAAAGACAAAATCAATTGGATGTTTTAATAAAATAGAGATTATGTTGATATGTAAAATGACAGTTAAATACTAAACTCTCATCACTCATGTTTTAAGCCGAATAGAAGTATTTTCCTCCATGATTTTCTTTGGTACCTGAATTGATTATAAATTCATAGCATTTTAACATTTTATTATGACCTTATATAAATGAATTTTTTGAAACTTAGAATATTTAAATATATATATGTATATATATTTCTACAGACATAGTTTCTACTTTTCTTCCTAGAATGAGGTCTCATTGTACCTGTATAATAATATTTTAGATAATTGATTTGAGAAAGAATCACAAGAATTCTGCAAGGGGGGAATCTTTTTAAGAACAATAATTACATTTCTACTTGTTTTTAATTTACATACAAAATGTAAGTTTCACAATTAGTTCTAAGAGGAGTAATTCACTCTGGAGAGACTGTTTCTTGATCTCCATCCTCCCACACACATTTTCTTCCCTCTATCCAGGCAAGTATAAGAGGCAATGATGATGCAGACAAGAATGTTGGTACGAGGGATTCTCGCTGGTTCTGTATGAAATATGTTACAACATAGACATCTAATTAGTAAGAGTAATTAAAAACAATCTTTTGCTCCTACCCCATTTCCTCTGGCCACTGTGGCATGCTTTGCTGACACTCCAGTAAACTTTCCACTTGCTAGTAGCAAATTTTGATCTCTATATTTCTGTAGATAACAAGACCCTGCACATCAGAATCAGTGATTGCAACATTTTACTTTCCTTTTGTGCCAGGGGCTTCCTTGTGCTATTGCTTCTTTTTATCCCTCTTGAGCACCTGTAGCATCTTCTGCCCATTCAGGTTAATTCTTCAGGCCAGGAAATCTGCTCTGCACTACTGACTTAGTATGTTTTAATAAAAACATGCCAGTAGCAAACTGATATTTCTGAGATTACTTAGATCATAGAATTAAGATTTATCTTCAATAATATATTTTTATTTCACAATTATTAGCAGGAGAATTTATATGCAAATTTATATTATAATTTTCTACTGTTAATGAATTCATTTTGAATATGTTTTAAAACTATAGCAATGCATTATGGACACAAAACCTTGCTGAAATATCTAATGTTACTAAAAGTTATCTTAAAGGAATGTATAACAGGATTATCTCTAAACATACTAATATTTTTTAAAGGGCACTTCTGTGTTTGTATCACATTGTGATCCCATCTGCAGTACAGAATTAAATGTGAATGCACGAAAATATGAAAGAGTGCATGTATTTAAAAGTATAATTCTCCTTTTTCACAAAGCTAATAATTTTACAGGTGCATAAAACTAAAAGCAAAGGAGTAAGGGAGGAGAACAGATTTGGGAGACATACAATTTATCATTTAAAAAAATCAAATTAAAAGAGGAAAACTACTGGGTAACAGAAACAGAAAACATGAATTTCTATCACTAGCACTGTTTTTTTCCAAATACCTGTACTATCTCTTTCACTCAGGAAATAAATAATCCATCATTCGATTTAAAATGTGGAAAGACTGACGTACAATCTTATATAAATAAGAAGTCAGACGCCTACACATTTAGAGAAGAGTGGTTTAAATTCAAGTTGTGGAAAATTCCGGAGGCTGTGTAGCTCTCCAATTGGAGGACTCTGAAGAAGCATTTGTGAGTCTGAGAGCCAAAGGCAAGCACCAGTTCACTGTCTGCCTCCCCACGGAATACCATCAGGCCAGAGGAGAAAGGCAGGAGGTGTCTTGAAATTATTTGAAGAAGCAGTTATGAGACTGGTCCATGATGCTAACTTCTTTTACAAATACATTAAAAACATAACATTTAGTCTCTGCCTTTATGAACCTTACATTTCAGAGAGAAGCTAAATCCACATGAAACAAGTTTTCTATTCCTAAAATGGGCAATGGAAGAAAATCATATATATATATATAAAATATATGAAAAATAAATTTAATCTGCCTTTAGAGTAAATGTTTCTTAATCTTCAGATTTCACCCACTTGAAGCATATTGACAATGCGAAAAAGAAAAAGAACACTTTATTTTCTGATTTTTTGAGAAAATTACTAATCAGAAAGTGCAAAATGTGTAATGACATCTGTTTTGCTTTTATTATTGAGCAATTAAGCCAAACACGTTCTCTGTTAATCAGTCAGGTGAGCACAGGAAGGAGGTGATCTCAGCAAGATCCTCTTTTCCGGTCCTTCATCAGTTACTGTAAATAGGAGTCTGCTAGGGTTGCAGAACTGTGTACTTGGAGAAGGCTCTCCCACTGTGCTTTTGTGTGGCTTCACTTCCAAAGTATGAAAAAAAGAAAGATCACCCTCTACGCTATAATACTGCTCTCAGTATTTGGCACTAGGTAGGCTTTCAGATTCCTGAACAAAAAAAAGAAAAGAAAAAAGAAAAAAAGGATGTTTTATTAAGAACAGGAAAAAAAAAAACCGGCTTTCAATTTTGTCTAAAGTGAAAAGTGAGATTATTGATTTATGAAGTAGAAAAAGAATAATTCAATGTTAATGGCCAAACTATGATTCAGATATTAGATCAAATACTACCTTCAGATACTAACTATATTCTAATGAAATTGTCACTCTGATAAACGAATCCAAAATTCATTTAATAGAAACTTATTGTATACAAAATAACTATTGTTATGAAAAATGGATAAGAACAATTTCTCCTAGTTAAGCCTTTTGTTCTACATTAGTATTTCCCAAAAATAACATTTTTAAGGGCACTTATTTCAAAGCATTGCAGAAGTCTTCACAGAAAGAAAGAGAGGGAGGTTGAGGGAGGAAGGGAGAAAGGGAGAAAGGCAGAAAGAGAGAGAAAAAAGAAAGAGAGAGACAAGAAAAGAAGTAATTGAGAAACAGAAAAATTAATGTTTTAGAATCAAACAATGTAGTCTGTGAAGTTAGAGTTTTCTATCAAATAAGACAAAATTTACATTACCTTGGAACTACTGTCGATATAGTATGAACCCATAAATATTTCTCAATTTCTTGAGAACATGGTAGTATGCCTCGATTTGTTTTTCCATGAGAAACCAGCCCTGGAGATGTTCCATGGGATGCGTGCCCTGCCATCTGAAGACAAGAGTTCTGTGTTCAATAGAAATGACCTCCTCTATTTGCTTTATTTAATTCTGTATCTCAGAACTCAAGAACCTGGGCTTGGCACACAGTAACCTGCCAAAAAATAGTTAAATGAATGAATCTATCAAACTTAGAAAATTATGCATGGTAATTATCTTCTCTAGAAACATTTTAGAAACTATATTTCTGTCTATCTACGTATCTATAAAACGTAAGTTACAACCTTTGAACTCAGATGCCCAAGAAACATATCTTTGTTTTCTGTAAGGTTTCAATTCTTTTTTTTTTTAAGATTTTATTTATTTATTGGACAGAGACCGAGCACAAGCAGGGGGAGCAGCAGAGGGGGACGGAGAAGCAGGCTTCCCGCCGAGCAGGGGCTGATGTGAGGCTCCATCCGGGTTCCATCCGGGCCTCGATCCCAGGACCCTGGGATCATGACCCGAGCCAAAGGCAGATGCTTAACCGACTGAGCCACCCAGGTGCCCCCATAATGTTTCAATTCTTTTTTTTTTTTTTTTAAGATTTTATTTATTTATTTGACAGAGAGAGACACAGTGAGAGAGGGAACACAAGCAGGGGGAGCGAGAGAGGGAGAAGCAGGCTTCCCGTGGAGCACGGAGCCCGATGCGGGGCCCGATCCCAGGACCCAGGGATCACGACCCGAGCCGAAGGCAGACGCCTACCGACTGAGCCACCCAGGCGTCCGTAATGTTTCAATTCTTAAGCCCTTACAACCTAGGTGCTAAAACAGTTCATGAGTTCCCATTGCCTCTGAGGTGTCCCTGTCCGTCCACATGACCTTCATGTCCAGTGGTTCTCTGCTGCTCCTCTATAGTCTCTGCTCCTGATTTCTGTACAGGAGGGACATAGAAGTTGCATGGAAGAGAAATGCTAATGAACTTCTCTCAAATCATGTGTGTATATGGCAAGGCTTTACTGTGGAGTCAGTAACGACCTGTTCAGGCACCTCCCCAGCTATTCCTTGATGTTGCTATGAATTTTCCACTATGCTCCCAGGCTCAAAATCTTTTGTTTGTATTTCCTTGCTTTGGTTAGTGCCTGGTAAACTTTTAGGAGGCCTGTGATTTCATCTCTCCAGATGCATCATGTTCTGCTCTGGAATTTTGACACTTTGGTAAATATGAGCAGAACATTCATTGCTGTTGTAGTCCTAAGAATCTCACTCCAGACCAAGCAAAATTATTCACCCTTCATGTTTTGTTGCAAACATACTGTCTCTGCACAATTAAAGGCCCTCCACACAATTAAAGGGCCTAAACTTTTGGGGAAAATAAAATACCAAATGCTCATGTACTTTTTTTCACTCTATATCCCATACCTTTACCTGTACCCTGTTTAAATGGAAAAAAGAAAATATAGGGATAAAATGTTTACCCCATGTCTTAGTCTGTCAGGGCTGCTATAACAAATACCACAAACTGGGTAGCTTATAAACAATAGAAATGTATTTCTCATAGTTCTAGAGACTTAAGTCAGAGATCAAGGCGTCAGCATGATTGGGTGAGAGTCTTGGGTCACAGACTTCCTTGTATCCCACATGGAGGAAGGGGAACAGAGGGGAACAGAGCCCTCTTTTATAAAGGGACTAATTTCACCCAAAGGACCCATCTCTTAATACCATCACATTGGGCATTCGGTTTAGGATTTTAGCATTTGAATGGGGGCACAAACATTCAGACCATAGCATTATAATGAAATATTTACTGGCCAGATATACTAAAGGCTTAGAAAAAGAGAAACTCAGTAACATATCTTAATACATATTGTCCAAATCTATGTGAGCAAGCAATGCTTTACCTTTTTTCATCTTTCATATTAACATCCTATGACTGAGGGTTCTGTAGAAGACCTTTTGGGGAAAGCTTATTTAGGAACTTACAAAGATTGAAGGGTGAATATTTAGACTGAGTTATAAAGTACCACTAACTAGTAGTTATGAGGTTACTGACAGGATATAAAAGAAATGTAAAAATGAGGATTTGTTTACTTTGAAGAAAGTGTCAAAATAATGATGGTCATCAAGTATAAAGTGAATAATTGGGAAGACCGGAAAACAATTGCTCTTTCTCTCCACTGAGGAAAGTAAAAGCAAATTTTGAAGGAAGAATTTAATTGAAAAAAGGTGGATTGTTCATTATAAAATGTGTAAATTGTAAAGCAGGTCACTAAAAAAAAAAAAAAAAAAAAAGACATAGAATTTTAATCCCTGAAGAACTTTAAAAGCAAAACAGAAAAGTCTCTTAACTAACAAATATACAATTCAGCCTACATGCACGGAATAAGACAAAGAATATACTGAAACAATATTTTTTCCTCTTAATCCATCAAGTAGAACTAACCTACTATTCACCATGTACTCTCTTATGTTACGTTCATTTACCTTAGACTTAAGTTCTAATCTAATTTTACAGAAAGCCTCTACCTCAGAAGGGAGCAAGGCCATTTGGTCACAAAAGGATTTCTTTTCCACACAAATCGAACAATCCTGTTGCGGTTGTCCTGCAGCTCCTATTCCTTCTTCATTTACATCATTCTTTCTGCCAAAATAATTTTCCTTGAGCCCCGGGCGCTAATTACTGATGCCTGACTTTATGAATTCTATTTTATTTTTAGAATGCTCTGATCATGGGGCGCCCAGGTGGCTCAGTCGCTAGGCATCCGCCTTCGGCTGAGGTCATGATGCCAGGGTCCTGGGATCGAGCCCCGCATCGGGCTCCCTACTCCGCGGGAAGCCTGCTTCTCCCTCTCCCACTCCCCCTGCTTGTGTTCCTGCTCTCGCTGTCTCTCTCTCTCTCTCTCTGTCAAATAAATAAAATCTTAAAAAAAAGAAAAGAATGCTCTGATCATATCTACATTATCTGACTTATGGTATCTTTGCTCTGCATAGTGGATGCCTATGAACTAGTTTGACAGTTGGTTCTAAGATTTCTTGCTTTATCAAATCTGAATTGACCTCTAAGATTCTTCTTCCAATTAACTTCTACCACCTCACACCACCTTACATTTTCTCATGTCTAAACCTAAAATGTCTGTTCCAGGCCAAAACAAACAAAACACGTTTTTTTTCTTTCTTTTAATGCATTATTATATGCCAGTAACTCAAGCTTAGGCTCTTGTCATATTCCAAGACTTAGAACGATAGCTGGTGCAGAGTATGCTTTCAATAAATATTTAAGAAAGGAATGAGTGACTGTATGAGTAAACAATTGAATGCCAAACATAAAGTTAGGGCCTGTTAAAACAGAGGCTGTCCATGGTGGCAACTTTTGGATCAGAATAGAGAGATACAGTCAATAGTGCTGGGAGAATTGGAAATATGACTAGGTTGAATCTACTAATCATGGAGGTACTTTCATATTTTGAAATCTGGAAATGTAGCTGGATGTTCTTCTCTGAGGACCCTAAACTTAACTTGAAAAGACTGGAGGCAGGTGCTCTATAAGGTATAGTGTCTGGGAAGGAGCATACTGGGATGACAGAACTAGATAGGAAGGGAAGATAGGTGGTAAGTTTGTGTTTGCTTGTCCATTTGTCTATTTTTAATTTGTGACGCTACAGCATTAAAAGTCAGATGCAATGGAATAAGGGTCATTTATCTCATAACAAAGACTTTACTTTTGTATTTTCAATACCTGGTCCTAAAACATCACTGCTCCTGAATAGAGGGTAGGCCATGATTCTTCTTCTTCTTTTTTTTTCTTTTTAATTAATTAATTTATTTATTTGAGAGAGAGAGAGCTCATGAGTAGGGGGAGAGGCAGATGGAGAGAATCGCAAGCCGATTCTGCACTGAGTGCTGAGCCCAACACAGGGCTGGATCTCACAACTCTGAGATCATGACCTGAGCCAAAATCAAAAGTCAGAAACTCATCTGACTGAGCTACCTTGGCACCCGAGTGGGTAAGCCATGATTCCTACATTAATTGCCATTTCCTATCCTTGACCATTAAATATGCCAAACACTCATACTCCTGCCATTTTTTACCTAATGATCAAAAGTGATGATTACTTTGGATGACACTTTTGCTGCTATCATAATGTGGGAGATAATGCAGATGCTCAAAACATATGTATATGCTTTTCCTAATTGATAGTCTTTACTTGCCTCAAAATTTACAATTTGTATAGCCTTTATAATTCTTCTTAACTTCATGTATTCCTTTCTTTTCAATGATTGATATAAATGATTGATGTAAAATAGTGGAATGCCTTTTCTCTCATGAGTGATGAGTATCCAAGTTACAAAAAAACTGCAGACAGAAATTTGCAAAAATTGTATTTGATACAGCATAGATTCTGAAATAGTAACAATAAAGTTTAATGCTTATTTTTTGAAGATCTGAACCATGAGTTCACACAAGACTTGAAAATAATTATTAAAATTTATAAAATCTATTAATAATTACCAACATTTTTCTACAAAAAGTGGTTTTTAAAACTTAATTTTTTAACTTCTGTGTAGTATTTATTGAATCTTCCAAATAAAGAATTTTGGAAGTTTTGGTACATTTTACTATTATATTTGGAAAAACAAACAAACAACAACAAGAACAAAACAGAACAGCATCTGTTCCTCAATGAAGCAAAACTTTAAAAAATAATAATCAAGAATTTCACATAGTTCCAAACATTAAGTAAGCAAAATATCTAAGTAAAGTTCTGTATTTGTGTGATTCAAATATTACAATTAAAACAGAAAATATTCTGTATCTAGAAAATATGTTTTTTAACTAGAAAAAATCATATTTTTAACAAACCAAATTGAAGCTTCTATCAGGTAACTTAATAGCTAAAAATATTTCTCTGTTAATACTCAAATTTTAGAAATGTTGCCTTATGATTAAAAAACAAAATAAAAAGCTATTTTCTGGGATAGCTACCCAGGGATACTAATGGGAAAAACAAGATAAAAAGAAATTTAAATATTGTACAATAGTGCTTTTGACTTAATCTTATAATCTCCCTATGGCCCCTGAATACACAAGATTGAAAGATGTCTAAAATATGAATTTTTAAAATAGTCTTTGAGATAACCTAAAAGAGGCAACAAATAGCTACAGCTGATTTTATCAATCCAGGGCTATAAATATCACCTTCTTTTATCCTATCCATTGTCTGCAGAATAAAGAACACATTTATTTTGTAAAGGACTGGCTTCATGAACGGATGGGCTAGGTGATATGAGTTGAGGGATTCTATGGCGGTCAATGCCTACCAAATACTCTGCTCAAATCCAGATGCTATCCATTGAATCCTGTAAGTTCTCTTACATGAGATTCTCCCATAAAATATAAATATTCATAGGAGTTTTTATAATAATAATAATAATTTTATTACTAGCAGCGCAAATAATGATGACTATGATGACATGGCTAACACCTTTATTGTGTTTACTATGTGCTAGGCACCGTTTTAAGCACTTTACATATATGAATTCATTTAATCATGGCAATAAATCTAGGAGGAGATACTATTAAATTCCCAACTTTACAGACACTAAAGTTGGAATACAGAGATGCTAACTTGTCTAAGGTCACACACCTATTATTAACAAACCAGAACACATTATACCAAATCCCTCTGTGGTGTCAGGGACCACTCAGAATCACATTTCTCCTAAGGGAAGGAACATAATGGACCACACTATGAATATATTAGGTGTCTAGGTAAGGAAGTATATATACCTGAGGGTGGGAGATAGGAAATATAAATAAAAATAGTACATCACTGATGAAGAAAATTAAAATAATTCAAGAAAGGAAGAAAGTTTTCATGACAAGTTTTAGTTACTCCAGGTTTGTTTGTTTGTTTTTTAATCTTTATTTTTGAGCGAGAGAGCACACGAGAGTGGGAGGGGGGTGAACAGGGGGCAGGGGGACAGAGAATCCTAAGCAGACTCCATGTCCAGCACGGAGCCAGACTTGGGGCTCTGTCTCACGACCCTCAGATCACAATGGGGTTTTTAACTACGGCTTTAGTTTTAAACATTTTTTTAATTGAATTTATAAAAAATGCTATTTGTTGAAAATCTCCTTTTACTCATCAACCAAAAATGAAATTTTAATGCTTTTATTCCTCCTTATTTATATTTAAAACTCAAATCTCTAACTTCCAATAAGGTGTTTACTATGTGTTTTGATCCAAATACCTTCTAATGAGTAAATACACTTCCTATTTAACAAGTAAGCAAATATTTTTGCTGTAGCTTCTGAGAATCTTGCTAATTTGTGTCATGAATCCTCCTGACAAGCTTTAGTTCGCTGCCCTGCTAAAGTATGATTAACTACAAAATCTCTCCAAAATACTGGTATTTCCTGGATAGCTCTTCCCAGCAACACCCTTTGAGAGTTGGATCTAAAAGGAAATTCAGGCCAAGGTCAAACTGGTTGGTCTTCTAAAATCAGCTTTAACCTTGGGCTGTTCATTTAGAAGAGATTTACAGTGACTTATCCTTCATAAATTCATTCATTTATTGTCCTTGCATTTTTATGGTCAACATCAGATGGCAAGAAGACATTTTAGAAATTGAACGATGATTTTCAAATAATAATAGCTAATACACATGAGCAGTTACCACATTCCGGGTATTAACTTTATTATAAAAGGTAGGTAGTATTATCATTGTCATTTTATGAATGAAGAACCCAAGCTAAAATGTTAAGCTACTCAGCTAAGTGACACAGTTGGTCAGTAGCAGAGCTGGAGTTCTAACCCACATAACCTGAGGCAGAATCCACACCCTTAACTTCCTCTACATCATGGAGATGAATAATTATGAACAATAATTTAAATCAGATCAAAAGAACTATGTCAAGGTCTTTGGAAATTAAAGAAATTTAGTAATGTTTTACAATAACTCACAGTTCAAACCTCTTGGTTGTGGTAAACATGTTATATCAGGATAAAATAAAAATGTAAAGACTGAAAAAAACTGGATAAAAAATTGAACACACATCCAGTTTTGTTGTGTTGTTCCTAGTAACTACTTTTATTTATAACCACCACCACAAGAAATGTAGAATATATCCATAATGCCACAGTTGCTTTATGACCCCTTCCAGTCCATATTCACCCCTAATAGGCAACCATTCCTTTGATTTCTAGTACTATCAGATTAGTTTTACCTGTTCTTGAATTTCATATAAAAATATATAGTATGTATTGCCTTGTGTCTGGCTTCTTTTACCTACATTAGTTTTCTTGAGTTTCATCTATGTTTCTTGTATGTTAGTATCTCTTCCTTTTTTTTTCTTCTCTTTTTTCTTTTTCCCTTTCTTTTCATTGCTGAGTAGTATTCCATTACATGAGTATACTGCATTCTGTTTTCCTAGTTCTTGAGTGTGGGCACACAAGTATGGCTAATCATATGTTCTCTCTCTGGACATAAAATTCTGTTGGTTAACATAAAGATACTGTCAGAATAGAGAGGTTATTCACAGTGGCAACACTGAGAGGGTCCAGAGGCAGCAAGAATCCAGTGAGAGTGACAGTGGTTAGAATGGGATCCTAAACACACAATTTCAGTTGTGTGATCTTAACTACAGTTATTGTTAATAAGTTTTCATTAGTTCTGGTTCATTTTTCTAGACAACACCAGGCTTCCATGAATTCTCAATGTTTCTTGATATCCTTCCAATTAAGGTCCTGCTTAATTATCATAACTGCTTTCTATTGCTTGCCACCAAGAATCTTTATCGGCCAACTCATTTCCTTCAGTACTTTAAGATTACATATCCAACACCTTCATTTTACACACCGTCTGAGGTAACAAGTTTAAAAGCTCTGATCATAGCAATAGAAGTAGTTGCTGACAGAGTGGTTAAATTTCCTTGTCATTGGATCAATGATTGCTTTTAATTCTAAAAGACATTAAAGTCCAGGATCATGAATTTTCTTATGTATTTATTTACTTATTCATTCATTAATCAAAAAAATAAATAAGTACAAAATGATGATATAGAAAAATGCTCATTGCATGTTTTGGGATAAATGCTAGTATACATATGATCACATTATGTAAAAGACAGGCCTACACATTTTTGTACATATATTGAGGTGCTGATTTCCAAAATGGAAACAATATTTGTATAGGATAGAGATAATTTTTCAAAATCATATTATTAGGGTTTTTTTGTTTTTCATAATAAATACAAATTGCTTTAAAATAATAAAAA
Source organism: Callorhinus ursinus (assembly GCF_003265705.2). Classification (NCBI taxonomy): domain Eukaryota; kingdom Metazoa; phylum Chordata; class Mammalia; order Carnivora; family Otariidae; genus Callorhinus; species Callorhinus ursinus. The sequence continues at coordinate 34,824,375 of NW_027397063.1, read as the reverse complement.
TAGATTTTATAAAACTAAGTCAATGCCATGATCCTATTATAATTTTATTCTCTTGATGTTTGAAAAAAGTAAGATATAGTTGTGCCATTGTATGCAATATAGACAAATATTGACACAAAGTGGTATCTTTTTAAATTCTCTCTGGAGTAAAGAAGAAGCTTCAGAGAGAAGGAAATATTGTCATTCTTCCTGGAAAAAGGTAGAGTGAAGATACATGTTTTCAGGGAACAGCATGTCGCTAGAGTAATAGCTATGTTAGAAAAAGTGGCAAAAGAAAATTGGGAAAGAAAATTAGCAAATTATCCCTTAGAAAGATCATTTTCTAATCTTCTATTCCAATCTTCCAAAAAGAAATCTCAGTTTGGTTCAAAGTTGCATTAAAATATCTTAAATGATTTATATATTGATGAATCCCCTTTTAACAAAGCAAGAACAGCTTTGACATGTAACAGTTTCTAGGGAGAATTTTCTTGATTTCAATGATTTTATTTTGACAGTTAACTTCTATTAATGACAATTGGTATTGAATACATTTTTTTAGAAAAATTTCTTGAACTGTAAAAAGTCATTGATATAAGATATTGATGTAAGAACAAGGTTGAATAACAGCATAGATGGGTCTGGTACAGAGACTTGGTAGAGTAATGAAGACATTGTACTACTAGTTGAGGTTTGGGAAGTTTAAAAAAAAAGTAATTGAACAAATTGAGGTTTTGAATTGAAAAATTACTTTCCCAAATATAATTGTGCAATCCAATTCCTTTAAATTAAGTCATGTATTTTAAATAAATTTTCCATTTTTTCCCTCATAATCATAATTATAATTGAAGATGTGTGATATAGTGGAAAAAGAAGCAGTCAATAAGGAGGGCACGTGATGTGATGAGCACTGGGCGTTATACACAACTAATGAATCATTGAACATTATACCAAAAACTAAAGATGTACTATATGTTGGCTAATTGAATTTAAATTTTTTAAAAAAGAAGCAACAGTAGTCATGGGCTCAAGGTCTCTATTCTCTCTGAATATTTCTGAATATTTATCATGCTTAGTTCTGCCATCTACCATGAGACCACCAATAAGTCCCCGGACAGCTGAGAATTTCTTCCTTCTTCCAGACTTTTCCTTTCCTTCAAAAGGATCCCTTTAAAGCATATTGATAAATGAAGGAACTGGATCTGTCATTAATTTTTAGGCCATGTTCTGATTTGAACAAAGATTCTGTGATGAAGGAGATGGGGTGGTTAGGAACAAGAATAAAGGACCTTTCTTCTTCATCTCCTCCACTCTCTCTCAACCTGAACAGTTCACAGTTTATATATTTTAAAGATTTTATTCAATGGAAGTATCCTGGAATTAAGTTTGAAAGCTTGAATTAGATTTTTCCAAATATCTTAGCCAATTTTTAAAAAGAAAAAGATATAGTCTATTGATTCCATGTGTTTGTTCATACTATTTTCAATTATTAAAATAAAATATATCTGCTTTGTTGGTATAATTAAGGTAATGTATTATAAAATTTGAATGATCGAAACCCATGTACCATTAAAATATGTAGGTTTACTTCTTTAGAAAAGAAGGTGCTACAGGTCATCATACAACTGTTTTTCTTGTGGATATCACAATTTGTTCCTGGGAAAGCATTGCAGAGCTGCCTAGTTAAATAAATTTTCCAGTAAAATAAAAAACAAATGTGTATAGTTCATTCCAAAAGGTTATTTGTTTTTCTCAGATTTTTCACATAAGACACATAGACACAAAATCTCATTCAAAAGTCTCACCATCAGAAAAATGAAGCAATTGAAACAGATTCAGATTCATTTTACATTTTGTTAAATAAAATGTAGTTTGGTATATCTGCAGAATAAATCTATTTAAACTCAATAGGGCACTTATCTCTTCCTTTCCCCAAGGCGATAGTGTTGGATACTGAGTAGAGTAGCATATAGCAATTACCATCATATTAAAATGACAAAATTTAGCTTCTAAAAGGGTTAGAGGACTAAGGTATGAAAGAAAAAAAAAGATTTTAAAACATGGAGACACACAGTGTAAAGCCATTAACCATTTCTCCCTGCACACAGGAGAATTTAAAGATGCATTAAAGAATCTGGGTGTAGATTTTACCATCATTTATGGCAGGTGTCTAGGGAAATAGATTTTGATTTTGATTTAACTTTCACATGAATAATAAGACTTTGCAGATAAAAATATCTATGAAATGTAACTATTTAATAAAGGCTTAAAATGTTTTTTAATAGACTTTATTTTTAAATAGTTTCAAAATTACAGACAAAATGAGAAAATGGTACAAAGAACTAACATATACCCCCCTCACTGAGTTTCCCTATAATTACTGTTTTACATTAGTATGGTACATTTGTTGCATTTAATAAACCAATATTGATACACTACTACTATATGTTTTATTCAGATATCTTTATTTTTTGTCTAAAATCTTTTTCTGATCCAGAGTACCACATTACATTCATTTGTTATGTTTCCTTCGGTTTTCAGGCTTGTAACAGTTTCTCAGACTTTCCTATTTCTACATGTGATTTTGTAGGATGTTGCAAGATGCCCGCTTTTGGAATTTGATGTTTTTCTCATAATCAAACTGAGGTTATGATTTATTGGGAAGAAGACCATAGCTATAAAGTATCATTTTTTTCACATCATATCAAGGATACATACTATCAACATGATTTATCACTGTTGACATTGACCTTGATTTTATGGTTGGAATAGTGTTTGCCAGGTTTAGATCCATTACGAACTGTAAAGTTACCCTTTCCCCCCATGTATCCATATTGTATTTTTTGAAAGAAAGTCACCACACACAGATCACACTTAAAAAGGGTAAAGTATTCACCTAAATTATATAGAATTATTCTACAAGAGAGATTTGTCCTTTCCCTTCCAATTATTTATTTACAAAATTATTTATTTATATCATATGAACTCAGTTGGTTAAGCGTCTGCCTTTGGCTCAGGTCATGATCCCAGAGTCCTGGGATCAAGTCCCCCATGGGGCTCCTTGCTCGGTGGGGAGCCTGCTTCTCCCTCTGCTGCTCCCCCTTCTTGTGCTCTCTCTCTCTCTCTCTGACAAATAAACAAATAAAATCTTTAATATATATATATATATATATATATATATATTGCTAAGATCAGACATTTCTCCAAGAAGCCCTTGCTCCTTCTTTTGGATAACAGTATTAGAAAACCAAAATATGTACATTGGTGTCCACACTGCTGCTAGAGTGTTGGTATTTCCAGGCTCTCTTAGCTGACATAGCAAGAAAATATACATGTGTATACTAATCTGTATATATAGATATATCTATACATAATTTATATTCAAGTCTATGTATCTATATTTAGCTGTGAGTTTATACTGTCTCCAACTATAATCCATTACCTATGAACTGTTCTAGCCTCCTCTAGCCTCTTCCACTTACATATCTGCAAACTCAAACTGAGAAACCTGGCTTCCACAACCTGCCATCCAGTTACTCAGTTGCTCATTTCCAGTATATACTGAAATCTATCTATCTATCTATCTATCTATCTATCTATCTATCATCTATCTATCTATCCATCCATCCATATATCTGATACTGATATGTGTGTGTATGTGTGTGTGTATTGTACCATAGTACAATTCTTATTTTATACACACACACACACACACACACACACACTGTACCATAGTACAATGCTTATCTGCCACTCTTTTGCCTTTAATCTTACAGATTCCACTCATTTCCAAAGTTTCTCTAAGGCTGCATCTTTCCCTCCATCCCCTTAGTGAAGTTGGTTCATGGGTTTATAATACAGTTGACTTGTTTTGTCACATTCTGCATCCCATCCTGTGATCTCCCACCTTTGAACTTCCACATTGAAACCATTAAATGCAAATGAGAATAAATTACCAGTTATGACTCTTTTATGCTAAGAGATTTGATAATGTGAACACAACTGAAACTTTTGTCTCTGATAGGCTTAGGGGCTTTTTTTTTTTTAAGATAACTATTTGAATGATATTTTCTTTGACCACAAACAAATCATCCCATATTTTCCCTTTCTGTACCTACTTGCTTTGAATATGCATAATATACATCCTACATCAACATTTATGCCAAGAGTACATTACTTTCTCAGGTAATCAAGCTTTAAAAGAGTAACACAGATGCTTTTGTAGAGCTAAACTGGGCGAGGTTCATTTATAACATAAATGATTTGTAATCTGTGAACAACTAATTTTTGATAATGTTAGAAATGTTTTTTATAAATTTAGGTGGATGTTGAGAAAGTTGAAGAAGTCAAGATTTTCCACAAATTTACCATTATGTCCCCCTTACAGAAAGCTATTTGTAAAATATGTATTTCAAAGCGAATCCATCTTCTCCTCTATGTCCAGGCCAATGATTTCCTATATAAAATCTTTGTATAGGAAGGAAACAATGATTAAAACTGTGTTCTTTTTCATCCAAAGAACACCTGGAACAGAATCGATGATGATGTTTACTAAATATGTAGAATTCTGGATTAGTCCAATGAAATCAAAATGTAAGCATCTGGAATCTAAATATTGCCTCAGAAAACTAGAGAAGCTCTGGATTCTGTTAACAAGTAAAGTCACTTTTAAAATCTCTTCCAAACATTCAGACAGAATTGTTATTGGTAGTTAATACTGCTGGTTTACTGTAGAAAAGGTAACAAATCTCCTTAATGTTCCATTTTTCTAAATTTCTAATTTAGAAGATTTACTAAAATTCCATTATTACATATGAGATGTGTTGTTAGATTAACTGTAATGATGTCCAAATATAAAATTTAAATAGTATTAGATAAAATTCTGAAAATGTTTATCTGCTACACGGTTAGCATGAAAATCATTGAACAGAGTATCTTAGTAGTTACTTAATTTTTAAAAATACTGGTTCACCTCTCCAAAGACATATAATAATATACTCAGGAATATTTCTATTAAAATACAATTTGAAATAAGTATAATTACTTTATTTTAGACAATCAGAAAAAAATAAACTTAAATTGGGAAGCAGTGACATATAAAAATAACCATGGTTTTTCAAGCCTCTATTTCTTTTCTTTGTGTTCTAAGGGAAACCAAAGTATATTTAAGACCGACTTGTTTCATGATCTTTTAATCTTGTGCTATAGATGGGCTTCATGTAGCTACGGTAGCTAAATTGAGAAGCACTGTTTACTTTTAGGACTCCATTGATTTTTCCACATCTGGTTTATGTGTCGCAAGACTAAAGCAATACTTTGTTAGCAAAAGAGTGAATTAAGAGCCAGAGTAAAATTTACAGTAAAAAAAGGTTGACCTGCAAAGAAAATGCTGGTAGTACTTGTATCAATGCCTAACACAATTCCTGGATAATTCCTGGACTATATTAGAAGTTCAGTAAGTACTGTTGCTTAAAAAAAAAATACAATTAAATATAACAAAGTGCTTAATAGAATATTTAAATTGGATCATATTATAAATGTAAATACACTAAAATCTAAAATGAGTGAACACATTGCTTACAATTATTTTCTAAACCAAAATTAGTAATTATGTAGTTAAAATTTTTTCGTATTTGTCTTCATCTAATAATAACATAAAGATTTGAAAATGGTTTGTGTTTGAATAAATTTATATAGAATTTTAACTTAAAAAATCCTAACTGTATCAACTCAAAATTCATCTTTATGTATATATTCAAAAAACAATTTTTCTGCCTACATCTTTGAAATTATAAAAACAAAGAAATTTAGTTGAGATATGTCACAATGTTAAAATGAAAATTATATAAATAAAACTGACATTTTAAGTTTTTGATAATTTAATTAAATCTTTTCGAATGATTTCATACAAATAAAACTGAGTTTCAGCATTCATAGTCCATTTGGTTGTCAATATAAAGAATTACTTTTCAGGAAAGTAACACTCAACCTCTCACTATAGACAAATTTAAGAGTAACGTGAAGTAATATTGCAGTATATGTTGCAGTTGTCACGTTCAGTTTTGGTGTACTACATTCATGCATATTACTTCCAGAACCACTAGCTGAAACATAAAGGAAGCAAGAAAATGGATACCTCACACAAAGAAGAAATAATGCTGGTTATATAGGGCTTTCAGCTAGCTGAGAAGAACACTTTGACATATTAATTTATTTGTATTTCTCTAACTTAAAAGATTCTGCTAAATATACAATTTTTACTTGTCAAGAGCACAATTCACATGTAACTTTCAAGTGCAAGTATCTTAGGGTCTGTATACAATTCCATCAACTCTCTTTTCTTACCATGGGGACTGGTATTCCAGATGGTGGAAGCCACATCCCCTAAATTATTGATTGAGATGGAATTAGAGCAAAGGCCTCAGACAATTCACAATGGACATGCAATGAAAATGATCAATAAATTTTGTTGTTTTCAGCCACTTCAGCTGAACCTAGCCTATTTTGTTTAAAATACAGGAAGTTTTCTAAGTCTACTCATTTGAATTTTGCTTCAGTGAAAAGTTTATACGAAGATAAAAAGATGATCATGTACTTACTGTCATTTTTGATTGATGGTCCTGCCAAATAAAACAGAGAGGATTAAAATTATGTCATATATATAAATATACATATCAACTTTTTTCAACAAAGATTTAGTTTTATTAAATTTAGGAAAGTATACAATAAGGGCTCATTTCTATAGGGTTCCAGGTTACCTTAGCTTTTGTGTATATTAAGCGTGTGTATATTTGTGTTTTCCTAAACAGCCAAATTTATTTTTTTTCAAGTTTTTATTAAATTTCAATTAGTTAACATTCAGTGTAATATTAGTTTCAGGTGTAGAGTTTAGTGATTCATCACTTACATACAACACCCACTCTAAAGAGCCAAATTTTCAAAAGCAGAATTTATTTGCATTTACATGGGACATATTAAGTTATAAGCATTTTCTCACATGTCAAAATACTTCTGGAAGCTATTTAAACTCATCAAACTATGACTTCTTAAAATGCTAATAATAACCAGGATAAAGAATGGAATGAAACACAGAAATAACTGTATGCTGCAGTCTAAATGGATGATTTCAGGTTCCCTTATGCATTCTAGACCACAGATGATCAATGTAATGAGAATCCCCATGGATTCCTGTGATTCAGGAAGTTTATGGATGGATATTCTATAATAATAATCAAAAATGTTGTCTTATAAACCCCATTTACTAATTTTACTGATAAGATATACTAAAAATAGAGGCACCTGGGTGGCTCAGTTGATTGAGAGGCTGACTCTTAATTTCAGCTCAGGTCATCATCTCAGGGTCCTGGGATCAAGCCCTGCATTGAATTCCATGTTCAGCAGGGAGTCTGCTTGAGATTCTCTCTCTCCCTCTCCCCCTAGCTCTGCTCACATGCGCGTGTGGGCACGCTCTTTCTTTCTCTCTGAAATAAATAAATAAATGTTTTAAAAAAAGATATACTAAAAACAATTAATTCTTATCTGCCTTTGTTTTTAGAATATTCTGTTTCCATAGCTGGAAAAGCAGCACAATGTTGGAAAAGGCAGAATCTGAACTTCGTGTGACACAGATACAGATCTGATTCCAAGCTCTTCCAATGTACTGACTGAGTAGGCTGAGACACATGAAGAAACTTCTTTTAGTCTTAGTATCCTATCTGAACATGGAAATTTAAATGTAGCATTTGTCCTATAATTGGTTCATATACCTAGTATGAATATCAAAGAGACAATGCACATAAAATATTCAGTATTTAAACCAAGTAGGCAATACATATTAGCTAATATTAGTTTTAGTAATTGTAGTAATAAAAGTTAATAGTTGATGATGATGTAACCACAAAGATAAAATGTTTTCATTATTTAAAAATATAAATAAAAGTGATATATAATTCATGAAAAAAACACTTAAAACCATCTAACTCAAAATTAGTTGAAATATATGAGAAACAATAAAATTATGAAACTAACAAAAGAAGCTTAGAAGTTATTCCAAAAATTCCATTGTATTCTCTGTGATCAAAAGTTAATATGTATATTTTACTTCTAGATGTTCATTTCCTTCCATATTGGCCAAAAAAGTATATAAAACAAGTCTAAAGCTAAAGAGTCAGTTTCCTAATGTCCACATTGATATTAAGATAGGAATTTTAGATTCATATGATATTTGTCACGGTGGTACTATTCCATAAGCTCAAGTTTCCTGTTTGCAAGGAATGAGATCTAATTCATAATCAAATATTTATTGAGAAACTACTCTTTTCCCAGAGTTCTTCAACATGAATATTTCTTAGCAATCAAGCTGAATTTCTCTTTTACTTTCTTTCTTCAGCTTAAGGAATAATCACCAATGTACAAAAGACTATAAATACTCTTGAGCACACACAGATACCCACTCCCACACACACACACTTTTGTAGTTAATAGCATTACACTTTTGTTAATACCAAAATAGGTACTTTCACCAACTATCTTTCCTTGTATTGATTAATTCTCCTATATCAAATACTAATTCTCCTATATCAAAAATTTTATATGGAATGCCATTTTATAGATCTGGAGATCTTCCAGAGTTGATATTTTGTGAAAAAACAAAATGCTTCCATGGCATCTTCCAAAGATTTGTAAATACAAAATTAAATGGATAGCAGTTGGCCCCTTAACATTTTATAATTTTTCAGAACTTTCCATTTAAACTTTGTTTATGTACTTACATGAATGTGTGTGTGTATGTGCGTATGTAGGTTTTAATTTATGGAACAGTGGGCAAAAGAGAGGTGACAAAAATACAAAAAACACATAATCTAAAATATAACACGTCATTTGTCATTTTAATATGTGCCTTGGAGGGGTGCCTGGGTGGCTCAGTTGGTTAAACATCTGACTCTTGATCTCAGCTTAGGTCTCAATCTCAGGGTTGTGGGTTCAAACCTCACATCAGGCTCCACGCTGAGCATGGAGCCTACTTTAAAAAAAAAATTAGAATGTATGCTTTGGAGCCATTGAGGTTTAGGTTTAGCATCTCAATCTATTTGACAATATCTGATAGTACTTTTCTGACAAATCTCTTTATAATTTGTATTGTCTCAGATAATATAAAATACTTGACAATACAAAAATACTCAACAATAAAAACAGTATATTTTAATGAGAATTATTTTAAAATTCAAGTTTTAGCAGCAATTATTTAAGGGAATTATTCTACTCAAAAGTCACTTTATTCAACAATTCACCAGCTCGGTAGGCTGATCTCACTTAATTGATGTAATTCAGGAAACTTTTTCTTGAGTTTGAGATATTAAAAATAGTTTTATACCATTCTCTGATGATTTAAAAAATCCATGTTTTCAGAAAGTTTATCTTTCACATTTTCTAATTATTTGGTTATTGGAGCAGTGGATATTAACAGGAATAAAGACACTGTAAAAGGCATTACGTCTGTTGGGCACCAAGTGCAGTACCAAACAGTACAAAGGTCAAACAGATTTTACCATATAATTGGAATCTAGGTTAGAGATACATAGAGATGCGTACCATTTCTTGCCTCCTTTGATCTCCTTGTCTCTGGATCCTTTATGTATAGCCTTCCATTGAATGGTTCCTGATTTCTCTTTATGACTAATTCCTTTGGAATCAACTTTCTATCTTACATGTACACAGATATCTGTGTATAACTTCCCCATGGCCTCTGATGTCAAGTTTGTTAGGAAACTGAATCTCAGAATTTGTTATACTGCAACTCCCCTTTCTTTAGATTGTATATTACCCAATGGACTAGTCCCACTAACAAGACTATTGAATGTATTTGTTACAATTCCAGTGCTGCCCTACCCAATGACCCAATGTAACAGAATCCATTAGAAAGGATAAGACACATCCCAGCTCTTGGATATTTAAGGACACAAATTAAGAACCACTAGCATGATTAGATTGTTTCCACTTTTGATAATTCCTTAAGTTAGTTCATAGCTTCATTATAACTGCAAACTAAAAAATTTAGAATCATATTGAACAATTTATTCTTTCCACTCATATCCAATCAGTTAACATTTATTCTATCTCAGCAGAATTTCTTGCAATTGTCCTGCCCCTGTTCGATTCCACTGCAATTTCCTTAGGTCATCCCTTTTACTATTTCTCATCTATAGTCTTTAATTACTCTTACTCTGTTCTCCACTACCCACAGGAAATCAACATTCCCATACATATTATAGCCATGCCATAGTTATTTATCTAAGAGGAAAATAAAATTTATCAACTTTCTGCAAAAACATAGGTTGAGTTTTAGCTTTCTGTGTACTAAGTAAAATATGAAATTTAAATCCTGACATACATTATTATTTACTAGTCAACTTCACAGCTACTTTGAGTTTCATCTCCCACGTCTGTATGTCCCTATGCTCTATTCCCTTTAATCTTGCTGTATCTCACACATTTTTTAATGCTTCTAGGCAATTCCCTGGGAATAGCTTGCTTAGCCTGGTTAAATCCTAATCATTCTTCAAAAACCAGCTTAAATATGAATCTTCTAATCTCTGCCTCCTCCTTTGTAACTCCATAGTATTTTACACTTATCATATTTTAGTACTTTATTTTCACAACTGTATCTTCCACTAGATTGTGATCCCATCAAGGAAAGGGACTGTATTGTTATTCCCTATCTTTGACCCCAAATAAGTATTTGTTAAAAAAAAAAGTATGTATCATTTGTGCAATTATGGGTCCAGTTCATAGCAAGCCCTGATGATAGTCTGCCCCACTCATGATATGCATTTACCATAAATTCATATATTCTAGTTTTGAATCCAAAAAATAGTCAACATAAATTAAATTGATTTTAGAGCCCATATTTAAATGTTGGGAGTTCTGATTCAGAAGGTAACTATAAGCTCATGAAGTCGGAGAGAGTTTGGAGCCTATTCTCCTGTGTTTTCCCATCACAACTAATTTAAATGTAATAAAAACGTCTGCTTGGTTGTTTACAAGCAACTGGGGGTTTGAATTCCTTCATCCAGGGCCACAAGGGACTCTAGATAAAGTACTAGAATAAACAATTTAATGAATAAATAATTAACACACAATTAAAAAGTTATTAAAACAGACTGGCATTAGCTATCTGTGTATTGAAGGTCTCATAGGTCTCCTGTAGATTAGCATTTAATACTTCTACCTCTATTATTAATCTTGGTTAATGGCACTTATAGTCTTAAGGAGGAGAATTTTTATATTATTATTTCTCCTAAGATCAAAAGGTATATAAAGCCATGCAACCTAAACCACCCAATTTTTTTGTATAGACTTTTAGAGCAATATAGCTGAATTATATCTGAACTTATTTTAAAAAGAATTTCTAGATGAAACACTACCAATTATTAGAAGCACATCATAAAACATTTTACAGTTGGCCCTTGAGCTGTGATGAGCTTATTGTTCCAGAAAGTCTGGAATGTAGTGAGCAAATTAGATGATACTACTTCTAACCTCTTTAATTTCTAACATAACTTCTTAATTGAATAGTTTATAGGGGCTTCTCTCATAACTATGCTATTTCTATGCTATTGTGATAAACAGGGATATCCAAAGTACTTGTCCAGATTTCATCACCTGTTTCTTTAATCATTATGATACCCTCCTTAAAGTTAGTTTTAGACTTTCCAAGGCCCTAAAATAAATTATTTAGGCATAACTATTTAAATGTGCTAGATCTTCCACTAATCTGCCTGTGTGAGTGGGAGTTTAGAAGAAAGGAGAAGAAGCAGGTAGCATCTGCTGATACAGGTGGCCTGTGTTTGCACAGATGTTGGCTGTATGATTACAACATGTGGTATACAGTTAGAAAATAGCAATAGGTAATAATAAAAAGAGCATCACACTTAGGGAAAAGAAAATGGGTTCCTGATTAATATAATTAGGTTGAAATTCCAGCCCTGCAACTGATACCTATTAGATCTTGGTAAATAAGCTCCCATCTTAAGTTTACTCATGTAGAAAAAAGGATAATAACATATAACTCACAGCATTGTTGTGAATACTAAATGAAAGTATATGAGGTCACTGGAAAAATGCCTGGTGCATTATTTGTGTTCAATAAATATTTCTTTCTTAATTCTGAAAAAAAAACGAAAGAAAGGAAGAAGAAAGAAAGAAAATCAATATTTGTTAATTTTTTTAAAAGATTGCCAGATAACTCTTTTATAAAATTCTTCAAAAGTTCACATTGGGTTATCAAAATATGCATGAAAGTGGATGCTTACAACTGTTAGGTACAAATGTGTAGATGCTCTGATGAATTCCCTATAGGTATTTTTATTCATAAAATGCAATAAATAACTTATGAAAGGTATTACTTCTTTCATAAAAGTTCATTTGGGGAAATTTTCATTTTTAAATTTTCATTTTGAAAAAGTTTTTGTTTTGCTTTTTCCATTCTACACTTACAAACGCTAATCGTGGAGGGATCTGAGTAGTTTAACAATAAGAGGAAGCAGATTTGCCCATTCATATGCTAATAGTTAGTTCTATAGATATGCAAGGTATCAAAGTGAATGTGAACAAGTAGGCAATTTTATTCAGCTCCACTGAGTTACGTAGGCAGATAAAGTAAAAACATGAACCTGTTTTTATATTACTATTACTGCTGTTATTGTTTTTCTTAAATTAGGCATATTGTTTGTTATTGTTTTAATTTAATTAGGGAAATCAATCAAGGGAATCCTTGATTGATTTCTAGCTTTCTGCTCTGAAACATTTACCAAAGACCTACCTACCGGAGTAGGGAAGATGAAGCAGAGTGACTTTGCTGACGATGAAAGGGATTAAAAATCAGAAAGTCTGATGCAGCAGGAATTTCCAAGATAGAATACCGGAGAGTAGGAAGCTATACAGAAGAAAGACATCTAGGAAACTAGGTGTACCCTGGATTGTAGCTGAGTAATAAGGCACACATAAGATAAGACTCAATTAGACCAAAAAAAAGAACAAATATCAAAGAGCTATATGCTGAAAAACTTCTAGAACTTGCAGAGGTTTGGGACATGTTCATGTTAGAATCTGAGATCAAATTGTCCACATTGAGCACCCAACTTTCAGCAGTGAACCCATGTCATATCTTAGGAGTATAACTAACCTGGCCCTGAAGTTGGTCTAGATTATAATTAGTAAGACATGAAAAAATTCAAGCTAAGCCACAAATACTTTTACTGCTGATCAGAACAAAATTAAACATTCTAAAAGGAAAACAACAAATCCAGACACTCAACAATAACATTCACAACAAATTTTGTTTTGATCAAAAACAAAAATCAGTATAAGAGAGTAAGTATAAGAGAACAGAAATCACGAATATAAGGTAATTATCAAACATGGTTTTGAAAACAGCTGTGATAAATACATATAGAAATTTTTTAAATGAACATAATAAATAAAACAAATTATAAGAAAGGAAACAAATGGAATTTTCAGATTATAAAATTCTGAAATGAAACACATTACTGAATGGGTAGAATAACAGATTAGACACTATAAACAAAAAAATATCAAGAACTAGGACTTAAAGGTAGATCATTAGAAATATCCAAAATGAAACATAGCTAGTAGAAAGTCTAAAAATCAATAGAAACTCAATGATCTAAAGGAAAATAAGTATCTTAACAAATGTGCAATTGGATTCTGGGGCAAGATAAGAGAAAAAAATATTTGAAAAAATAATAAACAAATATTTTCTAATTTTAAGAGCAATATAAGTCTATTGATCCAAGAAACTCAGAAAAATCAGAGTAGGATAAAAAAAAAGAAAATAACCTCAAGAAATCATAACAAAAATTCTGGAAACCAACTATCAAAAGAGCACCTCGATAGCAGTCAACAAAGAAAAATACATTATGTTAAGGGAAACAAATATAAAAACAATGGCTAAGCTTTTATTGGAAACAATGTAAGCCAGAAAACCAAAGGATAAATTATTAATAGAGCTAAAAACAAAAACAAAAAACAAAACAAAAACCTCTCAAATTAGAAGGGAAGGTTATATTCAGAAAATGTTTTTATTTTTCTGAAAAAGTTGAGAAATTTCACAATATGAGAAATATTAAAAGATATTCTATAATCTAAAAGAAAATGATTCCAGAAATGCAAATCTTTAGAAAGAAATTAAGAATGATGCTAATGATAAGAAAATGAATAAATATAAAAATTTTTTCCTTTAAAACTTGCTTTAAAACATACTTGACCCTTTAAAGCAAAACCTTACCATTGTACAGTGAGATTTAAAACATAAGTAAAATAAATCATATGACCCTAATAGCACAGAGGACGGGAGGGACAGAAATATATTTTGTAATGTTTTTATTACTTATTATTGTTGTTGTTGTTATTTGATCAATGGAACAGAATAAAGAACCCAGAAATAAACCCCCCAGTACATGGTCAATTAATTTACAACAAAGAAGCCAAGAATATACAATGGGAAAAAAATAAATGGTGTGGGGGAAAAATGGACAGCCATGTGCAAAAGAATGAAACTGGACCACTATCTAACATCATTTACAAAAAATCAACTCAAAATGGGTTAGAGACTTGAAAGAACCTAAAACCTGAAGCTATAAAACTTCTAGAATAAAACCTAGGCAGTAAGTTCCCTGACAGTGGTTTTCACAATTATTTTTTGAATTTGGCACCAAAAGCAAGGGAACAGAAACAAAATTATCAAGTGGGACTACATCAAACTCAAAAGCTTCTGCACATAAAAGAAACCATCAACAAACTGAAAAGGCAGCTTATGGAATAGGAGAAAATATTTATAAATCGTTTATCTCATAAGGAGTAACATCCAAAATATATAAAGAACTCATACAACTCAATAGCCAAAAAGCCAACAATCTAACGGTGATGTTTTTAAATTATAGGTAAAGTAGTACAATGGTTAACTATTGTGCTATTTGAAAGTACATGTGATAAGTTAAAAATATATATTGTAACCCTAGATAAAACTTCAAAATAGGAAAGGAGAGGAGAGGAGAGGAGAGCAGAGGAGAGGAGGGGAGAGGGGAGGGGAGAGGAGAGGAAGGAAAGAAGAGGAGAGGGGAGGGGGGAGGAAAAAAGAAAAGGAAAAGGAAAGGAAAGGAAAGAAGGAAGAAAAAAAAGAAAGCTAATAAACAAATAGGGGAGTAAAAATAAATGTTAAAACATAATTCAAAAGAATTCAGGGGAAAAAAGAAGAGAAAATGGAAACTTGCAATTGAAGTCACAGTCCCTCCAGTTTTGTTTTGTGTGTGTGTGTGTTTAAGACATCAAGATGATTCCAAAGTATTTCAGGAAAAGAAAAAGAAAACAAATATAAGAAAAGAAGAAACAAACAAACAAACAAACAAACAAAAGATTGGAAGAATGCTTGTGCTATTATTTCAAAGATATACCATACAGTTATACAGTTTGGTAGGCAGAATGATAGCCCCTCAAAGATGTTCATAATCCTGGAATCTGTGCATATGTTACCTTACCTGGCAGAGATGAGTTAAGGCTGCAGAAAGAATTAAGCTTACTCATCAGCTGACCTTGCAATGGAGGACTATACTGGATTATCTTCTGGGCCCATGGTAACACATGGATCCTTATAAGTTGAAAAGAAAGGCAGGAGAGAGAGGAGCAGAGAGATGGTAGCATAAAAAAGCATTCTGCCTGATATTGTTGGCTTTGAAAATGGGTGAAGGGAGCCACGGGCAAGAAAGAGCAGAAGTTAGCCAAAGCCAAGAAAACAGATTATCCTCTCTGCAGCTTCCAGGAGGAATGCAGTTCTGCTGACACCTTGATTTGAGCCCAATGAGACTCATTTTGTACTCTTAATATCTAGAACTGTAAGATAATAAATGTGTGTAGAAAAAAATGAAACATTTCATCAAAATTAAACATGATCTTCAAACGATAACAACAAGGAAATACATAGGTAAGCCACAGACTTGGAAAAAAATGTTTATAATATATCTATCTAATAAAAAGGATGGGAGGGGGGTGGGAGGATGGGTTAACCTGGTGATGGGTATTAAAGAGGGCATGTTCTGCGTGGAGCACTGGGTGTTATGCACAATGAATCATGGAACACTACATCAAAAACTCATGATGTAATGTATGGTGACTAACATAACAATAAAAAATTAAAAAAGAAAAAATAAATAAATAAATAAAATAGCAAAATAAAATAGGATGGAACACTACATCAAAAACTAATGATGTAATGTATGGTGATTAACATAACATAATGATAAATAATAAATAAGTAATAAATAAAAAGGACTTATATCCAAAATATATATGGACATTTTTTTTAAGTCAAAAGAAAGAAGCAAAGGTCCACAAAGTCACTGCTACACAAATGTTCATAAACAGTTTATTCATAATAACCAAAAATGGAAACAAACCTAATACCAGTTAACTGGTGAATGGATAAATAAATTAAGGCACATGCATATAATGGGATAGTATCTGCAATAAAAATTAGGAAATTCTGATATATATACAACAAAAATGAGTCTCAAAAAAAAACCATAATGAGAAAAATATACCAGGCACAACCAGGCACAAACCAGGTACTACTCTATAACCATTTCTGGGAAATCTAGGCCAGGTCAAACTGGTCTGTATCTCTGATAGATTGGATAAGTGTTATATGAGGTTGAGAGGTCAGGGTGGATTGACTGTACCAACAAATGAGAGAACTCTTTAAACATGTGTACAGTATTCAGAGATAACTTTTTTATAACCTTATTTTTATATAACTTTAGATTATAGATTTTGATTGGGGTAGTACTTGCACAAGTGTATACATTTATCAAAACTTAATTGTAAATTGTAAATTGTAAATCTTAAAATGTATTTTATTGTATTAATTATATCTCTTATGAGTCATCTATAAAAAATGAGTCAAACTCAACCATTTGTCATATATCACCAATAATATGTGATTTATCATAAAATATAAAGTCTCTTGGTTGCAAACTCTCATTCAAATGTTGAACATTTAATATGAATAAGTCACAGATCGGATTCTTCTATGGAGCTCTTCTACTAGGAAACATATTATAAGGTAAAGTCCATTATCTTTGGATTTAAAGAGACCTGCGTTCAAATCTTGCCACTCTTTCTGTTAAATAAATAAACACTAAAATTGCATGAATCCAAGTTTTTTCATCTATAAAATTTGAATAATGATGCTTACCATGTAAGGTTGTTTTGAGGATAAAGATTATCTCTTACTCTTATCTGTTTTACTTCACATTTCTGAGATAGGCAAGTTCAGACTGAATTTAACTCACACTGCAGGACATCAAGTACATCAAATTAGAACAAAACTCTCTACCCATTCTCTTTCAATAACCTGGGATGGGGAATAATGTCAACTTCTTTGTGTATGGGATTTTTTTTTTTTAAATGGAATAGAGATTAGATAATCATATATCTAGGAGACCTAAAGAGGCCAAGTCTCCTTCACTTATGCCTTAGAAAGAAACAGAAAAGTGATGCTCAGAGTTCTTTTATTGACCGATTTTGTTTCTCCAGAACTAAAAACAACAACCCCCCCCTCCAAACTTAAGTAATATGTTCTTTTGGTTGAGAGGTATCTTCCATTTTGTTTTTTTTTAAGTGTTTTTTATTTATTTATTTGAGAGACAGAGATAGAGATAACAAGAGAGAGCAGGAGCAAGGAGGAGAGGGAGAAGCAGGCTCCCTTCCGAGCAGGGAGCCCAATGCGGGACTCAATCCCAGGACCTGAGCCAAAGGCAGACGTTTAACCGACTGAGCCACCAGGCATCCTGGTACCTTCCACTTTGGAAGGAAAGTGGGGCCAGGATATGACCCAGGAAAAGAGGCAGTAATTGGAAATGGTTTTTCACACTTGGCTGAATTTTAGACTTTCAGAAAGATGAATAAAGAAAAACAAAACAAAACCAGGCATACTGCCTTTGTTTGCCAGTATAAGAAAGCAAACAGTGGGGCGCCTGGGTGGCTTAGTCAGTTGAGCGACTGCCTTCGGCTTGGGTCATGATCCTGGAGTCCCGGGATCGAGTCCCGCATCGGGCTCCCTGCTCGGCGGGGAGTCTGCTTCTCCCTCTGACCCTCTTCCCTCTCATGTGCTCTCTCTCTCATTCTCTCTCTCTCTCAAATAAATAAATAAAATCTTAAAAAAAAAAAAGAAAGCAAACAGGGACTACAGGTCTCATCAGGAAATTGAATGCATTGGTAGAGAGATGTAGAGTCACTAAAGCAGAAAGGAAATCGAGTAATAACATACGTGAAGAACTAGCACGGTGCTTAATTAGCTGTGTAATAAATATGACTTCCTTCTCTCTCCATCCTACTTGTGCTTAATCATCATTGCAACTACCAAGAATCTAAATCCGGGGGAGAGATTACTGGGACAGAAGGAAGCAACATTATTGCTTCTTTTTTTTTAATTTTTAAATTTATTTTATTTTTATTCATTTAAAATAAATTAACATATAGTGTATTACTAGTTTCAGATGTAGAGTTTAGTGATTCATCAGTTGCCTATAACACCCAGTGCTCATTACATCAAGTGCCCTCCTTAATGACCATCACCCAGTTACCCCATCCCCCCACCAACCTCCCCTCCAGCAACCCTCAGTTTGTTTCCTATCTTCTAATACATAAAAGAGGAAGCAACCTGACATCAGATGCTGAGTAATCAATCACATTTTGGCTGCTCCTCTGCTTTGGGACAGTGCTGTCAAACCAGGAATTGGAAGCTGAAGCCCATGGTTTACAAAGATGGGAAAAATAAAACCATTTCAATATATTGAGATTTAAGGAGAAGAGCTCTGAAAGGAAGCCCTTCTTTCATGGTAGATCCCCATAGGTTCTCAGTTAGTAATAAATCATTGATAGCTCAGGAAGTCTTCCTGCTCGATTTCCAACCCCCACCATAATTCCAGTTCAATTGGAATTACTATTTGTTAAGAACAAATAGAAATGATTTTGAGGTCACACTCATCTTAAAAATGTTTCAAAATACTGATCAAACAGGCTGTACCTTGAACCCCTGGGGAAAGGTTTTTGTTTTTTTCTTTTCCCCATCACTGTGTTTACCTGGTACTAAAATGCAAACAAATTGTGGAAATAAAGCTCCAAACATGCTAAGTACATTTTTCCTTATTTTAAAAGAAATTGGATATTATTGCTATCAGAAAATTAGGAAGAATTCTGTATTTGTGCTGCTAAATTAACAACTTTTAGAAAGACTATGGCATCACTTCCAAAGCCACAGTGCAACATAAATAATATTCTGCTGTTTTCACCTCATTTATATAATGTAACTTACAAAGTGCATGGAACAAATGATGCAATATTTCTGTAAATATGCTAACATCACCTAAAGTACATAGCTCTTCTGTTTCAAGGAAAAATAAATTCACCCCTTATCCAAAATTTTATTGAAACCTAATTATACAAGAGATTACATCAAAAATTATTTTGTTTTGCTACTTTACAGTTAAGTAAGCTACTAAAAATTGACTGAAATCACACTCTCCACAAAGATTATCTCTGAATACTGTACATACATTAAGGACTGCTTATCACAAGGAAGCAATTATGTCATTTACCTTTGTAATTTTTTTGCCTTATGTTTTATTAAGAAGCCCTAATTATAGATTCAAATTAGCGAAAATGGCATAAAAGAATTGTTATGAATATAAGTAAAGGAAATCTAATCATGAAATTTGAATATTTTTAAAATTCAATTATAGTTTAGCCATATCATTCATTTGATTTTATATGAATTTTCTTAGATTTAATTCCATCAACTGTAAGCAATTCATAAAATAGTAATCAATGCTTTCCTTATGGTTGTACATAAATCGATTTGTGATTTTGGTTGACTTTATTTTAAAACATTAATTCTAATCACACTATACAAGAAATAATGATAAATGGTGTCTTGAAGAATAGAACATAAAATATCAGAGGAATTATTAAATATTTTAGATGAGAATATAATTTTTTACATATAATCGATTAACACCATTCATACTATCTTTAGCTGTAGCAATATCTCCATAAGCCAAATGAGTTATCTAAACTTCTTCCGTGTTTCATCTTTTCAGATTCTTATTCACTGAGAAAATAAAAAAAAAAAGAAATTTGGGCAAGATCCTTGTTATGCGAGGGTCAGCTGTCCTAATAGCAAAATTGGATCCCAGCTGCACTGAAGTGCAAACCTTGGAGCCATTTGCAAAATCTCCATCTCTGCAACAAGTTCTAGTGCAATGGAATTCAAGAACAAATAGATAATACTAAAAGAGGAATAACAAAAAATAACATTCTCAAGACATTGCTGCTTAGGAAAAGAACATAGGCAGTGTGATGTGAAGACGTAAAGTGGAAAAAAATATTTCCACAGTTTAGACTGACTTCTGTTCCTTTTCTTTTCTGTGCCTGACAGAGTAAATGTTCAATAAATAAATTAACTATGTTGACTTGAACCCAGGGAAGACTAGCTTAGCAGGTATTTAGGCCATTATCTAGTAGTTATGGCGGAGGAAATCTTGGGAGACAACGTAAACTAAATGAGGGGAATGAGTAATGTCAGTAAGCCTCCTCATAGTGAAGGGTGGAGCACTGGGGAATCCACTTGTAAAAAAGGTGCTCTTAAGCTAGAGCATGGAGACACCACATTTTATATAGATGTTCAGTAATTAAATTTAGTGGTCAATATTAATCAATGTTTGTGTTTTGTCAACGTATCTATTAACATATTCACTTTTTCTTTTTCTCAAATATTGGTGGAAAATAAGACAAAACAAAGGGGACTAAAAAAAATTTCATTCAAGATTCAGATTTATTTGCAACATCAAGCTTAAGTTCAGAATTTGGGATGGAGAAATCTGCATGAGCAATGTCATTTATATACAAATGAAAAAATTTTTTTTTCTGAAATTCCTACATATAGCCTGCTTCTACCACGAACTGTGAAGCAGAATCAGGTTATCAATGTATAATTTCGAGGAGCTCTTTGATTTTGACACTTCTTAGATTCTAGTTTGATTTTTAACTTGAATTTTTATATAAAATTAGAATATAATAGCACTCACTGCTTCTGAAAACAGGGAACAGAATAAATTTCTTCTGTATAGCTATAATGGAATATATACCACAACTGAATAGTGTGTGCTTGGCTAAAAATCTTGCAGCAGTGAATATCTAAGAGTTAACAAAAGAATATAAAGTTAAATTTATTGTTGTAGAGAATAGAACTAAGACCAAGATTTGGAAAATAGAGTTAATAAATTTCCACTCAACATAAGGAAGAACCTTTTAGCAATGAAAGCTATCCAAGCATAGAAAAGGCTGCATCTCAAGTAGTCAGTTCCCTGTCATTGGAATTATTTGAGCAGAAGCCAGATATATGACTATCATTTGGGGATGGTATGCATGTGGTGCGAAGTGAGATTATGTGACCTTTAAGGTTCCTTCAAACCCTGCTATGATTATAAGTAGATGTCTTATTGAAGATAGTTTAGGATACACATGGTGATGCTAAAATATCAACATCATCACATTCAGCCAGAGAAATAATAAATTGAAGATATCATTGTGAGGGGGAAAACAAGTATATTTTCTAAAATCTAATAGCAATGAGTTCCAGGGTAAGACACTGCAATGAATCAGTGCTTGGCATGAAGGAGACACAATGATTTAGTGCTTCAGCCTCAGTCCATATGGAGTTACTTATCAAATGGCAGCAATTTCTGTAAAGCATGCTAGAATGAGTCTGCTGCCCACTACATGAACACCATGTAATGTCACTGTCAATTGCAGAGTACTTGCTTCTACGTGTAACAAAAAGCCAGTGACCCTACCGGCTATCACTGTTTTGATTGTACGGTCTAGCTAAACTCGATTTCAGTTTTCCAGATTGACATTAGGACTAAATCATATTAAAAATGAAAGTTTAAATAGTCGTATATTTAACCTTTATCAGACAGGGTAAACAGTTTTCAAGGATGGATATAGAACAGAACTGACATGGACTTTCAAATCTGCCCTACATCCTTGTCTACCCAGGTCTGTGCTCTGAGAGGCTAACCTGTATGTGGATAGATCGATGAACTTTCTTGCTTCTGACTTCCAGTTGAAATCTGACAATGAGGGGACTGGTGGGCATATGGAGGGAAGAAATAGAGAGAAGCCAAATTAATTATTACTCTAGCTTCTTCCCTGCAAGGTGGGCTTCACTTGATTGAGTACATGACCTAGGGTCCCAGCTTCTGTAAGGTGACCCTCTCCTTGGCCTGTTTGTTTCTGGTTTCAGACAATCTTCTTTCTCCTCTCCTTTCCTGTCCCTAGAAAAGAAAGAGGAGCCTTACCATTACTGTTACTAGCTCTAGGACATGGCCCTATACCTTAACATTACTCTATACTCTGTGTACATCTTTATAAATAATTTCTTTATTAAACTCTCTGCAAATACCCACTTATAGCTTACTATCTGTTTCCCTCCAGGCTAATGCTCTTGGTGACTTGTTCCCTGTACTACAAATCCTGTTTGATCACTTAGGTTTTCACATATGTGTTAAGTAAATTCTTAACCTCCCATACAGCGTAATGAGAATGAACTGAAGAATTTCAAAAACTTGTGCTATATCATATTATTTGTAATAAGTATATTTTAGCTGAACATATTTGAATTTTTGACAATTTTAAAAGCCTTAAATATTAGATTGGCTCTTATAAGAAGTGATAATAGTTTGGGATACTTTCCTACAACCCCAAAGTACTACATTGATTGATCACTCTACATTCATTGTACAGTCATATAGTGGGTATATGTGTGTATTATTTTCAGTTATGGCCAATATGACCAATTTTGTTATTTTTCTTTAGACTAACAATATAATTTTCTCCAAGAGTATTTGATAAACTAAACAGTTTGAACATAGCATAAAAAACACAAAATAGATGTTAATGTTACTTATTTATTACATTCTGTATTGAGTTCGATAGTGTCCCTCAATTTCAAGTTCTTCCTGGAACCTCAGAGTATGATCTTATTTGAAAATAGGGTCTTTGTAATTAGTTAGATTAAGATGAAGTCATGCTGAAGTAGGGTAAGCTCTAAATCTAGTACCACTGGTATCCTATAATAGAGGAGAGGAAACACAGAGACACAGACACGGGAAAAGGTGATGTGAAGAGAAAGGAGAGAAAAACATGTGAAGACAGGGCAGAGACTGGAGTCATTCAGGTACAAGCTAACGAATGCCAAGGATGGACAAAATCCACCAGAAGCTAGAAACAGTCCAGAATGGATCTTCCCCTAGGGCCTTCTTGGAGAGTATGGCCTGCTGACAGTTTAATTCAAATTTCTCTCCTCCAAAACTGTGAAAGAATACATTTCTATTGTTTGAGCCACCCAGTGTGTGGTACTTTGTTATGGCAGCCCTAGCAAACTAACACACATGCCTATTTAATAAAAATCTTACCTCACTTGCTTCTCAAAAAAAAAAATCTCATTTAAAGGAAATCTGTAATTTTGAATTTATGCAAGATTAAATTGTGCTTTCAAAATTATGTATATTATCTACAAAAGGAAAATAAACAATTTTTTTACATAAATTACTTTTCATTTTTTAAATCCAGATTGATAATCATTTGACACTGGTAAAATTTCATTCTGGTAAGATATCTTGTATTTACACATGTGCAAAAATCTCACATTTAGGAATATATGTATTTAAAATCCAAATTACATTCCTTACATACATAAAAAAGCCTGAATATAGCTGAAGTTATTAAGATTAGCGTTTTATAAGATACTTTGTATATAAAACCATGTAATTGTTTTATCTATTTCAAAATTAAGGACAATACTTAAATTAACGTTGAGTGGAAATAAATTACATCTTTTTTATTTAGTCAAGTTTAATTTTTATTAACATTTTAAGCTTATTCCATCATTTCAGTGAGCAATAATGGAATATTTAAAACTCATAGCCAGCACTGTTTAAAGAAAAGGGCTTTAGTTCAATTGGAAAAATTCTTTGAAAACAAGATTTTTCTTGGTTGCTTTAAATACTAATTCCTACTGAAGCAATAGGTGTTTGACATTAATTTTATGGCAATAATGTTATTCTGTGGTTAATTTTTCTTCTGTATAAGAGGTATAGAAATGTATAGAAATATAATAATAATAAAACAGATGTTATTATTTCACATGGAAGAGCAGAGAGTAACCAGAGATTCTTTATTAAGTTAGGTGAGGAATAAATAAATAAAAAGAGAAGCAAATAGGGACACCTGGGTGGCTCAGTCGTTGGGCATCTGTCTTCAGCTCAGGTCATGGTCCCAAGGGTCCTGGGATAGAGCCCGGCATTGGGCTCCCTGCTCCACGGGAGTGGGCTCTCCCACTCCCCCTGCTTGTGTTCCCTCTCTCGCTGTGTCTCTCTCTCTGTCAGATAAATAAATAAAATCTTTAAAAAAAAAAAGGGGGGAGCAAATAGACCTGTGGTGATATTAAAATATATTTACTGATTATTTGGATATAAATACCAATTACATAATTTATCTGGCTAGTAATCTCAATTGGGGAATATGTAATCCTAAAGAAATCAAGGTCATTGTAAGAGTCAGTTAATTCTCCTTACTATTCATTTTTCAATATATGCATTTGTTTTAAAAAGCACAAGCAAGGAAAATCTATTTAAGAAAAAAAAAAGGACAAGCAAGGAAACCCACCAAAACTCTTAGAAAACTCCATTTATTAAGTCATTCAGTCAATTCATTAATTCATGAAAATATTTATGGTAAATCAGTTTATTCTAAGTAGCATTCCAAATACAACATGTGGCAGCCAACGAAGTATGCTGCATACAACTCGCTTGTGATAAAGAAAAAATATATATATATGTGTGTGTGTGTGTGTGTATATTTATATATATACATGTATGTGTATTATATAACAGCATTCTCTCCAAAGCCACTGGGAACTTTCTGAAAATTGCATTGAGGATAGACGCTACTCTTTCTTAAAACTTTTTTTCCCTGTTCTCTTTTCACATGTGTCAGACCTGTGTTATGGTCTTAGGCACTCCCAAATTCTCTTGTCCCCACCTGCTTTTATCCTTAAGTCCTTAAATATCTAATCCATTTTAGCATCTTATTCTCTCCTCTTCTTGGACACCAGGACACCAAAGAGTTTCTAGTCTAAGAGAAGTAGAAGGCATGCAAATAGGTGAATAGAAAGCAATTCTTCAAATACCAGTAAAAAAATTATGTGGACAGATGGCTCAGGAAACAAAAAGATGTCATCCTGAGGAGCCAGGAAACAGTTAATATTTGAATGTGCTATTCATAAGTGCCTACAGATGGATAAGAGTAAATAGGGAATGTAGTTGGCTCTTTCTGCTCTGCATCAGTTATTTCCATCCCTCTTACTTTCAGACTCCTTGTGCCTAACTTACATCTCAGTCCAATTGGTTAACGCTGGTCAGGATGCCAGAGAGGGAGACAGAGAACAAGGTATTTCAGGTAGAGGAATAACATCCTCTACAGTGAGGAGATGTGGAAGAGTGAAAATGTTAATGCAAATTAGTAAGAATTTCAGGATGTAAAGGGTGTAGATTTTATCCTGGTACATTTTTTTTAATGTACTTGATGATTCATTTACAGCTTTGAGACTTGTCTTTATGATCAGCCTGGCACCCGTGACTTCGATGACCAGGCATATGGCGATGATTTGCAAACCTACACTGTCAGTCCAAATTTCTCCCCTGAGCTCCAGCTGCCTCTGTATCTCTCCTCCTGTGCATATTATAAGCACATGCAATTCTTCATGTCCCAAACAATTCTCTATCCCATTCTCTGCCTCCCTCATCTCACCAACATAGTAAACATGTGTGTTCATAAATCTCAATGAGCTTTTCAAACCCAGGAGTACAAGCTAGAAGCTGAGGCATTATCCCGACACTCTTTTCCCATCATTATGTTCCCCAGCCCAATTTAATAATTTACCTAGTGGTAATTTACCAAGTGGTATTCTCTCTTTAAATTCTTTCAAATCCATCCCTTCTCCTTACCCCCTAGTTACTGTCCCAAGTGCAGAATCCACTTCTCTCTCATCTCAACCATTGCAAAAATAGCATAATTGGTCCTCCTTTTGTCTCTGTTCTTTCCCACTCTAATACTTTCTGTACATAACTACAAAGTCTAAAATAGATATCTGATTATGTTAATGTCCTGCTTAAAATTCTTTAGTGGATGTGGTATAAAATATAAACTCCTTTTTTACCTTATAGAAGATATTTCATTTTTTTAATCTTCATATATTTGTATGTCTTTATTATTTATATCCCCCTATCTCATTCTCAAAATAGAGATGTGAACTTAAACATACACAGGCATACCACACACATGCGTGTGCACAATATGCAACTCCAAACCGGCTTATTTATCAACTCCTAGGTCATATCCTCTTTGTTTTTCCCTCTATAATTCAAACAGTAGTTTTCACTGGCTGGACTGTCCTTTACGCCCTCTTTCCAGGCCAATCCCTTATCATCCTTGAAAGAGCATGTCTTTCTTATCTAAATTCAAAAACATCGCTCAGAAATTATCTGCAAAAATTGTGTCTTCTTACTGATATTTGTGAATGTGTGTGGCTCCTGGGCTCTGGGTACCAAAGCCTACACAAATACCAAATTCCCCTGAGTTCATTCTCAAAGCACCAATGCCAACAGTCATCATAAAATGTTATCAAGTTAAGCTGGGTGGTAACTGGCATAAAGAAATAAATGAAAGGAAAGCAAAGTGTTACATCAACAAGTCAACTGTGACTTCTAAAATAATTTCAGTCACAGTGAGATTCCTATGTATAGATATGCTTTTAAATGTGTGCCACCATAAAAAAAAATCTAGACAATTTTTAGACTCAAAATTAGGATGAAAAACTAAAGCCTTTGGATATCAGTAAATAGTTAAATGTGTGGTCAAAAATATACTGGATTATTTTATAGTGGGGCACCAGCTGTAAAAAATAACAATTTGAGTCACTGTTGAGGTAGCAAATATAATGTAACAGCAGAGACAAGATGACAGTTTGATGTGAAAAATCCATCAACCCACATGGTTTGTATGATGTTGATTCTATGGAGTGGCTCTAACCTATCTATTCAGTGGAAATTTTATGAACTCAGACAACCAATGCTTTGAATTTTATGGATAGAATGGCAGAAAAGAAAAAATATATATTATATATATTATTTGGATTCATTCAATGATACGTCAATTTTCAGCTTCCACGATTTATTAATGTAACAAGAATGCACAAATACCAAATAATGTTGATACTATTCTGAGGTGAAAAATAAGTTTCTGTGAGCCTTCAAAGCAACAGAGAACCCAGAATATGAGAAAAATACAGCATTTCCTCTACTTTTCACTAAACATACTGACTTTAAAAAGATGTCAGATACAGTTTGCCCTCTACATTTCAAATGGCCGTAACGTATTTCCACTTGAAATCTCATTCATTTATTAAAAAACAATGCGGTGAATAATATTATGTAACAGACATCGGTGCTCTCTCTTAAGGATAGAAAGATGAAAAAGATATAACTCTGGTAGAAAAAAAACCCAAATCGCTTATTGTAAGCACCAAGAAGTAAAATATCCTGTTCCATGATTGAGAGGCAAAAAGTGCAAACTCTAAAAACATGACCTCTGAAGGTCAAATTGCTGAAATCTGAATCCTGACTCTTTTACCTACTATGTTGCTTTATACAAAATGCCCAAACTCTAGGTGATTCTTTCACATTTATAAAATAATATGAGGAAAATAATAGTATTACCTCATAGGGTATTAAGAGGATTAAAGAAGTTAATACATGCAAATTGCTGTAAACAAGGCCTAGTATATAATAATGAGGTGCTCAATAATTTAAGCTATGATTAATTAAAGATTGACAATAGTGATTTAGAGGGGAAGGTCTTTGAGCACAGATGGTGGGCTGCCTGACTCTCTTTAGTGAGAAATAATTTGAAAATAATTCCCAGGAAATTGCTGCTTCTCCTGGAGTCTTCAGAAATGAGCAGTAATTTCCCAGGATGATAGGTGAGCGGGCACCGTGAACAGAGGGGGCAACATGTGCAAAGGTAAATAAATGAGAGTTCAGAAAATAGCAATAATTATAGTAGAAACTCTTATAAGGAAATTCATCTAATCCATTTATCCAAATTAACTGATAACTTTCTCTCTCTGAGAAAGCGCTGAGTAGGACTTGCAGCAAATGCTAAATGCTCCTGAGCAAGTAAAGCATGTTCTTCTAGTAGATACACACACTTTTCTAGCACTTCAAGTCATCAAAAGCAATTGGTTTTCTTTCTGTTTCTGTCACTTGCAATTATTATGGTAGCTATATAAAAATTTTAAATAACACTTAAATCAACTAAATGAGTTCAAAATAAATAACTGTTGTGATAAATAAATTAAGTGATTCATAAATACTTAACAAAGGTGTATAATTTAAAAACATTTTTAAATTGGAAGTGAAAAGTAATAGGGACATATTGGAAAATTAATCATAAACATCCAGAATAAATCTGGAAAACTTTTTTTGTTTTTGTTCTTCTTTAGAGAATACAAAACTGGAAAGTCTAGATTATGATGAAAATTTAGAGAGTAAGGTAATATCAGACTTTAATCAGCATCATTCACAAAGAGACAAATCTATGTATATGTTTTATGTTAAAATGCAATGTTTACAATGCCTATAAGTAATTTTAGAATTGTTTCTAGCTGCCAGTTATTTTTTTTTATTTTTTTAAATATTTTATTTATTTGAGAGAGAGAGAGAGAATGCACGAGAGAGAGCATGAGAGAGAGAGCATGAGCAGGGGAGAGGGGCAGATGGAGAGGGAGAAACAGACTCCCTGCTGACCAGAGAGCCTGACACAGCGCTTGATCCCAAGACTCCGGGATCATGACCCAAGCTGAAGGCAGACACTTAATGGACTGAGCCACCCAGGAACCCCAGCTACCAGATATTTTTATTTATTTTTTTAAAAGATTTTATTTATTTATTTGACAGAGACACAGTGAGAGAGGGAACACAAGCAGGGGGAGTGGGAGAGGGAGAAGCAGGCTCCCCGCTGAGCAGGGAGCCCAATGCGGGGCTTGATCCCAGGACCCTGGGATCACGACCCGAGCCGAAGGCAGACGCCCAACGACTAAGCCACCCAGGCGCCCCTACCAGATATTTTTAATAAAATACTACTCTTCCACATTGTTTAAGATGGGATAGTTTTGGCTGCTTTTGACTGTAACTTAGCCTGGTTAAATGATATGTAACTGTTGAAAATTGGTGGTAAATAAATCTGCAGATGTAAGCAAGGTCACATTATGAAGTATCATTTCTGCTTTTCTGAAAGTACTGCCCCAAACTTTATAAATACAAAGAATAATAAGACACAAAATAATGTCTTAATAATAAGATGTTTTTTTGTGGATTTACAAATACTCTGATATGTTGTCAAGGTAGCCCTTCAATTTATATAGTTTTTCAGCACAAAGGTAATCACTCCCATTTTCTGAAGGATAAAATAAAGTTTAGAGAATGTCTGAAGTAAAATAGTGGCTTTTGGTTTGTGGGATCTTTTCATAATTACTCGCCCCTGTTCCTGAGATTCTACACATTTTTAAAATCCAGCTTATGGATCACCCACTGCATGAGATCTTCCAACTTGTCTCTGAGTTAGTCAATTATATCCCTATGTCCCCAGAATATTGTTAAAGGATCTCTGTTAAGTCACACTGTAGGATAATCTCTTAGTCTTTGTTGAAATACATACCACCATCCTATTCAAAGACACTCAAGTATTTTGCACAATATGTTCCAAGAGTGTATTAACAATAAAAGTTTGGCTAGGCTGGACAAAAAGCTGGATAAGACACTTCTAAAACCACTTCTAAAATACAAGTTTTATTTTGTTTTTGTTCCGCTCAAACACATCATGACTGTCCCATTGTCTATACAGGATAAAAACAAATGACATTTTCTTGAATTCTAGTTTAAAAATAAAATGCCCCCACCTGGATCATCAGACTAAATATCTTGCCATAACCCCAACTGAAAGCCCTCTTTGGAACCAGGTTCATATCCTCACTGTCCTCCTACTGTCTCAGGATCTCTGTGTTTTAGTTTACAACATTTGCTCATGACCTACATATAATTATCCTTAACTGCCCACTTTCCTTCCCACATACTGCATTTTCTCTTACTGTTCTAGTTTATACTGAGGTATTTTTCATACATACTCTTTCCTGTGTCAGAAGCTCAGCTGAACGCAACAGACCTAAGCTGCCAGGTGTCAGAGTAGTTGATTAAGACAAGTCAAGATAGGGCGCCTGGGTGGCTCAGTCGTTAAGCGTCTGCCTTCGGCTCAGGTCATGATCTCAGGGTCCTGGGATCGAGTCCCACATCGGGCTCCTTGCTCCGCAGGAAGCCTGCTTTTCCCTCTCCCACTCCCCCTGCTTGTGTTCCTGCTCTCGCTGTCTCTCTCTCTGTCAAATAAATAAATAAAATCTTAAAAAAAAAAAAAAAAGACAAGTCAAGATAAAACTAACAGTCAAACCTTTCAACTTGTACTGATTGCCTAAATCAGAGAAAGTACTGACTCCCTTGATCCATTTTCCCCCATGGAATGGCACCAGTGAAGATGGTCTCACAACAAAGGGATCCCAAAAGGATCTTGCAGCTTTATGGACCTGGGAGGCTTAGGAGAGGGAGAAGGAAAAAGGCTAGGAGTGGAAAAGCACTGAGTACTAAGTCAGAGTAGAGAAAAAGTGTCCTGGGGTTTCCTTGCCTTCACCCCCAACTATAAGGAGGCTTTGACATAAGTGCCTTTGGAAGGCCTCCAGAAAGATACCTTCAAATGAAGGTACCTCAGGTAGGAATGCAGCTGGGTATGATAGTGTGACTAATCGGGGATCCTGAATTTTAAGACTGCAAATCTCTCCAAAAACTGCAATGCACTGGCTGTGTACCAAGTCTGGTGTGAGGAGAGCAGCTCTCCCCAATGAGGCCCGCCAGGTAAAGGCTTGGTAATGGAGTATGTGTATTAAAGCCTGAAATATCACACATAGCAATTGGGACTGAAGCTGGACTCCTCATCCTACAGCATGCAGTCCAACATTGCCTAACCTCATTATTGAACTCTTAAGCTTCTTAAGAGCAGGGACATCTATTCTTCTGTTTCCCACTGTACTATTCCAAATAATATTTCTTGATTGAGTTTAGGGAGCTCACACTTATTTCCTATCATTACATTATAGAGTCAGAAGGACCAGAAATTCTTTTTTTCTGATGGTGGTGAGTGTTACGTGAACAAAATTTATAAATATCCTGAGTGGAATAAGCTTCCAATAAATGTTGCTAATCATAACAGCCACCCAGGAAATACATTTGTTTTAAATATTGGAGGAAAATATAATTAGTAGATTTTGTAAGATAATAGGAGAATAGAAACCACAGTCATCTATTTCACCTAAGTGACTGAATTCTTAGTAATTATTGAAAATTGCATGCTCAATATCTCAAGCCTAGGAATTATTAGAAATTGTTCCCTTTTCACTGCATAACTATTAAGTCTGAAAAAAAAAATGCCACGCATCAAATACCATTAGACCAACATTTTGGAAAAAGGTAATATTTTTTCATGCATAAAGAATTCAAGGTGCATGAAAGAAAAGGTGTGTCTTACTCTGGCAAACTGGAGTATATTTAATGCTCTCAACTAGACTGTCATTGATGAAATCCCTGCCCCTAAACAATGAAAGTTAGCGTAATGAAATGTGTGCCAGCTTACAATTTCCAGATGTGAATTCCAAAGTGCTACTGAAGAGAAAAAGGGTCTTTTGCTGTAATCAGTAAAAATAATGGTACATTTCCTTATATCCAGCCTCTATATTGCTTTGCTTTAATTCTGTAAGGAATTAACCCATGTGTCTATTGTCTGCTTTTGTCCTATCAGGACTACTGCGAAGAGGCATTCCGGGAGGGAAAAAATATTTTATTTGTATTCATGAAATACCACATTCAGGGCGCCTGGGTGTCTCAGATGGTTAAGCGTCTGCCTTCGGCTCAGGTCATGATCCCAGGGTCCTGGGATCGAGTCCCGCATCGGGCTCCCTGCTCAGCGGGGAGCCTGCTTCTCCCTCTGCTTCTCTCTTTCTCTCTCTCTGTCTCTCATGAATAAATAAATAAAATCTTTAAAAAAAAAAAAAAAGAAATACCACATTCATCAGGTAAAAAAGGACAAACTGAATGGCCAAACTGATTTTATTTTTGAAGCAGGGGCTACCAGGGAGAGTTCGTATGACAACAAATAACCAGATAGATTCCTTAGTTCATTGAACTGTAAATTATTGCACTAAAATGACTGAGTTGACATATCTGGGGGGTTAATTACACAACAAATGTTATTTATTTAATTCCTTTGTGGATATTTTTGTTGGGTATATAGACTTTACAAAAATTTGTTTTGCTAACTCAATAGCATAAATAATGTTTGTCAGCTTTATTTTGAGGTTTTAATAGGTAAATAGAAAGTTGTATAAGTACACTAAAAAACTCCATTATAAAAAGGCAACCTCTAGCCATTTTTCTGTTCAACTCGTGTCTCAAGAAAAAGTTTTTCTTTTTCCACATAGTCATTTTTCAACAGTGTCTGAAATATTTAAATAAAGACTTTCATGTTGGTTCACTTTCTGTCATTCCCTCATCCTTAAATATATTATGCAGTTCCTCAAAATATCTAAAGAAGATGGCATAGCTATTCATACTCACAGATGTGTTATGCTTTTTTTTTCTTTCCTTTCTCTGTTTTTTGGTTTAGTTCTTCTTAACTTAGTTTTGTTTGTAACCAAATGGTACCAAGACTTCACAAATTACTTTCCATGTTAAAATAAGTTATTTATTGTAAGCAAAATTTTCATGTTTATATGGAATTTTTCAGGATTGTGAGATTTCTATGGGCATTCTTTTTTTTTTGTTATAATCTCTATAGCATCTATCACACGTATCACAATAATTTGCATGCCACAAATGCTTAATAAATTCTGATTTGCTTATTTAATGGAGTTATTTTTCTGATCTGATTAAAAATGTCCCCTTAATGATGCCATACTGTCCTGAAATACAGTATCAGAAGTTTAGATTTATAGTTGGTATCAGCTAAAATTTTATTTTATTTTTTTTTTAAAGATTTTATTTATTTATTCATGAGAGACAGAGAGAGAGAGAGAGGCAGAGGGAGAAGCAGGCTCCCAAGGAGCAGGGAGCCCGATGCGGGACTCGATCCCAGGACCCTGGGATCATGACCTGAGCCGAAGGCAGACGCTTAACCATCTGAGCCACCCAGGCACCCCTCAGCTAAAATTTTAACAACTCAAAGCCTAGTTTTATCTACTGGAAATTGGGGTATTATTCATCCCCATACAAGTTGAATTTATTATTATGTATTTTGCTCTTTTCAAATTGCCTGAGCATTTTTGAGAAAAACTAACAAATCAGCGTAATTCTTAAAGAAACAAAACTGTAAAAATAATCTTGTCAACTTACCAAGATTCTTTTAAAAGACCATTTTAAGAGCTGAATTACTGCAAGCTAATTTTATGATGGATGAAACAGTCATATCAAATGAAGTAAATCATCTTTTCTTCTTTTGACAGAAATTCCTTTTAAGTTCTTATCTAATGAAAAGGAACTCAGTGAGCACAAAATATATCCATCAGTTCCGCCTTCTGAAAAACTAAAGCTAAGCTACTTAGAAAAATCATTTTAAAGATCAGGGATATGTAAGATCACATTTCAAGAGAATCTCTATTTGGTGTGGTACTGAAAGGCAATTGAGTTACTGGTAACATCACTTTGAATAGTTGGAAGAGAATTAGAATTTTCCACTCTCATGATTTGTGAGTTAGCACTGATGTACAGCAAGTCTGAACCGATAGAGGCAGTGTAGGTATTTAGATGTGCTTTGGTTTCATCAGTATCTATGCTGGACCAGTTTTTGTTTTTGTTTAAGATTTTATTTTTGAGTAATCTCTACACCGATGGTGGGGCTTGAGCTCACAACTCCGAGATCAAGAGTTGCATGTTCCGCTGACTGCGCCAGCCAGGTGCGCCTATGCTGGGTTTGTTTTTAAAAAACACTTTTGATATTTTTCATCATCAGCTGTTAAAGATTCTAATTTTGGTACTTACCAAGCAAAATAAACCTTGTCATATACAGCAACCAATGTTTATTTGTCACCAGATCCAAAATTAAAACACCAGAACCTTTATAGAAATATGTACACAATAAATATATAGTTTGCATAAAGGTTAAAAAAAATACTTTTGATATTACCCATCCTTAGGGGAAACTCAAATAAAGTGTATTTATTTTTAGGTTTATTTTTATACTTGTCTGAGGAATAGTCTCTTTTTATTATATGAGAATATACAAGATATTTTTCTCTTTAAAGTTTACTTTTCTGATTTCATGAATTCCTTTTTCTTTTGTTTACTCTCATTTCTTACACAATGTCCAAAGCAATTTCCCAAAACCACGGTTAGACAACAGAAGTACCAGGGTATTCTTCTCTTAATTGCAATGGGACCATGTAGATAAAGTTATATTCCAATTACTTAAGTTACAGGTATACCTTCTTTACCTACCCAGTTACCATGATGTGACCTAAATACTCTCAGAATCCTGTTTGAAAGTGTAAAGCATGTGTGGATCATTCTTTAGGTCACTTTGCATTCTTTGCTAACTTACATAATGCCCCCCATTGTCACCCACAGCCCATCACTCAAGACTTTTCTCTACAAGACCTAGAAAAGCCAACATAATATTGAAGAAGAGTCGGAAGACTCACTAATACATTTCAAGATACAGTGGAAAACTGCAGCCATCAAGACGGTCTATTATCTGTGAAAGAATCAATACATATACCAAAGGTGCAGAATATAGAGCCCAGAAATAGAACCACACAAATATAGTCAACTGATCTTTGGTGGAGGCTCAAAGGTAATTCAATGGAGAAAGGATAATCTTTTCAACTAATGGTGTTAGAACAATTGGCCATTCATCTGCAAAAAAAAAAAAAAAAAGAAGAAGAAGAAGAAGAACCTGGACACATAACACACACTTTTCACAAAAATCAAAATGAATTATACACTCAAATATAAAACAAAAAACTGAAAATTTCCAGGAGGAAACATAGCAAAAAATCTAGATGGCCTTAGGTTTAGCAATGAGTTTTTGAATATAAATAAGTTTTTAAATAAGTTGGACATTATTAAAATTAAAAACTTCTACTGTGAAAATACACTTAACAAATATAACAAGTCACCGTCTGGTAGAGAGTTTTTGCAACAAAATACATTTCTCATGAAGTAGTTTTATCTAAAATATACAAAGAACTCTTGAAACTTAACTTTATAAAACTCAACAATAAGAAAACAATTTAATTAAAAAATAGACAAAAAATCTGAACAGATACTTCACCAAATAAGATACATAAATGGCAGATAAACATATGCAGAGATGCTCAACATCATTTATCATTAGGGAATTGCAAATAAAAGAATAAGATATCACTACACACCTATTAGAATGGTTAAAGTACAAAAAAAAATAATAAAATAAAACATGAAGATATCAATAGCCAGGGAAAATGTAGTATAAGAAATCTCTCTTACTGCTGGTAGAAATACAAAGTGGTAAACCACTTTTGATGATAGTTTGACAGTTTCTATTACAAAACTAAACAGCCTTATCATACAATCCCCCTAAGTACTTATCCAACTAATCTGAAAACATGTCCACACAAAAATCTGCTCACAAATGTTTGTAACATCTCTAGTTTTAATCACCATAAACAGCAAGCAACCAAGATGTCCTTCATTAGGTAACTGAGGTATATCTAAATAAAAAGAATAGCATTTGATAAAAACAAAAATGAAGCATGAAGCCATGAAAAATACATGAATGATTCTTTAATGGATATTTCTAAGTGAAAGAAGCCAATCTGGAAAATTTTTAGGGCACTGAAATTATCCTCTATGACACTAATGGTGGATAGATGACATTATGTTTATCAAAACCCATTAACATGATAGCACAAAAAGTAGATGGTATCATATGAGAATTTAAATAGAAATAATTTAAGAGTTAGGGAAATCCCTAGATGGAATGCAGAATGTGATGATAAAATCTAAATTCATTCCAAATGTATGAAACAACTCACTAAAGGTGGTGGGTTTTGGAGAGAGGTCCTGACCTTAGTAACTCTGGAAATAAACAGGGTCTATAAAAATAAAAGAAAAGAAGCTGTACATAAGCACGATGGTCTAATTGTTGAAGTGATTTTCTTTGTGGGTCCATATTTCTTAATCATGCCATTTTTCTGAGAGGGCCAAGAAACAATGACACCCCTAACAATGCACATACCTGATACCCAAAGCTTGGTTTCTATCACCATTCTCTAATAAAAGGTAGGCTCCTTGAGGAAATGCCTGATTTTAGAATGGGGGCAGGAAAAATATAATATGAACCTGAACATCTTGTAATTGCTAGAAGGAAAAGAAGTAAAAATACTTCCCTCCACACACACATTTTGATAGCACTCTATCAAAGGGGCACAGGAACCAAATGAAAGAGCCCTCAAAGATCAAACCTGGAATAATTTGAATACATAAATAAATAAATAAATATTGGGTTATAATCCAAATTATTTCATTATCTACAAGTCCATACTATTTTAAATAAATAATTGGGGAATATATAAATAATATGGGAAAAGAGGCAAATCACCCTTGCAGAAGAATTCCAAATGATTTATGTAATTGTCCACCCTCAAGGAGATGCAGTGTAACTCTGTCCTCCTTAACGATGAGCTTCATAATATGATTTTTTTCTCAGAATACTGGAAAGGGGGAATAAAAAGACATCTTACAGTAGAGAGACTTAACAACCACTACTACAATAAAGCAATCAATGTCAACATCAACAGTGATAAGTCATGTTGAAAGTATGTGCCATTGATATGATGTGATAAAGAGGTACTTTATCTCTGTGGCCTACCTTTCAAAACCCATAACCTCCATCTAATCATGACAAGCATTCTATAAAATACCTGATCGGTATTCCTCAAAACTGTCAGGGTCATCAATAACATGAGCATATTCTGAGAAATTGTCATAACCAAGTTAAACCTAAGAGACATGGTGACTAAATATGATGTGATATCCTGAAACAGAAAAAGGATATTGAGTGAAAACTAAGGAAATGTGAATAAAGCATACAATTTAATTAATAATAATGTATTACTATTGGTTCACTAATTGTAACTAATATACTGTACTAATGTTAAATGTTAATAAAAGGGAACACCAGGTTTGGGTTTAATGGAGAGTCTCTATACTATCTTTACAAATTTTCTGTAAATCTAAAAGTGTTTAAAAAATAAAATTTGTTTTAAAAACCTAAGTACAATGGAAAATCCAGTATTTACCCTCCCTTTCCCTCTATAACCTATACTTTAGAGTAACAAATTACTGATAAAGATACTTTTTCACATTTTGACTTTTTTTAATTGAGGTGTAATTGATATATAACATTATGTTTCAGGTACACAACATTATAGTTTAACATCTGTATACACTATGAAGTAATCATGGCCAAAAGTCTAATTACCATTTATCATCATACAATTGACAACACTCACCCATTTCACCCACCTCCCCAACCTTCTTCCCCTCTGGTAACCATCAATTTTGTTCTCTGTTTTCTATGATTTTGTTTTTATGCTGTTTTGTTTGTTTGTTTGTTTTGTATTTTAAATTCTACATGTGAGTAAAATCATACAATATTTGTCTTTGACTTATTTCACTTAGCATAATGCCATCAGAGTCTTCATGTCACAATTGGCAAGATTTCATTCTTCTCTGTGACTGAGTATTATTCAGTGTGTGTTCGTGTGTGTGTGTGTGTGTGTGTGTTTGTGGTGTGTGTGTAAAACATTCTCCTTGTCAATTCATCTATTGATAGACACTTAGGTTGTTTCTATATCTTAGCTATTGTGAATAATGCTATAATGAAGATAATGCTACAATGAAGGGGGGGGGAATCAGAGGAGGAGACGAACCATGAGAGACTATGGACTCTGAGAAACAAACTGAGGGTTCTAGAGGGGACGGGGGTGGAGGGATGGGTTAGCCTGGTGATGGGTATTAAAGAGGGCACATTCTGCATGGAGCACTGGGTGTTATACGCAAACAATGATTCATGGAACACTACATCAAAAACTAATGATGTAATGTATGGTGATTAACATAACATAATAAAATTTAAAAAAAGCACATATGCACACACTTATTAAATAATTGAGTAAATTTGAGCACTGACTAGATATTTGATGATATTAAGCTAAACTATAGGTCAAAAATGTTGGAATATTTGAGATTTTGTGTCAAATATTCAATTTGTGTTGCATTGCTTTAAAAAACTCAATTTTTAGCAGCAATGATGGTATGGCAGTTCATTTAAAAAAATAGAATCCTTATATGTTAAATCTATGTTCTAAAATATTGCAGATAAGGGACATCTGGGGGGCTCAATCGGTTAAGTGTCTGCCTTCGGTTCAGGTCATGATCCCAGGTTCCTGGGATTGAATCCCGCATCAGGCTCCTTGCTCAGTGGGGAGCCTGCTTCTCCCTCTATCTGCTGTTCTCCGTGCTTGTGCTCTCTTTCTGACAAATAAATAAAATCTTTAAAAAAATAAATAAAATAAATAAAATATTGCAGATAAAATGAGATGACTTAATAAGTGTTGAAATTTTATGCAGCCCTCATGTGGATTCATATTATTTTCTGTATTTTCAAATGTATAAACTTTCTCAAAATTGTAAGTTTAAAAAATTAATGAATAAAGTATAAGTCCCTGGGAGCCCTTTTAATAATTTATAAATACATCCTTTGCTACAGCTAACTACCACAGCATAATAATTGATTCTGATTATAGTAGAATCTGACTTTGGTATAAATTGATTGGTAATAATTCAATGCATTCACAGCATATTTTATATATACAGACACACACATATACACAAAAGTGGTATAGAGAAGAAAACATGTGCTATGTAACTTGATTTCCTCTGATAAATTAAGAAAGATTTTAGAAAAATTATAAATGTAAGTGTGCCACAATTCTTATAATTCACAAACTTCCTCTGTGTTAGCATATACCAAGCTGTTGCCTAGAATACAGTATTATTATTATTAGAAATTATCTTTTCCTAATATTTATTCTTTTCCTCTCCAGACTTACTCATGCATTTTTATTTCCCTTTTGACATCCCTTTTCAAGTGGTCCTTAAACATTGGTGTTCTCCAGCATTGTAGTTTCAGGTCTGTCTTTTTTTTTTTTTAAATAGTCTCATCCACTACTCCCAATATCTAATGATTTTCTGTATATTTAATAATTACCAATAAGTTGATGGATCCCAAATTCATATCACCAGCACAAATATTGTTCTTTATTTTTAAACTCCCCTAAACAGCATTCTTCCTTAATGTCCTTGGAAGCTACTAATCTTTTTGAAATACCTTGTTACTATACTGATGGAGAAATCCAAGATAAATAAGTTCCCAAAAAATAGTATCTTTACTAGACCTAAAATAAAATTTGTTATTTAAATAATCATTTTCTTAAACGTGCTGAGAGCAGGGAGAGACTAATTAGCAATACTCATTAAAAATCACACTGTGTTAGGGGCACCTGGGTGGCTCAGATGGTTAAGCATCTGCCTTCAGCTCAGGTCATGATCCCAGGGTCATGGGATCAAGCCCCACATCGGACTCCTGGCTCAGCGAGGAGCCTGCTTCTCCCTCTGCCTCTCTTCCTGCTCATGCTTTCTCTCTCTGTATCTCTGTGTCTCAAATGAATAAATAAAATCTTAAAAAAAAACACACTGTGTTCAACTTATTTTAGAAGGCATTACATAATAAATTCTCTCTTTGCTGTTTATAATGACCATCAATATAGCAAAGTCTCAGAAAAATCTTGGAGTAAAGAACATAGTCTAGTATGACTTAAATCAGTATTTTCCAATTTTAACCTATAGTATTTTCCAATAATGCAACACATTTTAAAGTCTAAAAAATTAGGATTTTGTGGAATATACTCTAGGAAACCTTTGTCTGGATTTAAACTCTCCTTTGAAAGGACCTCCACAGAGAAAGTGATTAACCTCTGCTATGTCTGTTGTGCTTCAGTTGATGGTGGCAGACACAGGTAAAATCTACTTTGATAGTTCAACTGGAAAATGGCTGGGGCTGAATTGGAAAGCAATTGAGTTCTGGTGTTTAACTGAAGATTCAAACGAACTCTGTTTCAGCCAAATCTTTTAAGATACATGCTTATTTTATGAAACAAAATAAGGAACAACAAATATTTAAATATATTATCAAGTGTCAAAAAATGAAATTGAGGGCACCTGGGTGGCTCAATTGGTTAAGCGACTGCCTTTGGCTCAGGTCATGATCCTGGAGTCCCGGGATCAAGTCCCGCATCGGGCTCCCTGCTCAGCAGGGAGTCTGCTTCTCCCTTTGACCCTCCCCCCTCTCATGCTCTCTCTCTCTCTCTCTCTCTATCTCATTCGCTCTCTCAAACAAATAAATGAAATCTTTAAAAAAAATGAAATTGAAACTACATACAAGATTTATTAACATACAATAAGTATTTTAAAATTTCTCGGTTATTTAATTAAGGATTTTTAAAATCTATGCCTTATTGCTTTATTGTTTATTTTATTTATTTATTTATTTATTTATTTATTTATTTATTTATTTTGCTTTTTTTATGGGAACTTAGATTCATAAAACATGATTTTACATGTCTTTCATGTTAATGATAACAGCCAGTTTTTCCCCTTGGAAAGTAAGTAGAGAGGAAAAAATGGAAGCTATATGTATATTTTAAAGGAAGCATCATGTCATGGACTCAGTACAATCTTATTTTTGTTTTGATTTCTAAAGTAGTTTCACTTTGTAGATATGGATACATGCATATGAGAAGTGTTAGAAGAGACTACGTTTTTTTCTAAAACTAGTTGCTTTTGCCTATTACTGCAAACCACTACTACTATATCACAAGAAAATTAATTCCTAAGATTTTCCTCAATTGTTTTCTTTGCATTTAATCAAAATTTCCCAAATTCCTAATGGTAGAGGAATAAATAGGAATAAACCATCAAAATTACTGAGCTCAATAAGGATATACATCACCTTTCAAAAAGGTATAACTGAATTCAAGATGGATGCCTTTGAAATGGATGCTTCAGGAATCAAAAGCTTCATGTCAGACACTTATATTGTAATAAAAAAAATGCCAATTGTCAAGTACTTAGACTATACTAGGCTATACTAGGCTCCTCTCATCCCACAAACACAACTAGATAACTATCAAATCCCCAGAAATCGACCTGAAGACTGACAGATGAAACTCACAACTAAAGGAAGAAACGAGGTCACATCAAAGAAGGTAGGAAGTGCAGAGATGTGGTTTAGGGGAGAAACAGATGGTGGGTGCTGCAGAGGGGAGGCAGCTGTGGTCACAGAGAAAGGTGAGAGAGAGGAACACACAGGGGAACATAAGGAGACCATTTCCCCAAAGCCATTGGCTTGGAAAACAAGAGGGGTAGAATTTCATGAGTTCTTACAACCAATGAAGCTTAAAGCCTGGAGTTTTAAGGGTCAGTGGGCTTAGCTGAGATAGAGCCAGGAGGGCACTGTGTTACTCCTAGAGAGGAGGAAGGCAAACAACCTGAGGGCAGACAGCAGGGAAATAGCAATCTAAAAAATGTTTGGGGCACACTGGGGCTTCTGAGACCACAACCTTGAGAAGCAGTGTTCATGGAGATGCCTCTCCTAGAACAAAGGAGCTGTCCAGCACCATTTCCTTCCACAACCCCTCAGAATAAATACAGAGCCACCTGTGGAAAGCAACACAGCACTGTCACCGGCTGCCTAACTTGCTTACACCAATTCCACCCCTTGCACTCCCATGGAACTGTCCTGCTCAGTCAAGCTTGCCTCAGTATCAATGCACAGGACCCTTCCCCCAGAAGACCATCACAAACCCCTGTCCGCACCACTTCTCCAATCAGAGAGTTCTGCGGGGCCTCAGTTCTGGTGGAATTGATGTCAGGTCTCATTTCACAAGCAGGCAAGAGAACACCCAGTTAAAACTCATCACATTCAGACCAGGAACCAAACACTGTTTGAGCTAAGGAAAACCTCTGCAGATGATTGGCCTGAAGAATACAGCAGCCACAACAAAACAGCGTGCACACAGCACACACCAGACACACTACTGAAGTACCAGGCCCATGGCACTATAGGAGGACCCCTTTTTCACAAGGCCATTACTTTGAGAAGCAGGAGACACGACTCGCTTTTCTAACACAGAGAAAAAGCAGAGACTTAGACATAATGCCAAGACAGAGGAATTTATCCTAAATGAAAGAACAAGATAAGGTAACAGCCAGAGATCTAAGCAAAACAGATATAAGTAACATGCCTGATGGAGAATTTAAAGCAACAATCATAAGGATACTCACTGGGCTTGACAACAGAATAGAAGACATCAGGGAGACTCTTACTACAGAGATAAAAGAGTTAAAAAAAAGAACCAGTCAGAAATGAAGAATGAAATAAATGAGATTGGAAACAGGATTGATTCAATGAACAGTAGGCTAGAAAAATTAAAGGAATGAATTAGTGATATAGAAGATAAAATAGTGGAAAATAATGAAGCTGAACAAAAGAGAGAAACAATTATGGAACATGAGGGTAAACTTAGGGAACTCAGTGACTCCATCAAACATAATAACATTCATACTATAGGAGGCTCAGAAGAGAGAGAAAATGGGACAGAAAATTTATTTCAAGAAATAAGAGCAGAAAACTCCCCTAATCTGGGGAAGGAAAAGGACATCCAGATCCAGGAGGCACAGAGAACTCTAGTGAAAATCAACAAAAGCAAGCCAACACCAAGAAATGTTGTAATTAAATTTGCAAAATACAGTGATAAAGAAAAAAATCATAAAAGCAGCAAGACAAAAGATGTTCGTAAGTTACAAGGGAAGACCCATAAGGCAAGCTGCAGATCTCTCTACAGAAACTTGGCAAGCCAGAAGAGAGTGGCATGATATATTCAACATGCTGAATGGGAAAAATCTGCAGCCAAGAATACTTTTTCCAGCAAGGCTGTCATTCAGAATAGACGGAGAGATAAAGCATTTCCCAGACAAACAAAAACTAAAGGAGTTTGTGTCCACTAAATCAGCCCTGCAAGAAATATTAAAGGGGACTCTTTGAATGGGAAAGAAGGACCACAAGTGACAAAGACTAGAAAGGAACAGAGAAAATCTCCAGAAACAATGACAAAACAAGTAATGAAATGACACTAAATATATATCTATCAGTAATTATTCTGAATGCAAGTGGACTAAATGCTCCAATCAAAAGACAAAGTGTATCAAACTAGATAAAAAAACAAAAACAAAAACAAAAACCAAGACCCATTTATATGCTGCCTGTAAGAGACTCATTTTAGACCTAAAGTCACCTGCAGATTGAAAGTGAAGAGTTGGGAAACATATCACACAAATGGATGTCAAAAGAAAGCCGGAGTAGCAATGCTTATAGCAGACAAAGTAGACTTTAAAACAAAGACTGTAAAAAGAGACAAATAAGGGCATTATATAATCATAAAGGTACAATCCAACAAGAAGATGTAACAATTATAAATATTTATACACCCAACATGGAGCACCCAAATATATAAAACAATCAATAACAAACATAAAGAACTCACTGAAAGTAATACTATAATAGTAGGGGACTTTAACACCTCACTTACATCAATGAACAGATTACCTAAACAGAAAATTAACAAGGA
Organism: Callorhinus ursinus; assembly: GCF_003265705.2. Lineage (NCBI taxonomy): Eukaryota > Metazoa > Chordata > Mammalia > Carnivora > Otariidae > Callorhinus > Callorhinus ursinus. Next base: position 34,780,322 of record NW_027397063.1, on the reverse strand, counting down.
AACAATGGCTTTGAATGACACACTGGACCAGATGGATTTAACAGCTATATTCAGATCATTCCATCCTAAAAACAGCAGAATGCACATCCTTTTTAAGTACACATGGAACATTCTCCAGAACAGAACACACAAAACAGGCTCAACAAATACAAAAAGACTGAAATCATACCATGCACCTTTTCAGATCACAATGCTATGAAACTTGAAGTCAACAACAACAAAAAAGAATTTGGAAAGATCACAAATACATGGAGGTTAAACAAATGCTTAAATGCTACTAAGCAATGAATGGGTCAACCAGGAAATCAAAGAAGAAATTAAAAAAAAAAAAACACGGAAACAAACGAAAATGAAAACACCATAGTCTAAAATCTTTGGGATGCAGCAAAGGCAGTCCTAAGAGGAAAGTATACAGCAATATAGGCCTACCTCAAGAAGCAAGAAAAATCTCAAACATACAACATAACCTTACACCTAAAGGAGCTAGAAAAAGGACAATAAACAAAGCCTAAGTCCCAGAGGGGAGGGGAGTGAGGAATGGGTCAAATAGGTGATGGGGATTAAGGATGAGCACTGGGTGTTGTATGAAAGTGTTGAATCACGATATTGTGCACCTGAAGCTAATATTACAGTGTAATATCAACAAACTGGAAATTAAGTAAAAACTTAAAAAAAAAACTATAAATGGTCACATTCAAATAGTTTCAGATAGAAGCTAGGTCAAATAATTCTGTTGCATTAAAATGGGTAAAAACAATTTTAAAATCTCATATGAAAATGTTATCACTATCCTGTTAAAGGCAATACATTCATGTCTGTGATGAGGTAAAAAAAAAAACTCTCCCACCACTGAACTCCATAGTAAAAATATTTTTTAAACTGGTACACCTAGGATATTTATCATTATTTATTTTTTTCCTTTAGAGTTTTCATGGAAACTTGAAGGGAAGATTATAAAAAGGAACAAGAATAAAAATAGAAAAGTTTTATATTATATGGTATATGCTTTAGGCAACTGTGGTTGCAATATCTAAATATGCCACGATGATACCATTTTGGGTGACACCTTAAAACTGAGGAAAATCAGAACCACCAGATGGATGTTATTTAACAAGTAACACTTTATGTTTTCTAGTCTGAATACTTTTAAAACGTGAAGCTAGGTAGTTAAATAAAAATGGAGCAACGGAATTGAATTTCTTGTCATTGAAAAAGGCCTATTTTTGAATAATGGTATTTACTTAATGTAGTGAAATAATTTCAACTTGTTAACAATAAAGAACAGTTTATCTGCATCCTTTAGATTTGGGCTACACTATATTATACATAATTAGAAAAAAGTGAAATAAGTATCATACTAACAGCTTTTGAAATTTTTCAAAGCTCCTTTATTCTTATTAGACTTCTCATTATCTAACACTTAAATCTTACCATTTATTACCTTCGAGTTCCAATTCTTTTGTGCTAGAGCAGAACAGCATCAGTTCCTGTCTATAACTGTTTATCTCCATACAAGCCTTGTCTTCAGGAAGATCAGAAGTCTTATGCAGAGCACAGAACACGCCAGTTTAAATGCACTAATGTGAGAGGAGAAAGGCAGCTCTCTTGACCATCAAAGCCTGTAAATTTACATTTGACCTAGAGATTCCATGTTATATTAATTTTTGGTGAATTCAGAAAAATGTTTGTGGCATGCCAATCATATGACAGCCAACTGTGTTATTTACTGAAGATAGTTTTGTAGGAAATGATTATGCCTCTCAACTCCCATGAGGAACTTAGAACATAGTGACAGAAGTAGATATGGAACAAAAAGTAATTGCATAAGTATGTAATCAGTAAGAGATATGAAAGAAAAGTTCAAGTTACAGTAAAAGCTTTTATTGGGGCACCTTAACTTTTCTGAACAGCAAGGAAGACTTGCTTGAAGAATATTTGAGCTCTTCCCGGAAGGGTAAAAGGGAGTTAGCTAGGAAAAGAGGGAGTGAAATTTTCTTGCCTGCTTGTTTTGTGAAGCATGGCATTCTTTTAATGCAGACCAACTCTACTCCCAATTAAAAATAAGGTATACACTTCAAATATTCTTGAGAGAGATAACAACAATGGCTTTAAATACAACTAAAGAATAAATATGTGATTGATATTTGATCTTTTAGGAAGAGAAAAAACAGATTTTGATGGCCAAGTTTGGAGTGAAAGACAGAACCTTAGGACACCAGTTGAAATAAATAAATAAAAAGAAGGAACACAGAAAAAGATGCAGAAATTCATTGAGTTCGCTTCAATAAACACTAAGTTAGGCATTATGTTGAGGATACCAAGACATTGAATATGGGTTTTTAACTCTTAAGTATCTTATAATCTATTAGGGAGGTTGTTCAATAAATAGAGCCTCTTCATGCAATATAGTAAGTGCTAACGAAGAGGATTGAGCAGGATAACAAGAGAACCAAAAAGAAGCACTCAGAGCTCTGCCCCAGGTTTAAGGAAGCTTCCTAGACCAGAGATCTTCTCAGGACCACTCTGCCAGCCCCTGAACTTCATGAGGAGAGAAGCTCCTTTGTTCAGGACCTCACCATATGTTTCTCTTCATCTGGCTATTGATTTGTACCCTTTAATATCCTTTGTAAAAAAAAAAAAAAAAAAACACAAAAAAAAATTGGTAGTCTAGTGAGTAAGTAGTTTTCCTGAGTTCTATGAGCCCCTCCTAGTAAATTAGTCAAATCAGAGGAGGGAGCTGTGAGAACCTCCAAAAGTATAGCCAGTAGGTCAGAAGCACAGATTAACAACTTGGTATTGCAATTGGCCTCTGGGGTAGAGGGCAGTCCTATAGACCTGAGCCATTAAACTGTGGAATCTGATGCTAGGTCTGGGTAGACGGTGTCTGAATTAAGTTGAACTGTAGGAGCCCCAGCTGGTGTGAGCCTTGTTTAGCGGTGTGAGGAACTGCACCACTCCCCACCCCCACAATGAAAGTGGTGAAGAAACAGCAAAGCATAATAAATATACGCTATCTGGGCTTAAAGAACAAATGCTTTATGGGGGATACAGATGAACAAATATTAACTACAATAGAGAGTGTGATATTTACAAGAGTGGAAGTACAGTGTTATTGTAGTACTTAGAAAGGCTTATGGCCAAAGGGATGGATTCATAAATGAAGTGATATTTAGGCTAGGATTTGAGACAAAATAAAAAAAACATAAGTTAGACAAAGGATGCTGTGGGAGCCAGGAAAAATGATGCTCTAAATTAAAGAAATAATACGTGCCAAGCCCAGCAGTGAAAGAGCATAAAATGTTAGAGCAAACGTTTGGTGAAAATGGAGTTGTAGAATTCAAGAGGTAGGTATGAAGGAAAGAGTTAAATAGGATAAAATATCCTCAAAGCCCTGTAAACCACATGAATAAACTGTTCTCCATACTGCAGCAACGTGCAATCACTCAAGTGTTTAAAACTATGAAATGCTACAATCATATTTAAGATTTACAATCATAACTGTGGCCGCACTGTGGATGTTTGGTGGGAAGGACTGGTTAGGAGTCTACATGACATTTGCTGATGGCCTGAACTATGGGAAAGTTGTTGCAATGGAGAGAAAAAAAAAATGATTTATATTCCTTACATGCTATTTAGGTTTAATTTACCCTTACATGAATTTACCTATTTGGGGGGGGGGGAACATTTACTATGTTTCAGAAATACTAAAAGTTCTTAATAACCTTGTAACAGCAAACTGTAAATTGGAATACTACTACCAATAATAATGTAGATAATACTTGTTTTGTTCTTAAAACATCATAGAAGAGTTTATATTTAAATATTTTCTCAGAGTATGGTTAGGTTGTGGACAGGTCATGATTAAGGATAAGAGCTTTTCTGGTAAAAGAAAAACTGTCAGCTCAAATAATATACAAGTGCTAAGTGTGAAAGAGACACTACAATTCAGGGAATATAAATTAAACTAATGAGACACAGATTAGAAAAATAAATTGTGGCCAGTTTGTAGGTAATCTTGATATCAGTCAGAAGATTTTCACTTAATCTCATAGACAATTAGTAACTAGTAGATTTTTGGAGAAAAGTACAGAGCATGCTGACTGCAGAAAAAAGGGCTTTTTTAACTTCATGAGAAGAGTGACAGATTCAGATTATTTTAGACATTAGAAGTAGAACAGTTCTATCTGAAATATTTCGTGTTACCTCAGTCTGAGGATTTCTGAAAAGAAGTAGAAAAAAGTTTCATAAGTGATGAGGATGTTGATGTTTGTCAAAAATATTTGAAAAGTCATCAACGCCTCTTTTACTGTGAGCAAAGGGAAGGTAGAGAGAAGAGAGAAGATTGGAATCTTGTGCTAAAGTTTTTCTAGAAAGTTGGACTACTGCCTGGGTAGGGATAGATAGTGTTGAGGGTCTGGGTTAAGTAACAGGGTGTGTGAACATTGAAAAAGGACAGGTTGTTGAGACATGGTGACTTAATAGTGGTTTGTGAAATCCTTAGGAAGCAAGGATTTTGCAGAATCTTCCTCATTATTCCATGAGAAAGGGGGAGTGGGATAACTATGATCTTTAGGTTTTTAAAAAACCTTGTCTGAGAGCTGTCAATGTTATATGGAAAGTCAAGTTATATACATATAAGTGTGTGTGTGTGTATATATATATATATATATATATATATATATATATATTAAGCCAAGTTCTAGGTATGCCTGAAAATAGGAATAAACTCCAAGTAACTCCATTACTGACAGCTTATTTCAAATGAACAGAAAGGAAATAATACAAGTTATAATCATTAGAGCAAACCCTGGTAATTAAGTTCAACTTGATTCCTTTTTGAGCCTTTTAAAATGTGCACATTGCATAGAATATTTTAAATTTGATTGTGATTTGGGGTCATTTCAATGACTGAATTCTGTAAAACTAATTTCAGTTATGATAAAATTTATTTAAACTGAATAAAACAAAATTCAACCGTTTATTAGTTTTCTGCTTTTAGCTGAATTCATATGTCTGATACCTTATGAGTAAATCATGCCACTGACATGTTCAGTATTTCCCAAAATGAAATAATCTTCATTCATGACCCTCTAAAGCAGTAATATAAGTCACACTGTATATGACTTAGCAGAAAATATTTGCAACTTCATACTATAGATACAATTTTATACTCAAAATATACCATTCTTTGGTATATTTTTTCTCATTTTTAATAAACAACAGAAAACTGATTTTTAACAATATGATTTTAAAGAGGGAGGCTTAATTAAGGGAAATTCTATGATTCCTAAAAGAAAAAGCTTGAAATATAAAAAAGAAACTATAACAACACAACAAAAGAAAAAGCTGCCTATTTACAAAAAAAGAAAAACAAATAGCACCAATTCAGCAGGCATATGTGTTAGATTCCGAATATTCCTGACAAGATTTTGTGGAATCCATAATATTTGAGTTTTCATGTAAAATCTGTTATATGCTTTCTCTCTTAAAAAGAGTGTTCTGTTAAAAACAACAGCAACAAAACCTATCAAGATATTGTGAGGTCAGCTCGGGCAAATTTCTCTCTCTTGGACATTAATAAAAGCACAAATATACTATTCCTGTTTTTGTTGGGTGGAAAACATCAGTTTTCAGTAAGGGTGGAAATAACGAAGGGGGAGAAAAAATTTACAAGAGGCACCAAAGTTAAAATATAAACTTGTTCCAAATTTGTGACAACTCAGTAGTGAGATCTGTTACCTGGATCCCAGGAGAAATGCCCATGTAGTCACTTAGAGATCTGAATACCTACAGTTTATTCAGTGGTTGGAAGCTAAGGAACGAGGGAGTTGTTTACTCATGAGCCCTATGGCAGTGTTTCTCAAATGTTCTTTGCACAAAAATTACCAGAAAAGCTTGTTAAATGTAATTTTTGTTTCCAACCCCTATACACGGTGGTGTGCTTGCACTGATGCTGTCCAAGATATGCATTTTAACAAGCTCCCTAGCTGATCCTGATGTAATACCAGACTAGAGCTGAGAGGCACAACTAAAAACCATATAAATAACCAGGACTTCAACTTCCCTGGAATCCAAACTTTGCTCGCTACGAACTGGGTCCACTGTCAGACTTATCCTAATGTTTACAGGATAATAATAATAATAATAATAATAATAATAATGATAGCTAAAATGTATTAAGGGGTCTTTGTGCCCAGGTCTGTTCCAGGAATTTTATGTGTGTTGGCTTTTTTAAATTCCGAAAACAATTCTAAAATGCAGGTCGTATTATTATCATACTCATTTAGAAGATAAGAAAAGGGAAGCTGAGAGATTTTAATAGTTTGCCAGAAGTCATACCACTAGTAAGTAGCAGAGCAAGAATTGTAGCCCAGCTGCACTGGAACATAAGTTCTTAAGCATGACGTTGTTCTGAGACAGTAAGTAAAGTGAAAGCAGTAAAGGAGAGAAGAGAAGGTGGCTGCTAATGGGATTTTCCTGCCCCATATCAATTCTCTGCTCTGCATTTCCTAGATTCCCTTGCCCTTTGTCTTCCTGTTACTTTCAGCCAAGGGAAGCACCCTTGGGAGATGGTAAGACAAGACAAAGGAAAAGCCAAGTACTCTTCTCCCACTTAGACAGCATCTCTAAAATGACTGGGTCACCTCATGGTCCTGCTCTGATTTGGCACTCCTGACAAGAATCAAGCCTATACCAGCTGGTATCCCTCCTGGCCAATACCACCTAGTGCTTTTATTCTTTCTGGCTCAGATTGCAGTGTCCTAGAGTTACTAGTCACTGTGTTGCCTCAACATTCCCAACTGATCTTTCTGTTTTTCTACCTCTACCTGGTTCCCCTGTAATGGTTCCCTTAAACTATTTGGTGTGACTTTTGTTTTCCTGAGAGGAAACAGCTTGACTGCAGAAGGCAATATGGTGTAGTAAAAATAAAAATAAAGATAAAATTGACGAAATAAAACTTAAAATAAAATATACTGATTTAGAAATGATAGCAAATCTTCCTTTATATTTTGTATTTAAGATATGAAAGGTTATCCTCCTATAACACCTGTCTGCTAATCCAGTAAAACACACTGTCACTAAAAGAAGAATTAATAGATGCATAAATTAAGAACCATCACAAGTTTAGAAAAATAAGACGCCTGGGTGGCTCAGTTGGTTAAGCGACTGCCTTTGGCTCAGGTCATGATCCTGGAGTCCCGGGATCGAGTCCCGCATTGGGCTGTCTGCTCAGCAGGGAGTCTGCTTCTCCCTCTGACCCTCTCCCCTTTCATGCTCTCTCTCTATCTCATTCTCTCTCTCAAATAAATAAATAAAATCTTTAAAAAAAAGTTGTTCAAAAAAAAAAAGTTTAGAAAAATAAGCAGTTAAAATCTCCTGTCTCCTCAGACTCTACCAAGCTCTTCTCCTCGGATGTCAGTTAATGAACACTAATGTTTTCCTGTTTATTTGTTTATTTAATAAATTTTCATGATTTTGGTAAACCATAGCAAACAGACCACAAGCATTTATAAATGCCTCTCTCTCCCAGAACTGCACTAACATTATGTAAAAAATAAAACAGGGTATATCCGTAACAGGGGAGAAGACATTATGAAAAAGAAATTTATAATTTTGAAGGTTGGAAAGTGATTGTTGGAAAACTGTTTTTCCTTAACCCAATAAGACAAAAAAATAAAATGACTACGGTGACAACAGACAGGGGAACCCAAGATGAAGCTACCAAATTTGCCTCTCAGTGCTTCTCTGAGGCTGGTGGCAGCAGGGGAGGAGGGGTTGAAAAATGATAGGGACTCTATCTGGACCAGCTGGAACCCCAATTTACCATCCTATAAAGACAATGGACTCTACAGCACTAGTTCTGGCAGAAAACAACAGTTGTAGTGACGGATAATTGCCCTGGAATGATACGGAAAAAGATTTGAGCAGACAGAGCCAGGTGTAAGGCTGGTATTCAAAACAAAAGTCTAAGTGAAAAATCTGGAAACTGAATTGTGAAATTATCAGCCATATTCTCTCCCTGCTCCCACAAAATCAGCGGCAAGAATTCTCGATCCTAAATAGAGACTAGAGGGGTTTTGGCTACTGATGTTTTGTGAATAAACTGGCTTATTAACTTTCACTGAAGCCCACAAAAATAGCAGGAGATAAGATCAGAGTGCATACTAGGGTAAGATTGAGTAGAAACATTTTGCTGCATATCTTCATTTTGACCCTCTTGTCCACACTGCCTTATAACCTAGGGGTCAGACCTATATGTACTATGTCAACAGGTTTCCTTGTATGTAATTTGACAAATGAGGGATGGCTACCTCTTGGAGGTCAGATGATGGAAGGAAAGAGAGGAAATCCTATTTCTTTTCCTGACTCAATCTCATCAGTTGGTTTAGGATGACAGCATCTCTTTATCAAAGACTCAGCTGCTATAAAGTAACTTTCTAAACAGCTACCCATTCTGGGCACCAGTAACTCTTTCCTCTCTTGCTCTGGCAGGCCTGATGATAGTAAGTATCTATATTATTTGGTAGACGTGTGTGGAGACTGCTATGCTTCACCTGAATTCCCCTTCCGCAAAGAACATCTTTCCCGCACTGCTGGGGCACTGTCACTCAGCACAAACAACTCTGAAGGGCCATCCTAGCTCCCGAGTTGCTCATGTGTTCAGCTGAGGTAGCCGCTGAGCCTGCACTGCAACTACACATTTACCTCTACTGCACACGGCTTTGTTCCTCTTTTTCTCACTAGTGTTGATCCTGAGGGCAATGCTTAATAAAATCATGCATGCTAAACTCAGCCTCAGAATCTGCTTCCCAGAAAATCCTACCTACAAAACCAGGAGAGGGCACTATCTCTTGTGGATTTCCATAAACCTTAACCCCACCTCTGGAAATAGTCAATGGTCAAGTTTGAAGGGGCCATCTGTTGCCACCAGGGAAATGGCTGGTACAGCCTTGTCAGACATTTTATACTCTCTGAGTGAGATGGAGAGCTACTGAAGAGTTTTTTGAGAGAAGGTTGATATGATGGGATTTAAGTCAGACTGATTTCCTGTTATATGAGGAATATACAACAGGAAGGCAAAGGCAGAAGGAGTGAAATAAGTTAGGAGCTATTATACCTAAATATCCAGATGTGAGAAGATGGTACCTTAGGCCAGGGTTGAAGTGGTGGTAAGAATAGTTCTGATTTGGAATACAATTTGAAAGTAGAGCCAGTTATCTAAGAGATAATGTGAGAGAAAGAGGCAGTCAAGTCTAATTCCAAATGTGTGTATGTGGGGTAGGGTGATGTCAGGGAATTGGAATATTAGAGTTCCATTTACCGACATGAAGGTGGTTGCTGGAAGAGCAAATTAGATGTGGAAAGTAGACTTTCACTCTGAACATGCTCAGTCTTAGATGCCTTTAGATATGAAACTGGAAAGCCAACTAGACAGTTTTATACACAAGTTTGTAGATGATGGGGGGGAGAATATCTAGGCTAGAGATAAAAATTTGGAAGTCATATTTAAAGCCATGTAAATCAATAAGAATGAGTATAAGAAAAGAAAAGTGGTTTAAGGGCTGAACCCTAGAGGACTACAACATAGTTAGATGAGGAAGGGCCAGCAAAGAAGATGGGAAAACAGAAGCCAATGTTGTAGGAGGTGAACCAAGAAAGAGGTGCTAAAGTGTTTGAAGGAGGAGGAAGTGAGCATTTGTGTCAAATTTTGCTGCTAGATTAAGTAATGAAAGACTGAAAATTAAACATTTGGTATAGCAAAGTGAAGACCATTGGTGAGTTGGCAAACACCATGTTGGTGCACTGGTTGAGAAGAAATCCTGACTGGAGTGGAAATAAAAATAAATAATATCTAATGCCATGTTGGTGTACTGGTCAAGAAGAAAGCCTGACTGGAGTGGAAATAAAAAAGAAATAATATCTAAAAAATAATATCTAGGCAACTATTGTAACATAGTTTTCCACAAAAAGTCAAAGAAATGTATAAATATATCATTTAGATATATATAAACACCACAAGGGACAGCTCACAAATTTTAAAGTGTTTGCATCTGAAGGTATTTATAAACAAGTCTTGCTTGGTTCTTTATAGATAACATTTAAAATTTTAAAGATGCTCATGTATTACATTGATAAAAAATTCATTTTAAAGTATACTAATATATGTGTCATATAATATTTCAGTTTATAATCTTAATTTTCACAAATAACCTAGACTGTAAATTTATGACAGCAAGATTTTTTTCTAGTATAGTCACCATTATGTCCCCAGTGCCTAGAATAGTAACCTGCCACATTATAAATATTTTATAAATATTTGTTAGTATGAATGATATTATACCAACTTTTCTGCACCTTGCTTTTAAAAATTAACAGTCATATCATTTTTCATATCAAAGCACACAGAGGTAACCCTACTTTACTTTAATGTCTAATAAAGTTCTAATGCCTAGTTAATACTATTTATAGATATCACGTCTCTGTTTTCATTTTTTTAAACGATTTATTTATTTGAGAGAAAGAGACAGACAGAGGACACATGCATAAGCAGGGGGAGGGGCAGAAGGAGAGGGAGAGAGAATCTTCAAGCAGACACCCCAATGAGCCCGACACCAATGCAGGACTCGATCCCAGGACCCTGAGATCATGACGTAAGACAAAATTAAGTGTTTGATGCTCAACCAACTGAGCCACCCAGGTGTCCCTGTCTCTATTTCCAAACATCTTTTTAAATTTGAATGCTATTAATTTGTAATATATTAACTATATTGCTTAGAACTTGATTATATAGTCTTTCATTTTCAAATAAATTTAGGAATGAGTAATAAATATTCTTGAGTAACAAATAATTATGAACCTGAGTATTTATGTATGGAATATTTAGTCCTTGATTAATCTATGAAAATGAAATCTGACAATCTGTGCAATGCATATCCTCATTACAATACTGCATGGCAATTAGGAATAACTATTAAAGTTTGATATAAACATGAGTTTTTTATAAGCCATTCCATATATGTAAAACCTAAGAGTAATATATTGTCCTGCATATGTGAATGGATCTAAGCATCTAAATTCAACTGCAATGGTTGCCACCAATAAAACTATTTCAAAATTTGTAGAGTTGATTTTTGTTTGTTTTAGTTAGAAGATGCTTGTAGAATAAGGTGTGTACATATCTTTTATACAAGGGAACTTCATAAATGGTGGCACCTGGTAATATTTTATTTCACTTTACTAGGGTAACTAATAAATAGTAACAGTCTAATATTTTATTTAAACATTATATCTTGCAAGCTAATTATTTTCTATGACATATTAGCTTTTGTCTTTGCCATCCCCCATGCTCTTTAACCTCCCCCAGTCTGCCCAGGCATAGAAAATTTTTTTCTAGTGATCCATAAAATAAAATGCAGCAAACATATTCACAATAATATGTCTTATTATTATCATTTAGTGACAAGTCTAATGACTCTTAAAAATACTCACATGAAGAAAAAGCAGGATTGCAGCATGAAATTGTTATCTCTGTCCTAATTTAAGCTCTTCTCTTTCTCTAGGGATCTGTATTCAGAGTTTATTAACTACAGCAAGAGATTACAGGAGGTAAAAGTAGGATATAAATGATTAATGTAAAAAATTCAAAACAACCCTATCATGTTTCTATTCTATGCATGAGCTCCCTATATATAGGATACAATTATTTTAAAATTATGTCTCTTCCACTTATTTTCCCCTGTCCAAATTGTTATTCAAAATGTGAAAAAAAACTTAAAACCGTCTATTTACTAGATATCTAAATAATTCCACAAACAAGTTCTGTGTATTTTTCTAGCCATGAAATTCAAAGCATTGTGTTATAATTAGTAGGTTCTTTATGGTTCTAAAGAGACCGATATTAAAAACTTTTCAGTATTGCAGAGAGTTATGAGGTATAATGATGTTAAAAATATTTTGAAAGATAGGGACAAAACCTTAAGAAAACTGTGCATCCTAAAAAAAGATATTAAATCAGCCTAATATCATATATATTTCTTAAAAGCTAAGAATTTGTCATTATATACATTATTACTTAGTATTCTGCTAGAGAAGCATCAAAATAAATGGCACATAAAACTAAGTGTGTTTTTCTAATATTATTTGATTGCTTTGTAATCAGGAAATTCATTGTCATGGCTTCCTTTTACAATCAAAACACTTCGTTCTCCACATGACCACATAACACTTAAGTTCCTTTTTCAGAAAGCACTTATACAATATCTGAAGATCATAAATGAATTGTGGTCAAGTTATAAAAGATACATTTTTATTGCATATATGAAAAAATTGCCAACATTTTTCTGAATTTCTACTTATAAATGGAAAGAAAATGGGCTCACTTAAAGGAATTCATCTGTTTTAAAATCTCTAAGATCTCAAAACGTGCTGAATCTAGTTTTGATTTTGTACTATAATTTGGCATTGATTCAAATGTGATCCTATGAATTTTCTATTGCTGTCTACTGATTTGTGAAGAGACAATAATTATTGGAAGATATCTCAATCCTTGTCATAGCTTACTTCAAAGATGGCTGCAATCATTCCCTTCCCTTTATTACCCTTTGCAATTGGACTTTGCAGTTCCCCTCAAGTGGGGATTTATATTATCCCATGCCTTGCATGAGGACGAGGCTTGTAACTTGCTTTGGGCAATGTGGAATGCAGCCCAAGTGATGATGTACCAGTTCTGAGTTTAGGCCTCAAGAAGTGGTGCATAGTTCTGTTCTTTTCCTCAGAATCCTATTGCACCCATGTGAAAAGCTTGAGAGAGGCTGTTGGATGAAGATACAGGGCTCTGCCATCCTTATCACCCCAGCTGATTCCAGCTAATCATTAACATGAGGGAGGCCATATTAGACCAGTATGCTGCCAGCTGGCCACAAATGCCATGAATGAGTCCAGCAGAAATTAGCTGAGACTCATTTACATCCAAAGAACTGCCTAACTGACTAATGGATTCACGAATAACTTAAGGGGTTGGTGTTTAAAACCATTACATTGTGGGGTGCTTTATGAAACAGCAAGAAAAACTGATATAGCCCCATATAAAGTCCATGAAATATTTTTCTCAGTACTTCTGCAGTCTAAACAAAATGGGCTACTGTGACTTCTACACTCTGATGAATTTATTGCAGATCTGAGAAAGCATATATAAACTGGAGAAATGTAGAAGCTTTCATGTATTTGGGAGCTCCCGCCAAATTTTGGTACCTTGAACCGTGAAACGGAAAACTGAAGCATATGTGATAATTATGTTACTGTCCAAGGGATATGGATAAAATAGTGATACGCATGTTCAGTGAATCATAGAAAACTAGACCCAAGAGCATTGAAAGTAGTTTGAAGGAGTTAATTTGAAGATACAGTTAAAATAAATAAAAAATAAATTGGCGCTAGAAAAGTGGCTCATTATCTTGCAAAGTGATACAAATAGAAAAGTAGACTTACCATTTTTAGTACTATTTTGTTTCGTTTGTTCTACATCATATGACACTCAAGTAAAAATTTGGATCTGTTCCTTTAACATAGTTTAGTCTCTTCAAAGGTGATTCTCAAACTGTCAAATATGGTGTTCTTAAGAGTAAAGGAAAAGGTGTGCCCTAATTATGCTCTCTCATTTTAACTCAATAATATATATTAAGTCAGATTTATCATACTAAAGATCTTTTACTCTTGTTTTATCTTAATGCTGCTGCCTTGGAATTACTGGTTGTATTCATACTCAGTGGAAATCCTAGTATTAACATCTTGCAAATCACGTATCAGTTTTTACAGTGTGTTTTCTGCAGAAGCCCACCTAGTTTCGGATAGATGTCTCAGGACAGTGGAAGTTAGAATGACGGTGGGGGAAAATGTGTGAAGTTCAACCTATTTCCTTATTTACTTATTTAAAAGATTTATTTATTTGAGAGAGGGAGAGAGAAAGAGAACTTGAGGCGAGGGAGAGGGAGAGGGAGAAAGAATCTCAAGCAGACTCCCCGCTGAGCACGGAACCTGATGTGGGGCTTGATCTCATAACCCTGAGATCATGACTTGAGCTGAAACCAAGAGTTAGACACAACCAAATGAGCCACCCAGGTGCCTCCTTATCCTTTTAATCAGAGCACTTTTCTCTTTAATTTTTCTGATAATGGGGAAACCACATGACGTATCTAGGAAACATGTTATGTCACTATAAATACATATAAAATTACTTGAATGTTTTTGCAGGGAATACTCTTCTACACCCGTCTGGTGCTTGCCACAGATACGTACTACCATTGTGACTCACTTGCAATTAGTAAAAAGAATTCAAGGAGAGAAAGTGTGTGAGAGAAACTCTTCTGGGATCTAGACCTTGCTGTGACGATAGAGAATTACTGATCAGAAACAGGCTTAAACTGACGAGTTAAGAATAAATATATACATACATATATGCAAACATACTTACATGTGTCCTTAGTAATTAAAAACTTTTTTAGCAAATTATATGAAATGAAAGATATGAAAGATCAAGAGGAAAGGTTCTCTGGCGAAATGGGGGCAAAATGCAATTAGAAAGAAACAGAGGCTATACCAAAATAAAAGGCTTTTGCACAGCAAAGAAAACAATAAAATAAAAAGGCAACCTACTGAATGGCAGAAGATATTCACAAATGAGAGAAGATATTTACAAATTCCAAAATATATAAAGAACTTATGTAACTCAACACACACACATGTACACACATGACCCCAGATAATCCAATTTAAAAATGTGCAGAGAAGGACGCCTGGGTGACTCAGTCTGTTAAGTGTCTGCCTTCGGCTCACATCATGGTCCCAGAGTCCTGGGATCAAGTCCCACATCGGGCTCCTTGCTCAGTGAGGAGCCTGCTTTTCCCTCTGCCTCCTGTTTCCCCTGGTTGTGCTTTCCCTCCCTCTCTCTGTCTCTCTCTTTCTCTCTCTGACAAATAAATAAAATCTTAAAAAAAAAAAATGGGCAGAGAATCTGAATAGACATTTTTCCAAAGAAGACATACAGATGGCCAACAGGTACATGAAGAGATGCTCAAGGTCACTAATCATCAGGGAAATGCAAATCAAAACCATAATAAGATATCACCTTATACCCGTCAGAAGGGCTAGTATCAAAAAGACAATAAATAAATAAATAAATAAACAAACAAATAAATAAATAATAACAAGTGTTGGTAAGGATGTGGGAAAAAAGGAAACTTGTGCACTACTGGTAGGAATGCAAACTGGTGCAGCCACTGTGGAAAACAGTATGGAGGTCCTCAAAAAATTAAAAATAGAAATGCTATGTGATCCGGTAATTCCACTGCTGGGCATTTACCAACCCCCCCCCCAAAAAAAAACCCTGAAAATACTGATTTAAAAAGATATATGCATCCCTGTTTTTATTGCAACATTATTTACAACAGCTAAGATACGGAAGCAGTCCAAGTGTCCATGGATAGATTCACTGGTAAGCGTCTGCCTTCAGCTCAGATCATGATCTCAGAGTCCTGGGATCAAGCCCTGTATTAGGCTCTCTGCTCAGCGGGAAGCCTG
This sequence comes from Callorhinus ursinus, assembly GCF_003265705.2. NCBI lineage: Eukaryota > Metazoa > Chordata > Mammalia > Carnivora > Otariidae > Callorhinus > Callorhinus ursinus. Next base: position 34,764,746 of record NW_027397063.1, on the reverse strand, counting down.
CTTCTCCCTCTCACTCTCCCTCTATGCCCTCTCTCTCTCTCTAATAAATAAAGAAACTCTTAAAAAGAAAAAGTGTGGTGTATGTGTACACAATGGAATATTATTCAGCCATTAAAAAAATGAAATCTTGCCATTTGCAACAATATGGATAGACCTAGAGGTTATTATGTTAAGTGGAATAAGTCAGACAAAGACAAATACCACGTGATTTCACTTATATGTGGAATCTAAAAAACAAAACAAATGAATAAACAAAATGCAGAAACAGACCCATAAATACAGAGAACTGATGGTTATCAAAGGGGTGGTATGGGGGGGATGTGCAAAATGAGTGAAGGGGATTGAGAAGTAAAGTCTTCCACTTATGGAATGAGTAAGTCATGGGTATATTACACCTGAAACCAGTGTATCATTGTGTATCAACAATATTTCAATTAAAAAAAAGAGGGGCTCAAGAGTCACACATCTATTATTTTGATTACAAGTGGATGCCAGTGTGTTTTCAATAGAGTTATTAATGGAATTATATGGATTCATTAGTGATTGCCATTGAGAAAGTAGATTAATCAATTGACAAAGCAAAAAATGCAAATTTTTTTAAAATTGGACTAAATTATCAAAACATATTTCTACTTATATTGTTAAATTAACTATTTTATTTTCCAAATAATCTAAAGTAAAGCAAGAGATAGACTGTTTTAAAACATGGCATTGTATATAATTCTTAACAGATACATTGCATCTTGAGTATTTCTATTTCACTGAGAAATAACATCGCATCAAATGGTTTTGCTATTGAGTTTCATTTCCAGATTATCTATTTTAGTCTTGTGGCACAACAGTTTGCATTCATGTAGATGGTACAGTTTATACATATTTCTCTTAATCTAGAAGGCTATTGAATTAAGTTTTCTACAGCTCTTAATTCAGATTTCTGTCCCATATATGAATATTGCAAGCACGCAAGCATCAGTAACTCCAACCACAGGAGAGAACGTGTTCTGAATAGAAGGTAATTACCAAATCACACAACTCTTGGGTCAAAGATAAATTCAAGATACCTGTGTATTCAACGAGAATTTTTTGAAAAAGTATCCAAAAATGTTTAACTAAACCTTGCTTACTAAAATGCATGCTATGAAATAAATGAACCTGGAAATGCGATAGACCACTTATCTAAAAAACACTTCCATTTTATTGATAACCCTGAAGGCTAGTCTTTATTCAGAAAGTTACTCCACAGCATCTAAGGGTTTAACATGAACTGTGATTAATCTGACTCTGATCAAATACTGTGTAATAGAGATTTTTATTTGAATTTTTATATTAGCTTACTTTCTCACCATGCCTAAAATCAAACATAACTGATTAAAATTGAAATAAAATATAAAGCAAAGGGTAAATTTTGAATCAGAAATTATATTTTATCAATTGACTTTAACTTATTTTTTTTCTCATCATGTTGCAAAACAAGTAAGAGAGAAGTATTTAAAAAAAAACAGTATGACAATTCAGGAGAAACATTTTACTTTTTAAAGGAAATAATGGCAAATCATCATGTGAAAATATTCTTAAAATTCACTTCATGCTCCTATGCTTCTATTGTGAGAAAAAGGGCAAATTAAAAATAAGAGGCTTAATTCTCTCTGTTGAAAATAAGGGAAAAGATTTCCCTCTACTCCCTCCTTTTACTTTGAGCATTTACTTTAGAAAATTTGTAAGTACTTTCCCCTCTGTTTGAAATATATATAAATCCTTTTGAAGACTAGCTTGGCCTTTTGTCACCTTTATGACCCAGGAATGCCTTTCTCAATGATTTTGGAACATCTCTTTGAAATACAAATTTCAAGAGAGATACCCTTGTATCTTCCAGTTTCTGAAGGAGGGTAGGAGCCCAACTTCAGCAGGCAGCTTTCTCCAAGTTGCAAAACTACCTCTTGTCATAAACACATGAGCAGTTTGTTTTTCCTCTAGATAAAGTCAATTAATTAACACAGATGGTCACTTCAATTGGCAGGTGAAGTTAGAACGTGCTATGTGTAAAAAATGGTTACATCAAGTCCTCTTACTTGAGGGCTAGTTATTGTTTATCTTGAAAACACACATGTAATGTGTTGTATCTGCTTGGCTGTATGAGGAAGTGAACTTCTTTCCTGTCTTTGCAATTTCTTATCAGATTGCCTGTTACAGGTATTACATATTGGTTTAATGCTTATTCAACAATGAAAAGAGTCCTCTGTCTCTACTACCATTGTGGAGAAGATTTCTGAGATGGGAGAGAAGATTTTGTTTATAATTCCCCAATACTATCTTAGACTAAGTTCGATCCTTGAGCAACACTAGAGACTACTTGATGCCTCACGATGAGAAGGGAGGTAAACATGGGAGGAGATACAGAGAGGTAGAGAAATGATAGATTCACAGAATCTGTTTGGGATACTTGGGAGGAAAATTCTGTCAAGGAAACACCAGAAAATAATAACAGAAATGCTTAGCACATAGAGTACTTAAAAATTTTAAATTATAATACAAATGTTAAAATATTTTATGTTTAATAGAGTATTACATTTTTATTATATATAGTTTTATATTTGTAGGAGAAAAAAATTCCAAAGAAAGCATTTAACAATGGCATTTACTAAAATACCAGAATTTGGCAGGCTAGAAATCTATTAAGTTTTCATTTCTTTTCTCTCCCATAATTTATTTCAATTCCTACTCCTTAAAAATGAATCTCAATTTATGAATACATGATAAGCATAAGCTTTTATCCCATTTTTAAGCTCATTTAAAAATATTTTATCGTAGATTATTCAAATGCATGTGTTTTAGTGCATGTATTTGACTGTTAATTATAGACAGATGATTATAGAGTATAACAGTAAATATAAAGTGTAAGTAGGTTCAGCCTAAGAAAATAAATCTTGGTTCTTACTAATTGTGTTTTCCTTTTTATACTAGGTCCTTCTACAACTGGATGATTAAAATATTTGCATTTTCTTCTTGAATTCACCATGTCTTTAACCGATACATTTTTGAGATATTTCTAAATTATCATTGCCATGAAGAAGCTGGTCTCATCCATAAATCATATGGGTGTGCATAATTTTCTTAAAATTTTTAGAATTTCCAGATTTCTATTTTAAATGGTTCTGTCTTATCTTAATTGATGGCTCACTCTGTTCTCTGCAGCGCATGAAAAAGGTATCTTCAAGCTATAGGCTTTTTACTATCCATGTCTCTTTGAGAGTACCAAGAGTTCACTAAGCTAACTACCTTCTTAGATAAAACAATTATTTTAAAGGATTAAAAATTGTTGTTATTGTAATTAGATTTCAGATAAACTCAGTTAGCAACATATTTGTTTTTGATTTCTGCTTTGGGCTATTGCAGATGGAGGAGAGATAAGGATTATTTTCTCAAATTGGTCAGAAAGATAAAAGGCCATATTAAACAAATCAATAAAAAGTCAGTTTTTACTGAAAACATTCAACCATCATGATGGTCATTGTGACCCCACACAAACCAGCTACAGATAACAGAAAAAGAATTGAAGCACTGTGGGGACAAAATGTAGAGGGAAGAAAATCGGTGAATTCTGTATTTTTATTTGATTATACCCAGTGAAGTTTCTTACTACTTCACTACTTCCCCAACTTTGTACCATCAATCAAGAGCATAATATTTGCATAGAAAATCCTAGCCACTGCATTTGTCTTCACTTCAAGATCACATTTGAGTTTTTCGAAAATTTTATTTTAATTTAGAAATTACAATAGAACTTAAGCGATTTCTTTTGTGAATAGTTACTCAGATAAAACATCCAAACTATTCAATCTCAAGCCATAACTCTTCAACACCGATAGGGAATATCGTGAATGTATTGTGTCCATTAAATTATCTGGCTTAGTTAGTTTTAAAAAAAAACTTATTCTGAGTAATTCATTATATAATAAAAATTATTTTAAAAAGGTACCACCAAATATTTGTGGCAATATAAATTAATATCTAAGCATGCTGGAATGATCTACTCCCAAAAGTTTGGACTAAGCATTTTCTACAAGCTTCTCCCCAATTTTGCCAGATACATACTGTAATATAGGAGCTCCAATTGCGTAGGATAAGTCAGGAATGGGAGAGAGGGTTTTGTCCAAGCCCACAACTGCAAGACCAGTCTCCTTGGATTTGAATTCTAAAAAACTAATATCTAAATCTCAAACCAATGCAACCACGTGTGTACCCATGAGCACACACACACACAGACACACACACACACACACACAATTTATGTATTTTTTTTAAAAAGAGTGAATAAAATGATTTTATGGTGAGGATATATAAAGTAATGGGATTCACTTCTGACTTTTTTTTAATAGGAAATTGTTGTAGCTGAAACAATTAAAAACAAGTCCATTTATCTTATGCATTCACCTGTAGAATCCCAATTTCATGGAGCAGCTTGTTTCTTGACTTCTTACACTGCAGAGACTCTATTATATCAGAGCAAGAATATTGGTTGGGTTTGGTGAATTAAGATATATAGGATTGGAACTTAAGTGCTCAGTAAAAGTTTTTAGAAGATTAAAATGGAGTTGAACAATTAAAGCTTGCATTCACCCAAATAAAACAAAAATGATGAAATTACTTAACTTTGCAAAGTAAATGGTGTTAAAAGTCATAGGCTATGGGTATAATGAAATAGTGAGAGCACTACTTCTTTCTGCTCTCACTAAAATTTAGTTTGTATGATCCAAGGAAGGCCATTGATCAAGCTGCAGAAAATTATATCCTACACTATTTGTTAGAGAAACATATTACAATAAATATCCTCTAAAAAAAAAAAAATCTTCATTTGGTTAAAGAACCCATATCCATGGTAGTGTTCTATGGAAGCTCTTATTTTGGAATTGACTACACATGTGGTAACTTAAAATATATATGTATATATGTATCTTCAATATATTTAAATTTTTTTCTTTACTTAGTAATTACATTATATCAAGGTGTCCCCCAAAATAAACTCAAGTAATCAATATTATATTAATACTTTCAACTGAAACACATAAGAAAAGGGGTAGAGAGCAATAATCAACAGGGTAAACCCATGAGTAATATTATATTTGGGCTAAAATGAGATGAGACTATGAAGCAATAGGCTCATTTTTTTTCCCTATCAATCATTATCTGGTTCTGAAAACTATATGAAAAAGGAATTCCTATCCCTCAAAATAAATAATTAATAACCCTTCCAGTTACTCTAAAATAATCAGTTACTCTTGTTTCAGTCATTTCTTCACTGTGCTAACATGAAAAATGTTTTATATGCTGGAATCTCATTTTCTTGGCCACAGAGTTTATTGTACTAAATATTGATGTTTCATAATAATAATGATTGATGGGAATGTTCTTTTAAGAAAGAAAGGGAACGAGTGGAGAAAGGGAGCAAGTGAGGGAGGGAGGGAGGGAGGGCAGAACCAAAGAGAGTAAGGAAGGGGTCATGTTACCTTAGGTGCAAAAAAAAAAAAAAATACCTAGAAAAAAGACATTTTTTTAATAACTAACTTCCAAAAATAATGCCAGTACATTCAGTTATTTCTCAAATGCAATTTGTACAGTATTTGTCCATTTATTTATATTAAAACCAATGATTAAAGATTCAGGTTTTCTATATTCTAGGTTGATAGTTGATATTACAAAAACAAGAAATTTTGTCTCCTTAGAGGAATAAATTCTTCTGGCAAATAGCTAAAACGAGAATGGTTTTTGAATCGAATTGTTTCCCAGGCTGCATGTAATATCTGAAAGCTCTCTGCTTGATTCATTTTTTTCATAAATAGACATCTCAGTGTAGCAATAAGCATAATAAAAAATGACATTGTAGACATTGATAGATTTTATACAAATGGAGTTTCATTACCCGACTCTTCTAGCACAAAGTGTCGGTGGTTAACTTTAAAAGGTCTTGCCTTTTATTTAATTGTATTGTATCTTTAGGCTTTATGTTATACTTTGCTATCATGTGTCTGTAGGAAGAGCCTGAAATGATTGGGAAATCAGTTTTCTTCCTTGGACCTATTTTTTTCTTTAACTTATTTACTGATTCATAGCTTTCCTTTCCCTGTGATCTATTTGTATTCAGAGGAGAATTGAATACCTCTCATCCTGCTAAGAATGGGGACTTTCTATCACATTACTTTTGTATTTAGAGAATTCCACTAGGTCTCAATAAAGCAGAGAATTTATGTTTAAGATCTTGATGTTAACTCTCCAGATCTACACATCATTCTATCAGTTCTTTTTCACTTTTTTTTTCCTTTTTTTCTTCCTTGCCAGACCAACATCATGACTTACCCTCTGAAAAGCTTTTGTCTACATTATGCTCTATATCTTGGGGTGTTATAAGACCTCAGGCCATGAGCATTCACAGCATTACTTCTTCTTCTTTAATTGTATTTTTTAAATGATACCAAATAATCTATATTCTATTTACCCACTTTGGACATATTCTTATCTCCTTTGGACACACTAAGAATCAAGAAGAGCAATCAGTGAAGTAGGTTGCCATAACTACCAAATATACTAGATAGTTAACAGAAGTCACTTTACCAGCAGAATGGACTCAATTTTATGCCCATTCGCTGATCCTTTCAATGAAGCTATGGACATCACATAGAATAATTGAAGTGACATGGATCATATACCACATAGTTTATTTGTAATAGCTGATCAGTTGTGTAGGACATACCACAAGTGTGCAGGAATGAAAACACGGTATCCCAAGTTTTATTTCAAATTCTGAGAAAACGGCTTCCCACAGCAAAAATGATTTCATCTTTGTTATGCCACCCTTTATTTCAACTCTCAAGTTCTTTCCTGGGATCTCCTTACAGGTAAAGTTAGCTATGAATCCTATTTAATGTATACTTTTTATGTGGCTTTTCTAGTTATTATTTAATTAAAGAATGAAATTTGTGATCAGTAATCAGGAATAGAAGATAAATAGTTTTGTCTTTGCTTCTTTATCCCATCCCCCAAAGTGTTCCTAGTTTACCCTGTTTTTATATGACAGAAAAGTAAATATTATCCAGCCCCTCTTCCCTTCTTGAGGACCAGGGAAATTTCAGCATGGCACACATAATATTTATTTTTCTAAATATGTGTCCCTATTTTTCTTTCCAAAAACAATTTATTGTATTATTCCACATTAATTTTGCTACCTAGCTCTTGAGACATGCAAATAATTGAACTGTCAAACAAGACTAATAAAACCAAACATCTTGCCTAGTATCAAACTTTACTAATAATTTGCTGTGTACAGGCAATAAATAGGTTCAGATGAAGTAGAGGCAAGTCTGGACATCAAGAGTAGCTCCCCAGGTCCTGTTTTCTCACTACAGAAATGTGTCTTCTATCCCAGAATAAGAGATGAGGTCTCCAAGTAAGGCTGTGGCAGGAGGAGTGTCTGAGTTTTCAAATATCTCCAGTTTGTATCCCACAGAGTTATACAGTTCCAGGAGCTTCTCCAAGGAGATGTGCCTCATGAATCCACAGATAACCGGGTTCTCTTTATTACAGGTAATTCTTAGCCAGAGACATTCTGCTAATGGCATTTCAGAGATAAAGTCTTCCTCCTAACAATATCACTTGTCTTTTAACCTTGACTTCAGGTGATGGAGATCTAGTCATCTGCCATCTTTTCTTCCTTCCCAAGGTGCCCCAGGTAAAGAAAATGAATGCCCATCAAGCCATGTACCAATGTACCTCCTTCACCAGAACTATACTTTTGTTTCAAATACAATGGATTTCCAAGACAATTTGGGTGACCTTATGAGATACAAAGAAAACTTCTAGCTCAAGTTTGTCGTTTGTCCCACCATGTGGTGATCAAGGCAGGCCTCTCTCTGGTTGTATTCCCTGCCACATTCCTCCGCAGTCTGCATCTTCCTTCCTACCACACCACTTAGCTTCCGCCTACTAGTGGCTTCTGCCACAGCAACAATGCTCCCTGTCTCCTCTCTTTTGTCCTTGCTCCTCTCTCTGATGTGAACACCTTCAACCAGTTTTCCTTGCTGCACTGATTCCAGTTTCTCCTTCATGATTCACCACAGGCATCTATGACTCCAGAAGGTCGCCTATCTGACCCTGGTATGAGAAATCATGACCTTTCCCATGCCCCCTCCATCCTATGCCTCTCTTTATTTATACATTTGCCACACTCTACTAACATTTTCTCATGTCATCCTTTCTTCTCTTAAGTATTTCTAAGATCTAATCCCTATTGCCACAACAAACATTACAATGTCATACATAAACAATGGAAAGTTCACAATTACATTATGAACTAATGAACACTGGCTTAATGAATGAAGCAGCTCTCTAATGCATTCACGTTCTTTTTCTCATTAAAAAAAAGAATTGTACAAGGTCCTGGAGATGCAGTCGCAAAAAAAAAAAAAAAAAAAAAAAACAGCCAGCACTCTGTTTTCACCTGACGGCGTCGTGTAGTGTTCTCAGGAAGTTCTCTACTGCTCAGCTCTATCAGAGTCCCTTGTGGGGGTGGTAGGCCAGGAAACTAATTAAAAATGCAGATTTTCAGGCCAACCCAAGGCCAAAAAATTAGAATCTCTGAGAATAGATCCTACGAATCTATACTTTTCTAAGAATTTCCCAGACTGGTTATCATATATATGAGAAGTTTGAGAATGTCTGGTTTACTAGACATTATATTCCTAGTATAATTCAGTGAACTAGAGAGAAACTTCAGGTTAAAGTTCACTGTATCAAAGCAACGAGGCCATAATAGATGTGATTCATCATTTTAGCAATTACAGGATTTCATCAGTCACAATAAAAATTTGTGCTGTAAAAGGAAATACACACATACACACAAACACACACACACTTTCTTACAAGCAGAACAAATGTTCAAAATTACACATATTTCTCAGGACTCGGTAAACCCCGACTACTTACAAAACACAAAGTCCCTGAATACTACCGAACTTTTTCTTCTTTTTTTTTTGTTTTATATTTATTAACAGTATCACTCATTATAATCACTATAATATACACTAACTTGCACTGCTATTAATTATTGCACATACTTTCTTCTGAAGACTGGCTATTCCTTAAAATCAAGGATTGAACATCTTTTATAATTCCTACTGCCCATAGCAAAATGAGTGAAACAGAGAACATCACAGCTGGGATAAAAATAATTCAAGAGTAAAATTATTTCACTTAAATGGCAAAATACAATACACAGATGATGAAACATCCAGTCAGGCTTTATTCATTTAATTAGTTTCGAATAGTGTGTTTAAAAATAAGCCAATTTATATGGGACGTTGTTTCTATGTTCTTATCATATTTTCTTACACTATTATTCGAAAATTGGAAAAGTACAGGGCGCCTGGGTGGCTCAGTCGTTAAGCGTCTGCCTTCGGCTCAGGTCATGATCCCAGGGTCCTGGGATCGAGCCCCGCATTGGGGTCCCTGCTCGGCAGGGAGCCTGCTTCTCCCTCTCCCTCTCCCCCTGCTTGTGTTCCCTCTCTCGCTGTGTCTCTCTCTGTCAAATAAATAAATAAAATCTTTAAAAAAATAAAAAAGAAAAGAAAATTGGAAAAGTACATTTGCAGTGGCTTGAGGACATTGTAGTTATATTTAGACAGAACTGAACATGAACCCTAGGATTATAGGAAAGATGGACCCTAGCTATCAGAAAGAGTAAGAGAGTGTTAATTTGAGTTTTTCCCTGAGGTGCAGTTTTATTTTTCAATAGGACAGAAGAAATATGTATCACCCAACTCAGCACTGTTTGTTTCTCAAAAAGCTCTTAAAATTTTTACTCTTCAAATAGTTTTTTTTAAAGATTTTATTTATTTATTTGCGAGAGAGAGAATGAGAGCTAGAGAGCATGAGAGGGAAGAGGGTCAGAGGGAGAAGCAGACTCCCCGCTGAGCAGGGAGCCCAATGCGGGACTCCATCCCGGGACTCCAGGATCATGACCTGAGCCGAAGGCAGTCACTTAACCAGCTGAGCCACCCAGGCGCTCCACTCTTCAAATAGTTTTTATGGCAACTACAATATCATAGTCACAGGATTATACTATAAGCTTTTCTCAGATTTCTTCAAAGAGCAGAGCTTTAACTGACCTTCCAGCTGGATGCATAAGCCCTTGATGCTTTGAGGTTTTTACTCAGTCTAAAGTAATAATGAGTGTTTGGGCTTTTTTTCTAGCTGATTCTAAAATTCAGAAAACTAAATTTACACATTATTAAATGAGAGCAATATTTATATTAATAAAATAATACCTATTTTAACATGTCTTTGCAGTGACAAAGTCATTAAACCTCAGATTTACACAAATATTTTATGTTGTTTTATTTATATTCATCATATGTGTTAAACATTTACTGAATTTCAGGTTCTAAGTAAGGTGTGACGGGTAGAAATATGAATAAGGCATATTTTATATATTCAAAGGAGTTCAGAGCTAGCTTATTAAGTGGATTAGAACATGTAATCAAACAGTGTCCTAGAAGCTAGAAGAGGTTAACACAAAAGAAATTAATATAAATTATGGTATATGAATTTTGGTAGGATATTTCATTGCTTTAAGCTTTCGTTTTCTCATTTGGAAAACAGAAATAATAATGCCAAAACGGAAGAATTACTTATAAGATTATAAACAATGTAACATAGTGCTATTTGCACTCTATAAATAGGTCCTCAAAACATGAGAACTATCCTTACTATTACTTGAGAAGTCTTTATCAAAGCAGAGGAATTTTACCTGGAATTAGAGGAAAGGAGGGAAAAAAAGACACAGATGTGATGTTCCCAGTGGGAGCTGAGAGGCAGAGAAAGCATCACAGGTAATCATAGGAAAAATATAGAGGAAAAGATATAATAAAATCTTTTTTCTATTTCAATAAAAGACTGAGGATAAATTCTTAGTAGACAGTATCTCTACTGTGATTTCATAAATGAATATTCGGGTTTTTTTGGTACAGTTCACAAATTTTTTAGAAAGGTAGCCACCTAGACCATTTCATTTTCTTTGTGTACATTATTTTTCCTTTAGAAGAGAATGAAGGCTAGGCTAAATGACAATATAATTTGGTCAGAAAGCAAGAACTACATAAGCAAATAGAATAAAACCATCAAAATCTTTAGTAACAACCCACACATGGAAACCATTGTCCATGACTGATGACATGAACGGATGATACGATGTGTAGTTTAAAAAAAAGGTGATTGTCATTGGAACATAACTGCATCTTTATAATGAATGGTATATGTATTGGTTTTGAGGGTAGGGGTGAGCATCAGGATAAGAGAGCAGTCCTGTTCTGGGAAAGAGGGAGTAGCATACACTTGTGTTTGCTCCAAGCTGAGCATGCAGGGCCAATAAATTTGTATCAGTCACACTGGGAATATTGAGGTAACATTGGACAGCTCTTATACTCAAACTCCTCTTCCAAAGTTCTTCGACTAATTTCTAGTATCATAAAATAATATTTGTTACTGATTTGCTTAAATGAAACAAAACAAAAAGTTTATGAGAATGAATTCTGGTAGAATTCTACTGTTTAAAGATTCTGCCAAGATTTATTGGCAGATATTTCTCTATTAACTGTGCCAAGAGAAACAGTAGGTGTTTCTCTTGCCGATCTTTTGGGGTAAAACTAAGTTCCCTAGTCATTTTATCAAACCTGCTGATAGTACCACAAAGAATCTAAAAAAATAATATTTTACATTACTATTTAACACAATCTTAAGGAATAATATTTAAGTTTTCAAGAACAGAATTCAAACATATTTCTGGCTTTCAAGCTACAGATTTTTTTTTCCCTAGCAATTAACTTTCATTACAGGATTTTTTTTTTTTTTTTTTTTTTTTGCTTTTTTAAAGGCAACATTAATACTTTTTGTTGCCAGTTCTTTCAGGGAGTTTAGAAATCTCGCATCCAGCTTAATCAGGTAAGACGTGCAATGTTGCTGAAGAATGCCAAGTTTCATTCTATGAGACTTTGGCTTAAGATAGTGCCTGATTTCACACTAAAACAATATGAACACAAAGAGATGTAAATTTTCAATAGCACTGAAAAATAGATGTGATGATCAGAGATATGATAGGCTCCAGAAAAATATACATATATTAACTACAGCAGGCAAGATATCGTGAAGACTATTAGTGGAAGCTGAGAACAATACAGGAGTGGCTGTAACTCTTTGTCACTGTATCTACAGATTTACTTTAGGGGCACAAGTTCCTAATTGATTAAAGAGAGAGAAACCATCTCTTTCTTACTAAAGGAACATTATTTTCTGAGGCATATTCCTACTACCAGCATTCCCATTAGGACTTCTCTTTCCATATCTACTTTAAGATTATAGTTCACAATAATGTTATACAAATAGTACTATACAGTATGATTGGTGTTACATTGTGAGATAGTCCAGAGAGAAAATTAGGAAGAGCCACAGGAACAATAAACTAGCGATGCAGTATTTTTACAGATTTATGCTCACCACAAAGAATGTCTAGTTCTTCCAAAATAATCTTCCACACAGCCTAAGCTAAGCATGCAGTGAAAGAACTCCTTTTAGTACAATAAAGCCAGTTTAAATAAATGACAAACAAGAGAACTTAGCTATAGACTGTGAATGACACTGATGTAAGAAACCAAAATCTGACATTTACCTTGCGGATAGTGAGAGGTGCCAGGATGATTCCAGCATGGGAGACTGAGTAAAATATATAATAATAATAATAATAATAATAATAATAAATTTTAATTAAACAAACATGGAAATATGAAAAATTCAAAAGCATAAGTTAACTGTTGCTTTTGAAAAGCAGAAGAAAGTCCTATTTTCAAATAAGTTTTAAAAACTTATACTGAATACTTTTAAATAACTTGTTTCTGTTAATAACTAATAAGAGCATCACCTTTAAATTTTTAAGAGAAAGAACTTGAAAATAATAAACTCACAGGTCCAAGATAAAGTCAAGCACAGGAACATGAAAAAAATCATAATAAAATTGCTTAAGACCAATGATAACAAATAAGTCTTATAAGTAGCCAAGAAAAAAGACATTGTCTACAGATAAAGATGACAGCAGATTGCTCATTAGAAACAATTCAAGTGGGAAGACAGTTAAGCAAATCCCATAAAGTACTGAAAGAAAACAAGAGAAGTATCTTTCAAATACAAAGGCAAAACTAAGATATTTTTAGACATGCAAAAGATAGAACAATTCATACACATTCAGACATAGAAAACTTGAAGCAATTTTATGCCGGATAGAAAAATGGATCCCCACAAAGGAATTAAGAGTAGTACACATATAATTGTTTTTCTTACTACTTCAGTCTTTTTAAAACATAATTGGCCTTTTAAATAATAATTATAATGTAATATGGCATTTATAACATTGTACAAGTGAAGTGTCTAACATCAGTAGAACAAAGGCCAGAGGAGAAAGATAGAAATATTCCAATATCAAATTAAATATTCCAATTTATTTATTTTTTAATTTTTTTAATGTTTTATTTATTCATGAGAGTCGAGGGGGGAGAAAGACAGAGAGAGAGAGAGAGAGAGGGAGAGAGGCAGAGGCAAGCTCCCCGCCTAACAGGGAGCCCGATGTGGGACTCGATCCCAGGGTCCTGGGATCATGACCTGAGCCGAAGGCAGAGCTTAACCGACTGAGCCACCCAGACGCCCCTTAAATATTCCATTTAAAAATAAGATCTCCTTTTGTTTTTGACCAGTAACTTCCTCTAAAAATTCAGTCTAATGGATTTCAAACCAACTGATGTGACTGTATTTATCATCTATCAATTCTATATGATAATTACAATAATCTTTTACATTCCCCAAATTTAAAAACAGTGTTCAGATATTAGTGGCCGAAGAGAAAAGCTGACTTATTCTATAGCATTAGAAATAAACCACGTGGTGGCGGGAGAGGGAACGCCACAGCGACTCGGCCTTTCCTTTAGTTTTTCCCTCTCTCACCCCCGCGGAGGCTTTCCAGAAGGCGCTTGCGCGGGGGACTCGCATTGAAGTGGCCGAGCTGTTGGGAGGGGCCTGGGGGGCGCTTCGAGGACCCAAGATTGTCTAAAGCCACAGGGAAAATGGGGGAAAATTCACGGTCGCCATTGCCAGAAAGAGCGATTTATGGCTTTGTTCTTTTCTTAAACTCCCAATTTGGCTTCATCCTGTATCTTGTGTGGGCATTTATTCCTGAATCTTGGCTAACTCCTTAGGATTAACCTATTGGCCTCAAAAATACTGGGCAGTTGCATTACCCGTCTACTTCCTCATTACTATAGTAATTGGTTACTTACTCTTATTGGGAATAAACATGATGAGTACCTCTCCACTCAACTCCATTCATACAATCACAGGTAACTATGTTAAAAATCAACAGCAGAAGAAATACCAAGAAGAGGCCATCCCAGCATTAAGAGATATTCCTATTAGTGAAGTAAACCAAATGTTCTTCCTGGCAACTAAATAACTTCATGCCAAAAACTAAATTGTATGCAGACTAACACCAAGCATTTACTATAATTTTTTATGTAATAATTTTGACCATAATATTTTTGACTCTCATACCCAATATTGAAATGTAAACAAAGTAAGTTGATTCTTTTAGATTAGGTTCTATTAATATTATAAAAGTTCTTGAGTATTAGTTATTAATGAATAGAATAAATAAAATACTGCATTACCATATAGCCGACTTGTTAAAAAAATAAATATCAGTAAAAACAAGAAGTCCCTCCAAAACAAAAACAAAAAAAAAGAAAAGAAATAAACCACGTGGCAATTCCAATCTGATTTTTGTTTAGTTCATTTCTTTCTGTTTTTTGTCATTTGTTATTTCTGAATTGTGGCCTGTATCTAAGTATGGTTTATAATTTCACAGCGTCTTTTTCACAATTACACACCTGCATGAACATTTTTCACCTTTACTAGGAGCAATGATTGAACTGAAACACATGGACCAGTGGTCTTCTAATTTTTCTACTTTTAATAGAAACAGGAGTTAAAAACTTCCTCTTCAATGTATAAGTAAGTAAGACAAACTCTGTCACAAATGGTAGCTGACCTCCTGCATTTGGGAGACTTTAAAGGAAGGAAGAACCACAACAGAGGAGAATATACACTTGGTCTAAAAAGAGCTGAGTTTCAGCAAACGATTTTCATATTAGATTGCTAGCCTGGCATTTTCACATATTTTTTTCTTCCAAAAGAAGCTGAAAATATGGATTTCTAAATGTGAATTCTCATGAATTTTATGCATTGATAATTAATGTTAAAATTGATACGTCATGGGCCAAGACACTGTAGGCCAAACATATATGTGTGTATGTATATATGATAATGTATATATATAATGTGTCTGATGTGTACAAACATAATAAAACACACAAAAATCATGCACATGTATCAACAAACACATACACACATGCATGCACACACACACACACACACACACACAATTTCACAAAACTGCGGGATATATTGGGACCCTGGGTCTATAGTTTTTTTGAGGGGGGTTGTTTTGTTTTGTTTTTTTAAGATGACTTTGTCTAAGTTGAGCATTAGGCTTTTATGCTTTGGAATATAAATATTTGGAAATATACACATTTGGAAAAAATAGTCTGGGGGAAAGTATCACGACAAAAGGAAGTCTATTTAATAAAACTAATTTAGCACAGGAGTTTTTTTTCACATCTCCATATTTGTTATTTTTTGTGGGTATAAACCTTGATTTGACCTGGCCCTTCAGTGGTTTTGTTTTGTTCTTTAATCTACTTTTTTGAAAAGACCTTTGAAATTCACTTTCCCTTTGTTGCCTGTTATAGGACTTGCACCACAGACTTGCAATGAAGCTTTCTGCCTCACTGAACCACTTTCACAGACTCTATTAAAAGGAATGGGTTCTTTCTTCCCTTCTTCCTTTCTCTAACCCTTCCCATGTGAGGACAAAGAATTCCTTTGAAGAAAGCCTATAGATCTCAACATATCATGAAAGAGGCTTGATTATGCCTTACTTTTTTTCCACAAACCCCATAAAGCATGAAGTTGTTGTTATCAATATCATTATTTTGTGGAAAATTTGAAACAGGCTGGACAGAGTGTGGCTCCAAATACAGAAACCACCTAGATTGCCCATGCTTTAAAGAAAGGTGAGAAATTAAATTTGAAATTCTGAAAAACACTTTAATTGCTTTTTTACTTCTCTTAGTTTCAAATTATCTTTGGGTAGAAAAAAATATATATGGTAAGTTCAACAAAATAGCCATAAATGCTGTGGTTTGAAATAATGCTTATTATATTTACAGTTGTGGATAATAGGAAGGATATGATATAAACATATATAATTATATCATGTATAACTGCAATTTACAAATGGCAGGTAGAATCTAACAAGAGAATAAAAGCTAGCAACCATTTAGTATTTATCATGAAGTAGTGGACTTCTAGAAGATACCACAAAGGATTATCCTTCTTAATTTTTTCTTTTATTAAAGTAATTTTAAGTCACCACCAGAAATTGGTGTACTCCTCTCATTAAAGATACGTAGAAAGAAATGGATCTATTTATCTATTTATACCTTATGATAGAGACAGAAACAAATCTTCAGCACTCTTGTGATCTGAACTTATGTATGGAAGGAAAACTTCTGAAGGCAGATGAAATTTGAAAAAAATATATTCACCTGATACATTCAGTGGCAAGTTAGAAGCAGGTATGTACACATTCACTGAAAAGGGGGAAATGGGTACTTTTGTAGGAGAAAAAAATTGAGCACCCAAATAGTCTATTATGCCTTGATTTTTAAAACCATCAATAGAAAATTAAATCCTAAAACAACTAAAAGGACATTTCAACGTCATGTTGAAGTAGCTTATACAAGACTAGCCCTACCACCAAGATCAATTACAAAACCTGGAAAAAATGCACAAGGCAGACATTTAAGGGATAAAAATCCTTGAGAGGAGAAGGTCATACCAAGCTGAGCTCCAGAGTCACTTCAGCTTTTTCCTTGAATGATTTTCCAAATCATACCAGAGAAAGTACAGGCTTAACAAAAGGGATATCTGGGTCTTGTTTCAATCTTACCAAGTTAATGATAGTGAAGACATACTTTGAGACTGACTATCAGACTGAGATATAAGAAGAAAGAGGAAAGAGAGAACACCATAAATATGAGACTAAAATTCTGTTTCAGATTTGCTCATAAAGCATGAATTCGTTTGCTAAATCTGCCATAACAAAATACCACAACAGATGGTTTGAACAACAGAAATTTATTTTCTCACAGTTCTGGAAGATCAAAGTGCCAGCATGGTTGAATTCCTCTAGGGCCTCTCTTTGTTGTTGTTTGTTGTTGTTGTTGTTGTTGTTGTTGTTTTGAGAGGAAGAAGAGAGAGAAAGAGAGAAGGGGGGAGCATTGGGAGAGAGAGAGAGAGAATCTTAAGCAGGCTCCATGCCCAACGCAGAGGCCCATGTAGGGCTCGATCTCACAACCCTGAGATCATGACCTGAGAAAAAGCATGTCAGCCACTCAACCTACTGAGCCACCCAGGTGCCCCCTCTCTCTTTAGCTTCTGAAAGGCTGTCTTTTTGCTGTCTCTTCACAGTTACCCCTTGGGCACGCACATCCCTGGTGCCAATCTCTCTTAACTGTATGGCAGTCATATTGGATTAGGGCCCCACCCTAAGGGCCCCACTTTAACTTAATCACCTCTTTAAAGACCTTATCTAGAAATATGTTACATTCTGAGGTACTGGGGTTCAACATATGAATTTGAGGAACACAATTCGGCCCATAATAAGGTATTTGCAGACACTTAAATTGCATATGCAAGGAGTGACCCACACAAAGCAAAAAGCAGTAGCTATGTGACTAAAGCACTCCACAAAAATTTTAGCAGTCTTGCAATGCTGAGGAAACAGAGGTTGGAATTCAGGTCCCACCAAGACGAAATTTCTTTAGTTAAGAGAAAAAGTAAAAGAAAAAAGAGAGCGAATTTAAGTTGAAATCACAGAGTGGCTAAAACCAAGAATTATTCTTTAAAGAATAATTGAAAATAACTAGCACTAACACACCTTGACAAACACCCTTACTGAATCAAGGTGATCTAGAATTTCTCTAACTGCTTTCCAGAAAAAAATTAAATCCTTTTAAGAGGAAGATAACATAAGGTAGAGCCTTGTCAACTTTTTTTTTTTTTTAAGTATCTGGCACTCAATAGATGATAGACATTCCAAAGAAGAAGAGCAAGTGAACCGAACCAAACAAATCAAAAGCAGCAAAACAAGGTAAAAAGACCCACAAGTCAACATACTGTTCCTACTAAAAGAGACTGGGGAATTCCAGCTTTGGCACCAAAATAAAAACAGTTTAGAAATCATCACTCCCATACTCATATGATGCAAAGCTGAAGCAAAACTGAAAGTAAAGTTTTTGACCTATTAGAGAACTGAGATGGCAGAGCACACTACCACTCCCAAATCTGAAAGGACAGGTGAATCCAGAGTCACAGGTTGGATCTTCTCACCTGGCGTAGAAGCCATCAGAGCCATAAGCACTGACAGGTATACTTACATGGTAATTTTGACTAATTGCTGAAAACTAGTATAGATTAGTTTAAGAGTGAGAAATTCCTGGGCCTGGAGTCCTTTAGGGACACTCACACTTTTTGCCCTGAAGAAACACACCAGGTTCTCAAGGTCAAGATCCAGGAAAGATCCCTTCATGGTTGGCAGCAGGAGGACAAGAGTAGTCATTATAGAATGCACATGGAGCATCCTGTCTAACAAAGGCCTACTCTGAAGGCAGATTTTAGCAGAGCCTTATCCCACCTGGAAGAAGGGCATGCCTCACATTCAAGCCCTTTCTAGTCTTACTGTTTCTCCCTTTTGATATAAGGAGAAAAATACAATAGCACTGAAGAAATATTCATAAAGGGTATAGCCCAGAGATAAAGACCCAAGGAAGGACTATATTTATTCATAAGATTATAGAATGCTTCCCCTCCCCCACAACTCATCACAGCACCAAGAGGGCTAGAGCATAATTATAGTGTGACATAAAAGGGACATTAGGAAAAACTAAGGAAATCTGAATAAAACATAGACTTTAATCAATAATAATGTATTAATATTGGTTCATTAAGTTTAATAAATGAATGATATTCATGTAAGATAATAATAGAAACTGGCTGTGGGGCATATGAGAACTCTCTATACTATATAATTTTTCTATAAATTTAAAAGTGTCCTAAAACACAAAGTTTCTATTTAAAATTTTAAATTTGGAAATTTTTTAAAAGATTTTATTTATTTATTTGACAGAGAGAGATCATAAGTAGGAGGAGTGGCAGAAGGAGAGGGAGAAGCAGGCTCCCCACTGAGCAGGGAGCCCGATGTGCGGCTTGATCCCCGGACCCTGGGATCATGACCTGAGCCAAAGGCAGATGCTTAACCCAATGAGCCACCCAGGCATCTCAAAATATAGAAATTTTTAAAAAGACTCATGGGTGATCTAGATATTAGAGATATTAGAAAGGGAATTTATGTAATCATAATTAGTTCAAGAATAAAGAATAATATTACAGGCAACTGTAATTTATAAAAGAGTTAAATAGAAATTCTAGAATAGAAAAAATACCAGAAATATAATTAAGATGCATCAATAATACGGTAAACATCACAAAAAATGAGGATAAATAATCTGGAAGATCACTTAGGCGAAAATATTCCAGTTGAAGCACAGAGAAAAAGAAGACTGGAAATTGAGAAAGTATAAAAGACTCATGAAACATAGGACAATGATCTAATATAAAAATTGGAATTCCATAAACAGAAGAGATAATAGATAAAATTTACCAAGTCAAATATACAAAATGCTCTATGAAATCCAGGAAAAATAGTTTCTAATTATTTCTAATCCATGAATAGATATATTATAGAAAGACTATTGAAAATGGTACTGAAAATTTAAGGATGCATACCATAGCAGAAATGCCAATAAATACATTAAAAATGGAATTTTGATAAACAACAAGTCATATAAGAGGACTTGAAAGAGAGAAGAGAGAAATCAAACACAGGAAAGAAAAATGGAAAAAAATGACAAAACGGTACACCGACCAAAATTCAATGGTATCAGTAGTCAACATTACATGCTAATGTTCTAAATACTCCAGTTAAAAAGTATATATTATCAGTGTGAATCAATAAGTGATGCTCCCTATGAAAAACAAACTTTAACAAAGACTGATAGATTGAAAGTGAAGAAATAGAAAGAGATCTTGCAAGAAATGATCTTGAAAGAAATTCTTGTTAGAATGAAAAAAGCTGAAGTTGCTAGTTTAGCATCAAATCAAATAGACTTCAAGACAAAGACTACTCCCAGAGATAAAGAAGAGCTTTTCAAAATGATAAGAATAATTCATCAGGAAGACATAAATTATGAATGTATTATAGTGTCTAATACAGTTTCAAAAAGCATGAAATAGATTTTGACAAAATTAAAGAAAAATCCAAAATCATAGTAAGAGATTTTAATCTGTCTTTTGTCTTAATATTTGTCTTTTGATAATTGATAAAACATATAGTCAAGGAATTAGTAAAGATATAAAAGACTTAATATAGTATCAAAAATCTTGTTCGAATGGACATCTGTAGAACCTTACACCCAACAATTCCGTATCTAAATTCTTTTCAAGAATACTTTCACCAAGAAAGCTCATATAGTGGGACACAAAACATTATCAATAAATTTTAAGGGCTAAAATTATGCAGAGTATCTTCTCTGGCCACAAGGCAATTAAATTTGAAACTAACAGCAATAGATATAGGAAAACCCCAAATATTTGCATATTATGCAACGCACACTAAGTTGTCCATAGGTCAAAGACAAAATCATAAGGGAAATTCAAATATTTGAAAGTGAACAGTTACAAAAGTATAATATATCAACATTTGTGGAATGCAATAAACTGGTAAAAGAAAAGCAATAAAAAGGATAATATGGAGGAATGAAGGCTAAAAGGAAGAAAAAGAGAGAGGGAGGGAGGAAATGGAGAGACTGAGCTTTTGGCTTAGAGCTTCCAGCTCTGAGGCTGGTACAAGCCATGAATATTCTCTGGATGTGCTCCAGATGCCTTGGTGCCAGAAACAACTCATTTTTATAAAACAAAAGACAAAACAAATAAAACAGAGAAGTATGGATAGCCACTTTAATAAATCGTGTTGGGCCAACCTGGTAGCCGGGTGTAAAAGTATATAGTTACATATTTACCTCACACTGTACATCAAGAAGAACTATAAATTGATCAGAAATTTAAAAGTTGAAAATCTATGAAACCATAGCCAAAATCTTACAACTTTGATATAGAAAAGCCATTTTTAAGTCAAAGGCATATGGTATGTTTGCAATTCTCATATTTATTAATAATAATCTGAATGCATACAGGAGGTCTCTGGAGCAGATGCAGCTTAATTATTATTTACATAATAGTGACTGCCCTGACTCTCTTTTGTACTAATTTTTGCCCCATGGCAATGTGATGAAAACCAGATGTCACTTGTATGTAATGGCTCTGTGCTGTAGATGAAAACACCAACAAAATGAACCTGGATACTTATGTACACACTGTTCTTCTCCCCTCCTTGAAGGAGGAAGAAAACCGCTTGTTTCTTGGAAAGGTTCTGATTTATATCCTCTTTTGTAATGTAAATAAATCTCTCCTGGGGAAAGATAAGAACATTGTCTTCTGCTTTGCAACCCACGGGTCTCTCCCTGTCCCAGTTCTCAGAACTGTTTGAAAAGTAAACGTACACTTCTGGAGTTGAGTAAATCTCTCCCAGGTTCTCGCTGTTGTAAATTAACTTCTAAGACTTGCTCTTTTAGATGAGGTCCCAACATTCAGTGAGATTTTTCGCAGAAAGCCCAAACTGTTCAGAAACATAAAATATATTCTCTATAACTCCATGTCACGAAATGGAATAGCATTGAGTACCTAAAAATCAAAATTCTTCCTTCACAAGAATAAGAAAGTAACATAAAATTATATAATTTTCAATACCAACTTTTTATTATTGTTTTAAAGTATACTAAACATGCTAAATTTGAAGAGGAATTTATCATATAATTTCTTATTTAGGATGCACTGAATGATATAATGGTCAATGCTTTGATTCATTTGAAATTAGTAAACATAACTCAAGGTAGGGAGGATATTTTATATCTTTGAATTCATTTATTCCTGAACCACATGATATTTGTGGATTTTTTTGGTTGATAAATACTCACATGTACACATACTGTTTTCAGTCAGAATGGAGATGCTTTGATTTCTCAATCCTGAGTTTATGGGGAGGTATTAAAAGATAATTTTGGAAAACTACTGCTCATTATTTTGACTTTTGAAATTATAATCATGTTTAACTACTGGAAGAATATTTTTAAAAATCTACCATGATAGCCCAGTTATTTTAAAAACTTGAGTTATAGAAAAAAAATAAAATATGTTCAAAGTTAATACCTGATTCAGAGTGGACTATTCTAGCCCTACGTTCCGTCCCTATAGTGGATAGAGAACAAAGGGAACACTTGGAGGGATAGTTTCTAAACCTGAGCTGCACAAATGTCAAAAACAAAAAGTACCAGCCAACAGAATCTGTCTTCTGAAACTTTCTGGAAGGCTCAGATATCAGCTTTTGCTTTATGTTTCCTTGGTGAGTATTATGCCCAGAACAACCTTTTTCTTCAGCTGGTGCCATGGAATACAGTTTTAACAGGATACAATGCTACTCCTGACACATTTTAGATTCTATTAATAAGGATGAAAGTAAGTAGATTATCAGTTTATTACTTCTGTAGTGATGTTCTATGAGGTCCATCACCGCACTGCTCTGAAGTTATACTTAAAATATAACCCAACAGTTGAACTAATAGAGGAAAGAAGAAATAGAAAATTGTACTTCTATTCAATTAAAAAAAAAGGAATTGGAAATATTTATAAAAAAGACAACCCATGTCATAAATGAACAGTTACAAATTTTATACAACTTCTTCATTTCACATGACAATGAAAATGGTGACACATTTGTAAATGTAAACAAATAACTGAGGACAATATTTTAATAGAAAACCATTACAAAAATTACTGTTAGTAAAAGAACAAAAGGACCTGGAGTTGGAACTACAATATCAAAGCTCCTCTTAAATGGTCTCATTAACTCTACCAAGATAAATTTTTGAGGTGAAACAACACTGATTCCCAGTGCATAGGGCTGATATTTGATATCAAAGTTTAAACTAACTGTTTATAACTCAGGCCAATAGTGGCCTGACATTTGAAGAAAGCATAGTCTCTGTGTTCTATTAGTTTACGCTGACCATAGTACAAATAAAAGTGGTGTGCCTTACAACATTTTCTGTCTCAGCATACCTTACAAGTTAGAAACTTTTGTAATTATCTCCCAATAGAGTGGAATTAATTCAGAGCAAAGTACTCAAAGCTGCTAATGACTGCATGATCAGGTAATTTTA
The DNA here is from genome assembly GCF_003265705.2 of Callorhinus ursinus. NCBI lineage: Eukaryota > Metazoa > Chordata > Mammalia > Carnivora > Otariidae > Callorhinus > Callorhinus ursinus. The sequence goes on along the minus strand of NW_027397063.1, from coordinate 34,741,149 downwards.
TGGTTTTAGCAAACAATGGTAGCATATATTTAAATTTCAGTTAACTTTGTTTTGATGAATGTGTATCTAATGAAAGAAATCTTAACTCTTTTGGAAGGTTGTTACATTTTATTAGTTTTAGTTTTAGTTTTTAGTTTTTATTACCTTTGGTGAAATTTTAGTTTTTTAACTACTGCTACACTATAAGTAATGAATGCTTTACTTTGCATAATCTAAAGGTCTCTATACACATATGATATGATTGCATTTTCTGGGCACAAACCTTTTGGTATTTTAAAAAAATTAAAATTGAACAGATTTTAGATTTCATTTTTAAGTTGCCCCACTAAGTTATAAAGAAGAGGAATTTTGTTATTCCTTGTAACTGATCTTTTCATTATTTTTATAAAGTCCTCTAATTTGAATCTAATTGTTCAATGACACAGTTAATGAATAATTTCATAAAATATTAAAGTAAAACTAATAGATGAATGGATATTGTACCCACTAGGAATACATTAAGAAGTGCTTGGCTGTAGTTTGTGTCATGTATAGTGTTTATTACGCTATTGCTAATAGAATGGAAAACATATTCATTATTCAAAAATATCTTCAAATTTGCAATTTGGTTATTTTAAAGACATAATAAAAAATAGCATTACTTTGAAAAGTTGAATATACCATAAACAATTAGAAAAGTAATGAGAACATAATAGGGAATGAATTATTACAGTTCAACATGATTTTCTGGCCATAATGACTAGAACAACTGAATTTTATGCCTAGTTTATTCTTCTTTATTTGAGTAAACTAAAGAAAACTCACTTTTTAAAGACATGATAATAAAGTAGAGACAGGCATGTGGATTGAACACATTCATTTATCTCCTCTCCTATATATTATAATAGAATTGTAGTAGAAGCTAAAAAAAAAAAAAAAAAAAAAAAAAAAGGCCAACTTACAGCAATAAAAAAAGCAAAAAAAAAACATTTTCTAGGTGGTATAAATCCAAATGGAGGAGTGGTACCTGATGAATCAGAGGAGAGAAAGTGATGAAATCACTTTTCACAATTAAAGGAAGTCACTGTGACCTGCTGAACCCTGAATATATTCTTCAGTTGCACTAGCCACATCTGAATTGTGCAACAACAAATGTCTAGTATCTATCATGTGGGTTAGCACTGTTTCATATCACCATAAATAAAATTAGATATTAAAGATTTTAGTGTGAGTTTAAGAGGGAGCAGAGGTGAGCATGCAAATTTCTTACAAAAAAGTAACAATCTGGTTAGCATCTTAATTCTCATCAACAAAATTTTATGATAGAATAAAAAATAGATCTTCTGGGGCGCCTGGGTGGCTCAGTTGGTTAGGTGACTGCCTTCGGCTCAGGTCATGATCCTGGAGTCCCGGGATGGAGTCCCGCATCAGGCTCCCTGCTCAGCAGGGAGTCTGCTTCTCCCTCTGACCTTCCCCCCCTCCTGTACTCTCTCTCTCTCTCAAATAAATAAATAAAATCTTAAAAAAAAAAAGATCTTCTAATTTTTGAGGACAAAAATTTTATATCCAGCTAAAATAGTACTCAGGTGGAAGTGAAGAATAAAAACATTTCAGGAATGAAGAAATTTCAAGTATTCAGAAATACTATTTCTGCTGCACACTTTGTTAAAAATTATTTAAATATTTACTTTGTCAAAGTAATTGAAGAGCAGATATAATATCAAGGAAAGGGTAGATCTAACCAATGACAACAATGTTGGAAAATTCCAGGATCAAAGATCTGCAGACTTATAAAACAACTAATTATACCAAATTAGAGTAAGGTGACAGATGCTTCAGGAGGAAGTTAGAGGAAATTATTTGGGGCAATAATGTTTTCAAATATTCAAAAAGTATGGTAGTATCTATGAAGAAAATGAAAATATTGTGACAGCAATTAGTTCAGAGTCAAGAAGAGAACCCATCAGAACTGGACTCTAGGATTATTGTTCAATGATAGGAAAAAAAATATGGTTATAGAATAAAATGTAAACTTATCCACTTAGAGAATATGAAAATAACCCTGCAAACAAAAGAAGTGTGATATTAAAAGTGGAGAGGAAAGAGAGGGAAGGATGGAAATATTTCATAATCATTTTTTAAGAATAGGAAATTAAGTGATATTATGACTGATTAAAAAATGAATATATACTATCATTTTGCTTGAAGTCTGAGGTGACCAGCAGAAGATCTAAGAATACTGATATAAATATATCAAAGGTCAATATGCTTTACTCAGTCTACCTATTCAAATGTTAATCTCACCTAAAACCACTCACAGACTCATGGAGAATGTTTGACCAAGTACCTGGGCACTCCATGACCCAGCTAAGTTGACACATAAAATTGATTATCACAGTCCTATCTGATGAATTCCAAAACTAAACATTTGTTGACACTTTTGCAAGCCTCTGTGAATGAGAAAAATATAATCAGCACCCTCAAAGGAGATAGACACATTAAAAAAAAAAATCTATCTACCTACTTACCTACCTACCTACCTACAATTATGTTAAGTATTATGCTAGAAGAATGTGAAATGGAAACACAGAGAAGGGGAATTTGTGCTGTGGGATACTGAGAAAGTCTTCATTAAATGTGCATTTGATCTGAGCATTATTCTATTCAATCATTCAAAGTGGATCCCAATATCAGTTAATTAAGTTAAAAGTGACTTAGTTGAAACTTTCACATAAAAAAATCCCTAAAGATTTTTTTAGACTAATGATTTTATCTTTAAATATTTTAAAGATTGAAAAATATATTTTAAAGTAGTGACAAAAGTGGGAAAGAAATAGAAGATAATAAAAATAATGGCATTAACACATTGTATAGCACAGATTTAAATCTAGTATTATGGACTAAATCACAAGTTCATCATGAGATTTATGTATGTGAATAATACTTTCTCAATTGATAATGACTTATCTGATGAAAAATACCTTTGAGACAATCTTTCTGCAACTATCACTAATATGGCCAATGATTTTGGAAAGATCTTGAATCATTTTGCTTTCACCACAACTAGCACATAGCAAACAACCAAAAACATCAATGGCATATGTGTTTATTTCTCATAAGTCTCAGCATCAGTTGGAAGTTGATCTCAACCAGGCTTATCCTGGGTCAGTGGGTCAGCCCACTCACTCTAGTCTAGGACATCTCTAGTTTATGGTCTCTTATCCTTCTTCTGAAACCAGCAGATAACCTGAGAATGTCCTTCTCATTGTGATGGTACAAGAACATGAGAGATAAAACCCAATCACACAAACCCTTTTTAACACTCTCCTTACATCAGATCGGCTAACATCCAATTGGCCAAAACATCACTGAGCCCAGAGACAGGGAACTATGTACACCCATAAAAGAGATGTAAAGCAAATATATAAGGCAAAGGTCAAGCACAGATAGGAATTAGTGAAGATCCAACTTAGTTCCATTGCTGAAATTTACTACGTATCTAAGGAAAGGTTTCCATTTTGAAAAAGTCATTGTGAGATAAAGAGATTCACAAACAATTCAAACATGTATCATGCTTATGAAAAAGTACAAAATTTTCTAAACAAGTTATGTATGGTAGCTGATGGTATTATTGTCATTGTGGCTCCAATCCTGACAGTTAGTAATGGATATGCTTCTTGTATATGGGGAGTAAAAGAAATATGGTGATGCATGAAAGGTAGAAATAAAGGAAATGAGTAAAATCAATAGCTCAAGTAACATTAAGTTGAAGTGTGACAAGAAAAGGAAAAACTGAGTAGTACAAATATATTTATACTATAGAGAAAAATAAATGAGATTATTTTGTTTCAAAAATACATGAGTTTCAAGTCATAATATATATTCAGGACAATGGAATTCAATTCTTGTTGAAATAAAGTGAGCTGAATTTGGCTAACTTTAAACTTAAAACATCTGACCAAAACATGTTTCTCAAATTTTCACATTTTAAACACAATAAACAGTGATTACTGGGAGAAAACTTTTAAGAAATTACTTAAGCCACCATTTAATTGAAGCCATTAAATGAGTTCTACTTGGATGTTTACAGATGTACTGAATGATTTCTAAATTTTTTGGATTATTTATTTAATGAATTCAAATGTGTTGCCTCTCGTTCACAATCTCCTAGAAAACAAAGGAATAAATATTCTCTTTCTACCAATTTAAAAACTTTATGGAAATCAACCAGTACACCCATTTTAGGGTTAGACACTTATTGTTGATTTTAAAGTCATGAAATATAAACTTAAATTCAAATTATATTCCAAAAATTTCTCAAATTTCCAAGAATTTATTTTATTTTTAGTAAGTGGACTATGTATGTGCCATAAGAAAGAGTTCTACATAAATCTTTCAGCACACTTTATTTTAGCTAAATTAGCTACACTGTTCTTAATTATTCAAAACTATATTGATCAGGGGTACCTAGGTTGCTCAGTCAGTTAAGCATTTGCCTTTGGCTCAGGTCATGATCCCAAGAGTTCTGGGATCCAGCCCCATGTCATCAGGCTCACTGCTCAGTGGGGAGCCTGCTTCTCCCGCTCCCTCTGCTCCTCCCCCCACACCCCCACCCCACTCATGTGCTCTCTGTCTTGCTCTGCTCTCTCTCTCAAATAAATAAGTAAAATCTTTAAAAAAAAAAAAAAACTACATTGAACAAATTAGGAATCCAAGAAGCATATAGGTATATAGTTCCTAAATTTTCTTAAGTTTGATTAATGAAGCAGGAAAATGAGTCACTATTAAAAGAATACAGTTTTCATCCCATTGGACAGAGGTTGTTTAAACACAGGAATCAAAAAAGCTTCATAAATTCAGGTTCACACAGGTTTCTCCTAAGTGCATGTGTATGCAGGGGGTGTGGGTATGTAGATGTGTATATTGACAGGTAGGTATCACAAAGAGATGAGACCTATATAAATCTATACAGTTATAGCTATTAAATGATGGAAATTTCTTTATGAACAATATAAAAATGTTTAGCCTTTTGTGTGAGAAACTATTTCTCCTGATGATGGTTAAAATGAAAGTTGGGAATTAAGAGAGAAAATGTATCATGAAAGCTAGACTTGCAAACAGACCAAAGTTGCTATTTAAGAGGAATGGATATGTCTTAAAAGCTTAGTAAACTAATTCACTTCTAAATCCAGAAGGAAGAAAAAAAAAATCACAGAAATTTAGAAACAAATGGAGGTTGGCAAAAATGTAGTTGACTTTTCTGACAAGAAAGTGAATTCCAATGAAGCTATACCAACAGGGTCACAAACTAGAACTGTGCCAGGACTCGGGCCCCATGTTTCCCAGCTTCATGCCCTTTCCACAATTCCATACTAACCTTGAGAGGGGGGGATCCTAGTAATGCATTATTTTGTTGCTAACTCTTTAGGCTTTAAATCTGGAAAAAAGTGGGGGGAGGGATTGATGCTACAGTTGACTAGACAAAGCTGACAAAACATATGTAACTTTTTTCTTCTGTGAGCCACTTCCAGAGCAATTATTTTTGCAGAGAATTTCTGATACAAGAAGTGTAGCTTGAATGTCAGAATGTGACAGGCACCCAGGGTTGTCACTCCCCCAAAATAGCAGAGCTGTCAACACATCTTGATTTCCTCTATAATTAGAGAGATTTAGTCTATTAACCACTTGAATGCCCAATGGACACATGATATATTCATAAGGCAACACCTGTAGCAAAAAATGAATTTTGAAAAATTACTTTTAAAAATAAAGCAAACTATGTTCAATAGGCACAATGAGTTCCAAAAGAATCTCTTAGAGAGTGCCTACTGGTACCAGAACAAATTGCTGATCAATTTAAGTAAACCAAACATCAGTCCATTTTGGGGAAAATAAGGCACCTGAATGAACTAATTACATGTTTTCTGACTCACTGTTATAAATGCAAACATTCTTCATTTAGTCTACAAAATTTTACCCATAATTAAAAAAAAAATCTGTTGTATTTTTCTTATTGCAAAAGTAATGTATATTTATTTCAAAATATGCCAAAAATACAAAAAATTATAAAAGTAAAAATCATCTACGATTTTATACTTACTATGAACATTTCAATATACATGCTTCCAAGATTTTTTTCTCACATGTTCATGAGTTATACTCTACATATTGTTTTATAATCTAAAATTTTTACCATAATCTAAATATCTTTCTGTCATTAATTTTCCAAAAACAAGTTTGATGTCTTCATATTATGAATGAATAAAAATGATTTAGCCAAGCCTCTGCCTTTGTAGATACATGTAATTAATTTCTTTTGAAAAAAAATATGGCTTACTTAAAAATATACATTTGTGGTAATTATAACACTCCTGATAGTTAAAAATCAGTGTGAACTCAATTGATTTTAGTAGGACTATTTCAATGACAAACCGTGAATAAATAACTTTATATTAACAGAATATTGGTTGAAAGATTTTCAATCTTGAAATCAAAGCATCTCACGCTCTTAATTTTTCCAGATATTTTTCATGAAAAAGAGTTTTGGACTTTTGTAAAAATTAGAGCTAATAGTGCATGATTGGCAACAACAGAAGAAGAAAGATAATGAAAATAGTCTCACAAGAAAGATTTAGATTTCTGATGTCCTGAAACAGATTTTTTTATATAATGTTAAATATATATATTATATATATACGTAAATATATAACAGGAACTTTAATAAAGCAGCTTCATTTAATGTTTAAGTCAACCTAATAAGACAAGGATTATCACATTAGCACTACTACTATACAGACCCAGAAGCCATGGTTGTGTTGTTACACAGTTAATAAACTCTTCGTTGGCAGACAGCTAGTAAAAGAAAACACGGATATTCAAATCATTAAATCTGCATTTCTGTAATCATCATTTCCATACTGAAAGGATCTGAAGGCAATTTTACCTCCCTCCCTTGTCCTACTTTTCCTGACAGGGATTAGAGTTATTAAGGCTTTTTATATGGTCTCTCAAGGTGTGAGTTTTTTCAGAGAATATTCCTTGTACACTTGAAAAAGATGTGTATTCTTCTGTTGTTGGATGGAAGAGTCTATAAATGACAGGTTGGGGCACCTGATTCCTCAGTCAGTTAAGCGTCTCACTCTTGATTTCAGCTCAGGTCTCAATCTCAGGGTCCTGAGATAGAACTCTGGGCTGTTCATGGAGTCTGCTTAAGATTTTGTCTCTCCCTCTCCCTCTGCTGCTCCCCACCCAACTTGTGCACACATTCTCTCTCTCTCTCTCAAAAAAAAAAAAAAAAAGACAATTGGGTCAAGTTGCTTAATAGTGTCATTCAAGTCTTCTATCTTACTGATTTTTTCATCTACCTCTTATATCAACTACTGAGAGAGGAATCTTAGTCTCACCAAAAGAAAAAAAATTGTCACTATCTGTGGTGATGGATGTTAGCTAAACTTGAGGTAATCATTTCACTATATATATATATATATATATATATATAAAATATATGTAATATATATAACTTATATATTATTATATTGTTCATTTTAAACTAATACAATGTTTAGGTCAATTATATCTCAATAAAACTGGAAAAAAGGCAATAAAATAATAAATTGACTTGTATCTGAAAATCCAAATGCTATGTATAAGTTTCACAAAAATCCTAGCAGTAAGAAAAAAAAAAAGATAAATTACATTACTATAAATAAAACAAAACAAAAAATGCTAGATATAAAGGAACTCTAACAGTGGAAATTTTTTTTTCCACAGGATAAGAGCATTTACTAGTTGAATATATATTGCTGACTTACTTCCCCAAATGATGTTCCAGTTAAACAGGGTATGTCTATTTTCTCCACATTTCAATGAAAGAAAGAAAGAAAGAAAGAAAGAAAGAAAGAAAGAAAGAAAGAAAGAAAGAAAGAAAAAGGAAGGAAGGAAGGAAGGAAGGAAGGAAGGAAGGAAGGAAGGAAGGAAGGAAGAAAGAAAGAAAGAAAGAAAGAAAGAAAGAAAGAAAGAAAGAAAGAAAGAAAGAAAGAAGGAAGGAAGGAAAGAAGGAAAGAAAGAAAGAAGGAAAGAAAGAAAAAAAGAAAGAAAGAAAAAGTGAGGGAGGGAGGAAGGAAGGGAAAAAGAAAGAAACTGGTCTAATAGGAGAAAAATTATATTAGGTGTGAGTTATATTTCCCAATTAAGCTAATTTGACAAGAATCTATAAAATGAACAAGATACATCACTTAAGTTTTTATTTGGAAAGATCTCCAAGATATATTTTTAAGTGAAAAAAGTAAGATGCCAAACCATCTGTGTAAGATACAAATATGTTGGTGTAAATAATATATGCACTTATCAAATGATATGTAAGTTATCTTGAAGAATATTAGAAGGAATTAATAGTATTTCCATCTGGAAAATGTGACTGCGTTGGGAAGACAGGAAAAATCATCACTTTTTATTTCATACTCTTCTGTATCTGTTTTATAGTTTTTAATCATATGTGTTCTGTTTTACAGTTATTATCAATGATAATAATAGAAGAGAAATATTTTGCCTGCATTTAAAAATAAAAGGTATTTCTCACTAAGATGGACATGAATTCACTAACAACAAGAAATAAAAACTTATTAGTTTGCTTTCTTCAGAGAGTAGCTAAATGAGTAGATCAGAAATATGTAGTGGATACGCTGCATTAGTACTTTAGTACCTTACTAAAGTTTTTGACAAATTATTGGTGATAATCTTGTACATAAAATAAATAAATATGGACTTATACATTATAGAATCATAACTAATCAAACATTTCAAGGCAAGTGATTACTATGTCAGTGTCAACTTATATGGAAATTTCCAGAAATATGATTCAGATTTTGATGTTCTGTATTTTCTATTGATTTATTTCATTAATAAGTTAGCAAATTTCAACTTAAAGCTTTCTTCCTGAGAGCAGGAACATAACAAAGGTCTCCATCATCACTAACCCTACTTAACATTTTACTGGTGGTCTACTAAATGATTTAAGGTAAACCAAGAAATTTTTTTAAAAAGTGAATTAGAAAGGAAAATCAACAACTGTCATTGTCTACAGTTGATATTATCCTGAATGTATCATGTAGAACATATAAAGTAGGTTGTAAACTAGTAGAATTAATAACTGAATTTAGCCATATGGCTAGACTCAAGATTAGTATACAAATCAATTATATATATTTTTATATAGCAGCAATTTAGAATTGACAATTTATACTGGGCTCAGCTGGGAACATCTTCTGGTTTTGGCTGGGCTTTCTCACATGTTGACTATTATCTGTGGGTGTATTAGGTGGCCTTGGTCATTTTGTTTGGACTCTTCCACATCTCTGGAGCCTTAGCTGGGACAACAGGGCTAACTCTACCCTGGTTCCTATGGGTTTTCATCCTCCAGAACGACGGCTATGACTTGTTCACATAGCAAAGGGCTTCCAAGAGACTGAGTGGAAGGTCACCACAAGGTCTCAAGGCCTATGTTCAGGTTTGACATACTCTTAGTTTTGCCACATTTGCTTGGCAAATCAAATCATAAAGAAAGCATAGATGAAGGAACATAGACTCAATATTTTGATGAGAGGGCCTGCAAAGTCACATTGCCAAGACTCTAGATACATCACAAAATATTTGGCAACAAATAGAGTTATCAGAGTACATTCTTTGAACAAAAGAATGGTCTCATAAATGGAAATGATCTCTATTTGACCAAACAGGTTATTTCCACATGTAACATCAAAATAGCATCTTTTGCAACAGAAGGTAAAAGTTACAAGACATCCTAAAGAACCGAAACATAAGGGCCATTTGAGAGCTTTTACCTTTGTAGATGAGAAATTCATTGTTTCCTGTTTTCTTTAACCACAAACCATATCAAATGCACAGCAAGTATGACTGCAAATATAGACACGTTTTAGAAAAGGCAAGAATATAAAGCCCTAAGGAGGGCAATAATTTCAGCTAGAAGGCACAGAGAATATTTCTCTCTTCTCATATTAGTGAAACAATAGGTTGTGGGAATGGCTTTCCTAAAAATTTTTTTTTAAAAATTGCTGACAGGGCCCATCCATAAAGAGAGAAAAAAAAGATAAAAAATCAGAAATATGCTTTAGTTTGTCACTAAGTAAACATGAGATTTTGTCAATGAGGCAATAATTAGAAAACAATCAGAAGGTGCTTTGAAGGTTGTCAGTCAGAATTTAATGCTGAGATAAGTTAGTGTAAGATGGCCAACAGAAAGAACCAACACTTACTCTGCCATAAAGAGGGATGTATTTTGGACTTTAGGAGATGTGTTATACAGTACATGGAAATAGCCTCTGAGAGAAGATTCTAGAACAAAGAGGAGGAAGCCCTTACACAGCAGCTGACCACTGAATATAAGAAGTTGGGCAAGTTCCTTGTCTTCTTTAAAGTGAGTTTCACTGGGCAACTGGATATTGTTTGTTTTCATTAATTTACAAGAATATTCCTAAGGCACTCTTTTCTTAAGAGAACATCAGGTAAAAAATGTATTTTAATCAAGGACAACCAATCCCAAAGCTCTGAAAATGTTTTATTTGAGAATGATGATGCTTTTGTAGCTCTTTGTGGCTACAGATTTAGGTGTCAACCTGAACTAAACGTAATAGGGGACTAGCCCTTGCGCCTTTCGCACTATCCAATCTTGCCTGGGAAGGTAAGCATTCATGAAATTGCAGCTGACCTGGTGATTTGAAGGATAACCCTCACTTGGGAAGAAGACAGGAATTGCTCTCCTATAGGAGAGCAATGCTGTCCTAAGGAAACCATTCAGGATAAATACAACTGTTGTTAAATCCTTAAAAGATGATGGTCCCTGGTGACTAAAAGTGAAATAAAATTATAGGGCTCCCTTTTAATGCAAATACTGAGGAGGAAGCTAGTATAAGTTCACCAATATACTGAATAAAAGATGGAATATACAGGAAACACAATGTTCTGAGAACTTGAGAAATTAAAAGAAACTTTCAGTGTAGTCTTAGAGAATTCTATTTTAAGATACTGGAGAAGTTCATGTGGAAAAGAACACAATACTAGACCACAAAGATTGATTGACTGATACAGAAAATAAGATAGTATATAACTTTACTACTTAGTGGGCATGGATTTCACAAAAACTTGCAAGTGAGTTAGTTTCAATGGGAAAAAGAAGCGATTTATCACAATTTCTGTCTGGTACAAATCTGTTTCTTTAATGAGATGTATGATTTTTCATGACACTATATGGAAAGCCTATTAGGAAAATTAAGAAGTGTTTTATCAGAATTTAGCATTATCTTAACTGGATGGATATATTGAATAATGAATTTATTTGATATTGAGAACAAAAATGGATAATAGAGTAGAAAGCATCTCTTGTGGTTATTTACAGAGTAGATTCTGAGACAGTACATGAGTTAAATTAGAATCACTCAGATTACTATTAAGGAGGAAATTCCAAACAGATGCTTCTTGAGGTAAAATAGATGACATACCCAAACTTAAAAAAAAAAAAAAAAGGTTTAATTCTCCTAATAAATAGAGGAGAAGTAATTCTGTACGTGTATATCAATCTATGGTAAAATCCTGAAAAGATAAATAAACTACAGGATATGTTAAAACCTGGGTAAACTGTTAGGGGACCAAAGCCTCCAGCTCTGGGATAGTGAGCAATTAGCTCTAGGTTCCACTTAAGTATCTCAAACACGTTAAGTACCAATCTGCGCTAGTGGCAATGATGGAAACAATGGAGCATAAATGTTAATAAAATTCCCTCAAACTGCCCTAAAAGGGAAGGCATTGGTTGTGTATTTTAGACATTATTCCAATCAAGGGTTGGACTTTGGAGTCTGGAGAGGATTTTGAATATAGGATTGATTGGCTTTGTGTGTGTGTGTGTGTGTGTGTGTGTTTTGTTTTGTTTTATTTTTTCATGTGGATCTTTCTTCCCAAAGGATCCCCAGTTCATTCCATCAGAAACATTTTAAAAATCCTGCCTTTTTGCCTTTCTATATTTCTACCTCTATGAATTCTCTGTTTACTTCCTGAAATTTTGAAGTTTTTAATTTCTAAAACCATGAGTTTACTTTTAATAAGTTCCCTTTTCTCTTCCTGGCAATTTTTGCAAATACAGATTAGCTACTGTAATAAATTCAGTTAATGGTTTGGTCTGCCAAATAATACAGGTAGATCATAATTTTCCTTAAATTTTGCAAGTAAATCAGAGAACAAAAGCAGCCAATACCAACTCCAGAGCAATTTCTGGGGCATTTGCTGTATCTAAGTATTTATGAAAAAATGCTTTCCATTTACTCAGGTATTTTTCTCCTTTATTTTGTTTGCAGATATAATTAGGTGTCAGGCATTAATCCGATAAACTCTGTTAATATTCTTCAAAGTATACTTTTTATGGAATATCTAGCAAGTGGACCCTGACCTTGTTGAGACTGAGTTTTAGTACCAAGATCTTCAAAATGGGCTACTTTTCTTCTCTTTTGTTATCTTTTCTAATAACAAAGATCTTTATTGAATGCATAAATTGGTTGCTATCTGCTCGTCTAGTATAAAATGTTAAATAATCTCAATTAAAATCTCTTGAATATTGTCTGTGTCTTCTCAGACAGTGGTGGATTTTTGCTGAATTCTTAAGATCACCGGTGTCTACATATGTGTGTGTATTATGGCAATACTTCAACCAGTAATGAGAGTTCTCTTGAAGATATTTGCATGATTTTAGTGCTCTGAGGTTCTAGTAATAAGTCTGGCTTTAAACTATAGATGGCAATTGAAATGAAGATCGTACAAATTGAAAGCAGCAATAAAAAAGGAAAAAGGCAGATTTTCTCCATATGAGGAGCAGTCAGTACATTCAGGGGTGATTATGCTTGATGAACAAGGCAATGAAGCAACTCCAAGTTAAGCTTATACATTTATGTCACTGTTATAAGGTGAAAGAATCAAATTTAAAGCTATTGATTAATAAATAAATGTTAAGAGGATCAGCATGATATAGTTAATAAATTTAAATAAATGTTATACCCTTATAATATAGAATAAATATTATTTTCAAGTATCTATAAATGTCCCAGTTTATGTTTTATAGTCATGGGAGCAAGTCCTTTAGTAAAAACTTACTGCCAGGGTCCCAAAAATGTGGGAGGGAGGAGCTCCAAACAAACAAAAAACGGTGGTTTGTTTATGTTTAAAAACCAGCTCTCCAAAACACAACAAAACCAAGGAAAACAAACAAAAAAAACCCAAGTATTTGGAGTGTTCACTAATTTCCATGGTATAGATATTCCCTCCAGGGCCAATATCAATAGAACATGACTAAAGCAACTTGGGAAGAGATATGCACAACCTGGGTTGTATAAAAGTGCCTTCAAACCACCACTGGAAGACTTGGTTAGCAGAGAACCCAAATGTGTCTCTTACGGACAGTAGGCTCTATAATACCTGGGTCACTGACTATCCTGGCCACTGGAAACTGCTTCTCACGTGGATGTGCTCAATTAATAGTTGTTAAATAAACTCCAAATGAGTTACAACTATTTCTGAGCTAGTTAAATCACATTTAGAGTACTTTATTCACTTTTGGATTTTTACACTTAAATAGAGATATAGACACAATGGAAAATATATCAGACAATACTGATAAAGATATTGATGCATACTAATAGTATCTAATAACAGGAATATCTGAAGAAAATGAGAAGATACTGCTTATAGAAATGGAAATGTAGAGGTTACATTATAATCACCTTCAAATATTTGAAGTGCCAGGGCACCTGGGTGGCTCAGTTGGTTAAGCCTCTAGCTCTTGCTTTCGGCTCAGGTTGTGATCTGTGGGGGTCATGAGAGTGAGCTGGTGTCAAGCCCAGCATGGAGCCCAATGTGAGGCTCCATGCTCAGCATGAAGTCTGCTTAAGACTCTTTCTCCCTCTCTCCTGCCCTTACCACACACCCCTCATGCTCTCTCACGCGTGCACACGCTCTCAAATAATAAATCTTTAAAAAAATACACCTGAAGTGACATTTTATTTTTTTTAAGATTTTATTTATTTATTTATTTGAGAGAGAGAAAGAGAGAGAAAGCACAAGAGTGGGGTAAGGGGCAGATGGAGAAGCAGACTCTCTGCTGAGCAGAGAGCCTGATGTGGGGCTTGATCCCAGGAATGTGGGATCATGACTTGAGCTGAAGGCAGATGCTTAACCAACTGAGCCACCCAGGCACCCCTTGAAGTGCCATTTTAAAGAGATATTTTATTTTCCCATATATTGTTTTAAGAAGTAGAAACAAAAATAATTATAAGTTGATTGGCTTATTATGAAGAACTTTTTCAATAATTTGAACCCTTCAAAGACATAATAAAACTCCATAACAATTAAGGAATCCATTAGCATTTCAAGGAAATGAAGGAACTTTGTTGAAAATTTTATTCTGGAAATTCAAATGTCTAGTAGGAGGTTAGAATAAATGATCCCAAAGCCTTCTAAAGTCTTTAGTTTTTATGATTATGTATAAATAAATTCCCATCCCAGAGAGATATAGACATTCCCTTTGATTGTAAAAGAATAGCTGTATGTTATTATATATTCTCCCCATAGGTGAAACTGTTCCAGATGGATGGCAAATTGTCTATTAGTGACTCAAACAAAGGCTTTCTGATTTGGTCTGGTTCCTGAGAAACCATGTTCCAACTCATAAGGACTGCATTTAGAGAAAATGAATACTTTATTTACATAACATGAATATAAAGCATGTCTCCCTTTAGTACTATTATATGAAATTATTCTTTTTGTATCTCAAAATAAAAATATTCTCTATCCATATAACAATAGAATCTATGTGTGTATGAAATGTAAAATGTTTCTCTAAACCACTTCAAATATTTTTTGTAGAGAACAAGCATCTCTGAGATCAAAACCTCTATAAGGTGCATACCTAATTCACTTTAAAAGTATGCTTCCTGATTGGGGATATATGTCTTACCCTAGTTTATACATTCTAGCATTCTTTTTTACTCTGCCTTTAAAAATGTTATATTGGACTATTTTGCCTCCTGAAATAAAATACAGTAATTGTACTCGTGTTCATAATTTCATACATATATTTCTGGGTAAAAATATGATGATTAAAGCCCTTCTTTGATAAGAACACATTTTCTGAACAAGACATTTAATACCACAGGCTGTCAGGGTTGTCACCTAGAAAATGAAGGGATTAAACTAGAAGAATCTAAGATCACCTCTATTTCTATAATCTATATTCTCCAAGAAATTATTTCAGTAGTTTATCAACGTTCTTTAAGTTGTTACTATGTACCAAGCCATAAACTAGGCACTGGTGACACAGAGGAATAAAACCTGAGGCATAGGACCTCATTAATATGCACCATCATCTAAAGTGTTGTTAAAATTTATACTCACTGTGCCCAAGTTACCCATGTAGGTACAAGGGCAGAGTGATTTACTCCATCAAGAGGATGGCATAGAGGAAATATTTTACAAAGGAGATAAAGTTTGAGCAGTTTAAGAAAGAGAAGTAAAATCTGCAAAAGTCTCATGTATCTGACCATTTGTTACTTTTTAAAAAAACCAATATACTTAATAACAGTTCTAGTTATCATACAAATAACTCATATGGTTCTACTTTACATGTTCAAATTATTTATAATATCCTTAAATGCTATTTACTTTCAAAATGATAAATAAATATTTGAAATACTTGGAGAGCATATGGCAATTTGTGCAAATACTCTCATAGTAGTTCTTCCAAATCTAGAATTTCATTAAATTGTTGAACTAATTTCTTCAGCTCCCATTAAGAAGAATATAATTTTTGCAAGGCCATCAGATAACAAATATACCTTCCAAGTTTTCCAATTCAAGGTCTTTTGCCATGAACATGGAAATCTGAATGTGACTGAAATATACTAGGATTCAAAAAAAATAGTTTTCATAACTTGAAGCCAAAAGCCACTTGCCTCTCATTGTACTTTGCCTTTCAGCTTTAGTAAACCTGTGGACCGTCCCCTCCTAGAAATACACTCTCTTCCCTTCCATGTTCAGTTCATATTTCCCCTTTCCACCAGCCCCTCCGTCACTTCATCTGGATTCGCCTTGCCAAGAAGACCACTCACTATACGTTGCTGCATCTCAAACTTCTGTTCTAAGACTTCTATTCTAACATACACCACTGCCTCCTTAGGCCAACTTCTCCATTCTCATGACTTCAGCAGCAGGAGTATGACAAAATGACAAGAGTCCAGACTCTCGTTTCTATACGTTCATTTGAATTTCTCACATAGCCAAAAATTTCACTTGCCATGTTCTTCTCCATAAACTGCTTGTCTTCATCTATTTCTTATATCAAAAAATAGTGCACCCACGTAAGATATGCCTGGGTATCTGGACATTGTTCTTGTTCTTTTTCAAATCCTCACTTCCTATACGTTCGAACCATCTCCAAAATATCTTTTTTTTATTGTAATGTCATACTTTATTTATTTATTTATTTATTTAAGATTTTATTTATTTATTTGACACACAGAAAAAAGAGAGCACAAGCAGGGGGAGCGGCAGGCAGAGGGGGAGGGAGAATCAAGCTCCACACTGAGCAAGGAGCCCAGTGCGGGGCTCAATCCCAGGACCCTGGGATCATGACCTGAGCTGAAGGCAGATGCTTAATGACTGAACCACCCATGCGACCCTGTCAAACATTATTTATTGATGTTGAAATGCATATGCACATGAAATACATATGAAATACATACAAATGCATTTGTCTTTTGAACAACGTAGAAGAAATGCAGTTAAGAACAAGGTTACTAACACAAAATGCTACTTCAACTTGAAGTGGTTTGTTGATTTAGTAGCATCAAAAGGGACCATGGGAGTTGTAGTAACTAAAATTTTGTTCATCACCACATTCTACATATGCTACCTCACTGAATTCTCACGTGAAGGTGTGTTATATCTCTAAATTATTTTACCTTTCCAAGGTCTCACAGCTTCTCTCATTCTATTTGATAATATCAAGCTATTTGCTATTCTATATGTCGCTCATTATACCAAATGGCCCTAGTTCCATTGCTAGATTTCGGCAAGCCTTAGATCTCTGTATTAAGCATCCCCATCCCTGTCTTGGAACTCTCCCATTTGTATGGTTGGTTCTCTCAAATTCATGTCTCCTCTTACAGGACACCTCAGACTTCCCATGGACAATCCATACAGGACCTGTTACCCTGTTTTAACCGAGGTTCATTTTCTTAGAATTATACCTGGTACGTATGTTTAGGTCATTGTGGACTCTCTAGAAAGTGTGGTTTTTGAAGGCAGAGAGAATGAAAATATTATTTCTGTGTGCTTTATCTCTTATGTGATGACATCAAGAATACTTTGTGTTTTGGGCGCCTGGGTGGCTCAGTTGGTGGAGTGACTGCCTTCGGCTCAGGTCATGATCCTGGAGTCCCGGGATAGAGTCCCACATCGGGCTCCCAGCTCAGCAGGGAGTCTGCTTCTCCCTCTGACCCTCTTCCCTCTCATGCTCTCTATCTCTCATTCTCTCTCTCTCAAATAAATAAATAAAATCTTTAAAAAAAAAGAATACTTTGTGTTTTAATATGGCTGCAAGAAATATTTCTAGGACCCAAACATTTTGTTTATTGTCTTAAAACTTGGGCAATTTTGTGATGTGCCCGGCCACTAACCTACATGCTTGTCTGTCTCACGAATCTCTCCTAAGCTGCATCATAAGTTTTATGGTTCCAAAATCAAATTCTTTTCACTAAGGTAAGGAAACAAACATTTTAGGAAAAAGACAATAGGATTCATTAGGACAAGTTGGCAAAAACATTCACGTTTTGACCATCACATTTAAATATGGGCTTGAGAACAATTAACTCATATAGCTATTTAGGGAAAATGATCACGTTTGGGGCTCAACCATCTAGGTTTGACAGATGCTATTACTGTTTATACTGAATCCATTCTATGCAACATTTGGCTAGTTTTAACCCAAATTGTCTTATCAGCAACCTTTCCTTGTGACCCTGGTTAATCAAAAACTTCTTTTAATTGCTCTGTTATGCCGTGCTCTCTTTATTTTCAGTATACTCTTCCACATTTTTTAGTTTCAGCATCCCAACTTTCAAAATTACAGTTACATTAGAACTAAATAGTCCATGATTTGACTGGTAATCAAACTTATCATTCTGATGCCTGGCATTTTCCACCCCAGTAATTCCTCTCTCTCTACTTTGCTCTTATCTCCATTAATCTGGTCATACTTAGTACCCTGCGCAAAGCCAAGATATCCCATACCTCTCTGTATTCTTGTAATGAATTTCCATAAAAACCTTATTAAGGATTTTCCTACAAGTGCCAATATAAATTTTCACTCAGCTTTAATTATGATTACACATTTTAATTTAAACTGGTGGCCAAAGGTGAAACATCTATATTCAGAGTAATATGATTATAAGACTCACTGAAAACAAAGAATTCTCCACCTTTTTTTATAGATTGACTTATTGATTAATTTGAGAGAGAGAGAGAGAGCATGAGCAGTGGGAGCAGCAGAGGAAGAGGGTGAAGCCCTCTCCCCACTTAGCAGGGAGCCCGTGTGGGGCTCAATCTCAGGACCCTGATAGCATGACCTGAGCAGAAGGCAGAAACTTAACCAACTGAGCCACCCAGATGCCCCAAGAAGTCTCCATTTTAACAAAACTTAGTTTTATCTGTATTCTTGTATTTAAAACCATGATATATCTGGGAAGTAACTGACTTGTGAACAGGCTGTGACCTTCTAGGGCAGAGTGTGTTATGATGATTCAGTAAAAATGGCCTGAATCTCAAGGTCACATTAACCTAGATTTGATGTTGGTTCATAATCTTAGTACAGAATTAAAAATCAATATAATCTGCCTTGATGAAACAAACTTGGGTGTTTTCTTTCCAAGTCTGTGAAATGAAGGGCTGTTTCTGATCACTTTTTTTTCCATATAAGAGACAAGTAAATCTCCTGGCATGAGCTAGAAATAGTTACACCTTAAGAACATCAGCAAACTGATTTCTTTCAACGGGCAGCTATCGACCCCTCATTCAAAATGAAGCTGCTAATCGGTGATATTTATAGCTCCATCAGTATTCATCAACCCCCATGATGCTCGTAAGATTGTCAGGTTTTGACCAAGTAATTTTCCAGCAAGTATTCTCCCAGAAGTTTTGGGCTTTTCCTTTGTATCTTAGCATCTCCACATAACAGCTCCAATGTACCATTGAGAGACAGTGCCATTGTTCCTACAACACAAGGAAAAACTCCCAAGCCCCATGTAAAAGTAGAATATCTTTTTTCATGTCTATCAGCTTTCTCCATCTCCACAGATACCCCATGAGTCCAAATCACAGTGCTTTCTTAATGCCATAGAATTCTGTGGGGATAGATCATGATCAGATCAATCATAGTCTCTTAGTGAAATAGCTGGCTACATGTATTCCCACCTCCTCGTTTTAGTTCCCCGTCTATTTTTGGTATTGTGATTTTATTTTGTATATATCTGGCCATGTCAACCACTAAATAAAATCCTATAGATGATTTTCTATTGCCTTCAAAATAAAGGCCAAATTCGTTATTTGGATTTTAAAACTCTGTCTTATTTGGTACTAAGTCCCTCTCTTCAACCTTATTTGATGTCACTTATATGAAAGCTCTCCATAGCAGCTATCATGAATTTCTTTCCATTCTTTTAGTATATCATTTCCCCACCCCCAAAGCTATCGTACATATGTTCTATCTACAAGCAATGTACTTTCTTGACGTCTACTTCACTTCCACTTATTAACAAACTAGTACTTGTGCTTCCGGTCTCAGATTTCCTTCACTGTCTCTCTCCAAAGACTATTATTTCTTTTGATTTTAGTATTCTTCACTTTTGCTTTCAGCACTTACTGTGCTTGTAATTTTTGTTTTAATGAAACTCTTTCTTCTAAGGTCTGCCTTAACTTAAAATGTCCTACAAACTTTACACTGTTTTAACTAGTCTAGATAGGTAAGCAACCAGTTTTATATTTATATGTATATACATATATAAAATTTAGCTTTTTAATCATTTCTTTTCTTTTTTTAAGATTTTATTCATTTATTTGAGAGAGAGAGAGAGAGGGAGAGAGCACGGGGAGCAGCAGACAGAGGGAGAGGGAGAAGCAGGGCTCAAACTGAGGACCCCAGGATCATGGCCTGAGCCGAAGGCAGACGCTTAACACAGGCACCCTTTGTTAACCATTTCTATTAAAAGCATTCAGAATTATTTTATTAGGGCATATAAAAAATATTTAGATCTCTGCTATATGCTGGGATGGAGGGCTAAGAAGAGATGGGGGTGTGGGGAGGGAGAAAAGGAGCAAAGGAGGGAGGAAAAAAGGAGAGGAAGTGCTATGCAATTTTTAATTTTCAGGAAAATAAGAGCAGGGGAAATAAATATTATATGCCTGAGACCTGCTGTGTTCATACTGAAAAGTAAGAACAGTTTAAATCAGGCTCACAGCAATGATGGTTAAACATAGTTGCCTACAACTGCCTCCTAGCAGAAATTCACATGTGAGATGATACATTATTTTCCCTTAGAAAATTGTCTTCAACTCACAAAACTTGGCCAGTTTAACGTATGATATTCAATATATATTGATCTAAAATGCACATCTCCTCAGAGAATAATGAAGTGAAGAAATAAAGCAGTAATAGCAGATGACTCAAACCAAGAAACACTTTTCACCTGAAATATTGAAAACCGGAGGCAAAGTATTTTTATTTGCTAAAATTAGCCAGAAGTTATTAAGTCTCAAATTCCCTTTGAAAAGGGAAAGCCTGGATAATCATTCCCAGGAAAATATGCTTGTGGACTTGATACCTGCATTAACTATTTGAGATCAAGTATACGATGTTGTCACCAATCCTTCTTGGTACTTTTTTGGTCTTAAGTAATTAATATACCTTCCAGAAATCCCAGATATCTTTTTAGAGAAGAGATTAAGTTTAGTTAAATATTTGCAAAAGAAATATTAAAAATACAACCTCTAACTTCTAGAAATTTTAAGTTTGACTACAGCCCTATGTATAAAATCTCACATTTTTTTCTTTATTTGTTTTCCTTTTAAATTAGCTATGGACTAATTGAAAGCCAGAAGAGAGGGGAAATAGAAGATGGAGGATAAGGCATTTTATAATGAATGAATATTATTATTCAACTACCAGATTACGGTATACTTCTTTCAGCATGAGAATTTGCATGGTAATGAACTATACCATTGAATACATAGTAGGATTCCCTCATATTTGAGACAAAGCAATAGGGAGATAGAAGTGAGAACAGATGATACAAGCTCTCTATAACACTATATCCTAAACTTGAAAATGTAAGAATTTTACATTACATTTTACAGAGAAATTTTACAGGGAAAAAATTATCTTGGAACTCTAAGGCTAAATAATGTTGAAATACAGTGTTATTAACATACACGCAAATAGTCTCACTATAACGTCTTCATGATCATTAGTCTTATACAGCTACATAGAAAGCTAATACCAATTTTAAAACTAAAAAAAAAAAGATTTTAAAACCAAATCAGATTAATAGCTCCAATATAATATAATGAAACAGATGATGCTGTGTCTTGGTAAAACTAATTTGTATCTCACAACATGAATATAATACAGATAGTCACTATGATGTGTGTACTTACTTATACACAGTTAGCTCTGCTTTAATGCTGGTTTTATTTATTTTTTTTAAGATTTTATTTATTTATTTGACAGAGACAGAGAGACAGATAGAGAGCACAAGAAGGCAGAGCAGCAGGCAGGGAGAGGGAGCCTGCCTAGAGGGAGAGGGAGAAGCAGGCTCACTGCAGAGCAGGAAGCCCAATGCGGGACTTGATCGATCCCAGGACCCTGGGATCATGACCTGAGCCGAAGGCAGCCACCTAACCAACTGAGTCACCCAAGTGCCCCTAATGCTGGTTTCAAAAATGCAGATGTGTTTCAAGATGAATGACATATTAGGGAACAATTAAAACATAACACGTATTTCTTGTTTGCTTATGGGATACCCCCATGAGATGGGAAACACTACATGAACCGAAACTGGGTGAATTCAGCTGGAATAAATTAAAAACATGCTTCTCAAATACCTTCCAGCCACGTCAGTCCACCCATTTGTGTGTGTGACGCCAGTTCACATGTAGAGTTATGACTTCCCATCTGATTTCAGATAATCCTCCTTCCACTACTTCACAATAACCCCATGCTGCAATCTTTTGGTGTTTATTTCCACAAGCAAGCTTCAGGTCTTTTCCAATGTAAAGTACAATATTTATTATGGTATTTGGGTATTTCTTATCCATTTTTGTGTATTTCTAATTATTTCATACTCAGTTTTATGAGGTTCCTATATTTTTGGATGTCATTGACAAAGTTTTTGAGTATTATGTCCCTTGTCCCCATTTTTCCATAAGTCTTTTGTTTCCTATTGTGTGATTTTGCAAAAAGCAGTGGTTCTTAAGAACACATATGTTGCATTACAGAACTGACTACATTAGGGACCTGAGATGACTCAAGGCTCCTATCACATTTCTATATTCCAAGGCTCCACAGAAATTTTACAGATTTAGGGCACTACGACTTATGGTCTTCATGAGGAATGAAGGCATGATTTATAAATTTAAATCTTTTAGTCTACTTTGATTTTTTCTCCTTTGCCTAATAAAATTAAAGTATTATATCTGGCTCCAACAAAACTCACAAAGAGAATCATGACCCAATGGCCGTCCTTGAATAAAAAATAGTTATAATAGTGATTAAAATAATTTGATTACATTCTCGTGATTATTTTTTGGATTCTTTTCCAAGATTAAACATAACAGGCTAGAACTGCCCAAATTCTCAAATTTCACATGCCATTGTCTTGCAGATACTGAGGTGGTCTGGATTTTGGAAATACTCCATTAAATTTTCAAAGAATAACTTGATAACAAAAGAAACAACAGGAAATCTCTAAGACTAATTGCATTTTCAGATCAACCACATCCAGAAAAGTGTAGATGACCATTACAGTCTTAGTTAGCTCAGGCCACTGTAACAAAACACTGTATACTGGGTCCCTTAAACAACAGAAATTTATTCCTCACAGTTCTGGAGGCTGGGAAGACTTCAGATCAAAGCGCTGGCTGGTTCAGTTCTTGGTAAGAACCCTCTTCCCGGCTTACAGACTGCAGCTACAGTTCTCTATCCTCACAGAATAGAGAGAAGAAAACTCTGGTGTCCCTTCTTATAAAGGCATTCATCCCATCATGGGAACGCCATTCTCCTGACCTCCTCTAAACCTAATTACCTCTCAAAGGTCTCATCTTCTCACACCATCACATTGAGGGTTAGGGCTTCAACATGATGAGTTGGGGAAGGGGCTGGCAGAGCATTAGGTCTGTGACAACGCCTTTCCCAGGTATTTTCCTCATTGACCCCACAATTAAGAACATCACTGATTTCCTCAGTCTTGAATAGACTCTTATGGTGTCTGGCTCACATATGTCCTTTACTTCAGCTGTGGTCAATACTTCTTTTTATTTCTTTATTTATATACCCTCCAGCCCTCTGTTTCTGAATCTGATAAACTACATATGCTTCCAGCTGTTGATATTTCCATAGTATGTCATGGTGCATATAATCCAACTCCTGTTGGATTCAAATAAATAGGATTTAAAAACTCCCAAGGTTTAAAATTCCCAAACTCCCTGGAGCTTTCAGGCAAAAATTTTCAGCTTGAGTTAATTACCCCAATTTTGTTTACTTCAGCTTGTCCAGAGGTACCTGGTATTTATAAGAACAGTTTGCTTTATCAGAAGAATTCTTAGTGAGGAAGGAGTGATGAAGTCAGAACAGAAAGGAATTTTTTTTTTTAATTTTTGCAATGGTAATTAGAACTAAACTGGAAGAGAGCCTAAGGCAAAAGTGTGTCATAAGAGTCAAGAAGTAAGATTATCAAGTTACAATTTAGTTAGAAATATGAGATGGAAAACGAAGGACGTCCAGTGGTGTTTTAAACTCATAGCACTACAGTTGTTTTGGAGTGGTAATATATGGAGATGTTTCCAATAATACCACCAATCTAAATGCTGCAAGAAATTGTAAATAGAGAGGAATCAAAGAAAAAAAAGGTCCCATAAATCTATTGCTGAAGTAGAAGTTGTTTTTTTTTTTAAAGATTTTATTTATTTATTTGAGAGAGAGAATGAGAGAGAGAGAGAGAGAGCACATGAGAGGGGGGAGGGTCAGAGGGAGAGGCAGACTCCCCGCTGAGCAGGGAGCCCGATGCGGGACTTGATCCTAAGACTCCAGGATCATGACCTGAGCCGAAGGCAGTCGCTCAACCAACTGAGCCACCCAGGCACCCTGAAGTAGAAGTTTTGTATCTAATTTTAGGTACCTTTTCATTGGTCTTTATTGAAGGAAAAAGTACCTTACTTATAATGAAATGATGTAACATTAGAGTAATCATAAGTGAAAACTGGAAGTTTGTATTTGAGAAAACTGACAGTTTGTATGTATAATTTCTGAAATAAATTGTGCTATGTTCAAATAAATTGCTTATCAAATATTTGTGACAATCCAACAATATAAAAAGCAATTTTGAAGGATGATATTAATTAGTTCTGGTTGGTACATGAACATAGCATCATAAGTTCGTTGCAATAGAAAATTCTTGGAAAGATAATTAAGTAGGACCAAACATCGGGATCATTCAGTTTACCATCCATCTGCCTATGGCAGAAAGGTTCCTGTTACAAATGCCTGTGAAGTAGGCCAACCGTAGTTTATTTTTCTTAGGCTTCAAAGTACATGTGTAGTTCACGTCTCTTCAGAAAGCTTAATATAGGGCAGGGACAAAAAAATCTAAAAATAAAACTATTAAGCACACTTCACCAATCAGAAAACGTATGTATATCCACATTTTGAAAGAGCATGAGGGTATTCCTAGTAAGTCAAATCGTGAACTGTCTGGAAAATGATACAAACAACAAAAACCAGAAACTCTAACATGGGCTATTTCAAAGCAACAGATAAAGGAAGAAAGTTAAATTGTGAGGCATACTTTTTATTTCAGCAAAAGGATATGTGTACAAGTGTACAAAATTGAACGTCTTGCTTTATCTGCACAGCAATAACGGTAACAGAATCTGGCCTCACCTGTGTCCATATTCACTTTCCCTAGTCTCCTTTTTAAACCATTTTCTCTTACTTCCCACTTTAAGTAGCAATGGTTTAAATATCTGTTCTAAAACATAGCCCCTTTTTAATGTTTATTTTTAAAAATGTTTTGAGTTCTAAAACTAGTCTTTTCAACCACATAAAGTAAGTTTTATACTATGTCCCACTTTTTGAGTGTATCACAGTTTAGTACCTAAGGAATTTAATATTTGTCCCTTAACAGTGCAGACGGTGGCACTGATAGCACAAGATTACTACAAGGTGGTAAAAGGTGATTTAGGCTGAGATGAGAAGAAACTCCACAAATAAAGGAGAATGCTACAGAAAAGAAGGAACACAGGGGCGCCCGCATGGCTCAGTCAGTTAAGTATCTGACTGATACTTATTATATATATAATAATAAATATATAAATTATATATATATATAAATTGTATATGTATATATATTATTATATAGATATATATAATCATACTATGAAAGAGGTTTTACAAAATACATTTTTGTCCTTATGAAAAAGTGTGTCCATAATAAAAATAAAAGTGCTTCCTCTTAAATTTCATTAGTTTATTGGAAAACAAGACAAAACAAAACAAAAAAAATCATTCTATCCCTTGTGGGAGCATGTAGTATTAGTTACTAAAGAAATATTTAGAGAGGAAAATTTCAAGGTTATTTGAAACAGAAGTTAAAAGCATTCTCTGAGTAAGAAATTCATAGTAAGAATCTTTATGAGTTTATTTTCCAACACAATCTTTTCAAATTCAACATAGATTATATGAAAGCTGGTTACTTAAATTTTTGAAAAATACAGATATCTTTCAGAAAAGGCAAATTACATGTGAAGCTAAAAGAATACAGTAGAGTTTTTATATTGATTTCTGTATTTTTCATGGAATTTCTGGTGGAAACAATGTATCAGAAACTAAATCATGGTAAGGTTTTCATTATAATATATTGTATTATAACCAGGATTTTCTCATTCAGATGTCATGTTTTTATTGGTTGCCAAGTTTGTGGCCTTATGTTGATGGAAGTCTAATTTTTTTATTGATTATTATTCTGATTTCTTACTTTGAAGATTATTATTATTTTTTTTTACTTTCATGGTGCTGGCAATTACATCCAAAATAATATATGCAAGAATAATGATCATCTTGTTTAGTATTGGTAATTTAATATTTGCCACCACTTAACAGAACTCTCCTATCTGAAGCTTTGCCAGAAATCATTTTCCTCAGGTACAATCATAAAGTCAATGTGATATAGGACTGATGTTGTCTAAATTATAATTGACATAGAGTATTGAGTCCTAAAGGACAAGAAAAAATTTAACAAAAAGTCAACTCTACAGATAACTATAACTCATAAAAGGAAGAATAAAGATACTCAGCCCAGAGTGGCACAAATGGTCAGATAAAAACAAGAGGATCAAAAGAAAATAGAATCATGAATTCCCAGAGAAGGAACAGGGGAAAATGATCATAGGTGAAGAAACCAGCCAATCGATAAATCAGCTAGATTGAGGTTAGAGTTAGACACTCACACTGGATTTAGAGATGATTTGTAATACCAGTGAGAATAATTTGAGAGAAAAGGAAAGGTGAGGTTTTTATTTTTAAAAAATGCTGAGAAGAGTAAAGGTCAAAAAACAAGCATATATATGTTCAAGTGAGTATCTGTATCAGTAAATATTTTAAAATCTATTTCTATATTTTTCAGCCATTTTAATAATATCATACCTTCTTCTCCCTCCAAATTTATTGTGACCTAATCCCTTAGTGAAATTGATCAGGCAACGATGGTAGCAGTAACTTCACTGCTTATGTATTTGTAATTAATGCTTCACTGAAGTTGAAAATTGGAATATAGTTTCATATTTTTTTCTACAGGGTGATCTGGTTACTCCTCTTCTCATGCTTTTTTTTTTTTTTCTGTCTTCTATTTCCTTCTTGCTAGGGGTAGTGCTTTAGAAGGGAAATGTAGACTACTGTCAAAGTCTCAGAGTCCCTGAACCACACGGTCTTCTGCCAGGTAGGACTGCAAGGCTGGTATTAAAGATGCTCATCACCTCCATCCACCAAGACAGAGCTCCACACACATCACTGCCCACTGCCAATCACAACAAACGTCCCACCTCACACAGATGTTTGGGGGAAACCAATCTGATTAATAAATTCATATTATGGATAAATCAACCACGTTTATCTTTTAAACTTTGTGTAAGAGAGATTTTACAGCATTTTCAGGCCTTGTTAATCCTCATCAAGTAGTTCTTCCCACCCTTTAGTGTGGTTCTAAAAAGGCTTAAATGTTAGATACTGCAAAACAAAGCGCTCTGTCAGAATTCTAATAATTCAGTTAAAGTCCAAGATTAGCTCAGTCTAAGACTGACAGACATGCTAATTTAGAGTTGTAGGTTTTCCTAACATGTATAACACGATAAAAAAAAAAAAAATCTCTGCCTCTTAATTAAGGGTCACTAGGAAAAATTGGTAACAAAGAAAAAGATTTCAGACATTAGATCTTCAAAAGACTAGACAAAAAGTAATTGTTAAAATAAGTGAAATGATGCCAGTGCAGTGTCCCCTGATACCTTATCAAATTAATTTTGTAACAGACAGCACAAAACAAAAGTGTATTTCTAGTTTTCTGAGTCAGACTATGTTTAGTTGAATCATATGTTACCTGTCAAAATACAAACCTGTCCAATTGTGACCCAAAGCCTCGCTTAGAGTTTCTATCAAGGAGTCATCTAATAACACAGTCCTTATTTGAAATGGGCTTTCAGGGCCTGGCCTCAAACTCGGTTGTAAAAACACAGAAGCCTGCTTCTGCAATGAGAATCAAGCCCTTGCTCTTGCTTGGCAAATCCCTTTACTGGCACCTCTACAACCATTTCTTAAATACAGATTTATTTGCCCTCCTTTTGATCAATGAATTAGTTCAGATTTGGTAACAAAGTAAATAGTCCACAAACAGAACCAGATCTTTATTTTTAAACCACAGTTCCAATTACTTGTGTGAAAACATTTGGAATTATTTTATAAAGAGGTCTAGAAAATATTTTGTTTCCTATTTGTGAAGGATCTTAGACTCCCTCATTTTAACTATACAGAGGGAAAGACATCCTGATTTTACAGTCCTTTTTAGTGACTACAGTTCTCTATTTTTTCCACAAATATATACATGTCTAACACTGTGCTCAGAACTATTCCAAATGCTTAATTCTGCAAATCGATTGCTGTTCTGTTTTACCTATTTTCATTTGAACCAAATCCTTTGAAAAGATATGGGAAATGCAAATCCTTTAACTAAGAAGGAAGCCTGATGCCACCTGAATCCTTATGAACTAAACCAAGTATTGTGGTCAATACTGGTTATTATAGGGCTAATGATGATGGATTAATTGATGGTAGCATTTCTAAGAAAATACAAACCTTAATCAAGAGTGTATTACGTGCAGTCACTTTTTCACTCACTGAGGCAATATAGTCTCCTTGTGAAAGAGTAAGATAAAACTTAAGGGGAATAAAGGCCAGATGCTACCCAGGTCTACATAGAAGAGCTTCTGGATTAGAAAACCTCCACTTAGAAAATATTATCTGATTTAATCTGATTTGTTGTATGGGAAATGATAACCATTATACTGAAACATGGAAAGAACCTAATCATCAAGAATTATCTTATTGAAACCTCTATTTTTTTTATTTAAACCTTTAAACAGACCATAAGTTGGGTATTTTTATTACTATTATATAAATAAGAGACAAAAAAGCTAAAGAGATGTACTATAATTTGTATAAGGTCACAGAGTGAGCTGGGGTAGGGTTGAAATTTGAAGCCAGATTTATCTGGTCTCAGAAAGTCAATTCTTACCCGTCTATGACAAAGCAATAGCCTTATACAATTAAACAGAATACTTGGATAACAAACTACTTTTTTCAGTGTGCAACTACATATCAATACCTATAAAGACTCTGAACATTACTAAAAAAAATGTTTGAATGTATAATGCACAGGCTGCAGTAAATAGATGAGAATCATATAAATAGTACACACATTCATGGTTTGAACTTTTATAAAATAAGCTTATATGAAAAAGGATGAGTCAATCAATTCAATTTATACACTCTTACATGCCCAATAGTATCCTTGTGTTTCTAAAAGAAACACTAAAATATAAATCTCATCAATCTCTTTTAGTGGGTAACAATCTATACCCATCAGACACCTAGATATAAAAAGCCAAAGAGCAAAATTAGTGATGATAGGTTTAATACTAAGATTAACATTTATTTGAAGTATATTTTAAACTGTATTACTTAATATTTTGAAAATAACATTAAGAATAATCATAATACATACAATAAAATACTATTATTAATACACAAAGAATTGTAACACAGGTTCATTCTTACTCAAAATATAGTTTGAAAAAGGGTGTGTTCATGGTAACTTATGACTCTTAAAAAATTCACTATATATCTAGTAAGACAATTACATGCAAAGTCTTTTGGTCCTGATACTTTCATTTTTCTGATTGGTACTAAATTTTGACAGGAAATGAAAAAGCAACTTTTTTTTTAAAATGGGGGAATCAAAAGATTCTAACAATTCTTCCTAAAAAGCATTCTTTGAGTTTTTTAATAAAATATCTTTATCACAGCTTTGGCTTTCCATCTTAGCAGACAAAGCCAAGTACATGGTCAGTAAATGCCATCAATACCATTCATGATTGCATGAATACAGCAAAACCACATGCATAATAAACAGCTCCTGCCCAAAATGCAAAATGCAAGACTCTCTTTTATAATGAATTTAATTTTTTAGTAGTAAATATTGAGAAAGTCTACTCCTTGACTTCCAGCCCAGATTGCCAATCATACATGAGCTTTTCCCTTTATCTCCAAAGTTCCCAGAATATAGATTTTAAATCCTTCTCAGGTTCAAATTCTTTAAAATAGTTTTCCAGAGTCAGGAGAGAGAGTAGGAATAGCTTTGAGAATTATGGAAGGATAGAGAAAAGCTAAAAGACATAATGTAGAGGCTAAAAGTTATAAGCCATAGAACCTAGGGATTTTGGCAGAGGAGTAGACAACAAAACCTAATTGTTAAAATGAAACACCAGGCCCAAAACAGAGTTACTTTAGTTAAGCCCCACCTAGACTTAATACCGAAGCTAATTACATTTTCAGCCTCTCCCAGGAGTGGAATTTTAAACCAATCAGTCAATATTCCTGATCAGCTCTAGTGAGGTAATCCTTATAATAAAAGTCCCCTCCCTTCCCCCTAAGGGAAGGTGACTTTGCCTGAAACGGTCCTTTCTTTTGCTAATAATTTTCTTGTCCACACCATTTTTGCCTATAAAAGCCTTCCATTTTGTACAACTCCTCTGAGCACCCTTCCATTTGTTAGATGGCACGCTAACCTGGTTCATAAATCATTGAATAAGGCCAATTAGATCTTTAAATTCACTCTGTTGAATTTTGTTTTTTAACATAACACATGCATAAAAGCATTAAGAAAGAAACTCAAAACATTCTTTCTGTTCACTATGTCAAACCTGATATATTTTCAGATGGATATGACTTGGGTTTAGCCTAAATAATTAGTGTTAAAATGATCAAGTGTACTTATACAATTAATACAAAACCTGATTCTGATAAATGCAAAGAGGAAATGAGGGGAACTTCAGGGTCATCCTTCCATTTCACCATCATGATCTGAAGACTTGGATTTTTCTTACCTCTGGGAGATTTTGAATATTTCAAGTAATCTACAAAACCTTTCTTGGCATTATCAATATATAACAGATAGTCACTTCAAATCCTCTTTGGAATAAGCAAAACATAGACATGTAAATGGATAATTTACAGCAGATATCCATTTAAAGAAAAAAAGAGGAAAAAATCTACATTAAGCTAACTTATTGATGGTAGATATAAAAATCCATCATTTGTTTCAAGGCTTGTTTAATGGTTCCAGAGAAGACTTAGAAATTATGCAGTAGAAGAAGTAGGTATTAGGGAAATTAGCTAAATAAAACTATAGACAAATGTAGTCACACAGTATTACTAGTTCCCATGGAGATTTTTATGTGCATCTATTTAACCCACCATAATGATCAGGCCTTAAAATTGGAAAGGAGAGTAAAAAAGAAAAAAAAACAACAGCAATCTTTATCCCCATTGAAAATATCTCCATATTTTAATCTCAGAATCATGCAAGACACTATGAAAATATATCCTGGTTTCCCCAAGACATGCAAAAGATGATTAATTCTCTTATGGTTTTCCTAGACTGGAGTGATCAGGTACTACACTGCTTTATTTCATAATTTCCCTAAAATTAGCATTTGCTTATAAGATCTTGATAATTGGTCTAATATTTAAAAGTCTCTGTAATTCCTAAATCATTTTATTCTAAATATTCTTTGCAGTAAATATGTAATATTCTTTTAATTCTATTCTATAATCAGAATACCAGTGATAAAAAAAATGCTTTGCTCATAATTATTCTGTCAAAAATAAATCAACCCTGATTACATATAAACTAACTGATATTTCTCTTCACATTCTATTCCTACAGTTAATCCTGTAATTGATAAATATTATGTTCCAATCTTAAAGTATGAACAGAAAATGCAAACATTTTTTCTTACTATTTAATGTTACTCTAATTTTTAATCAGGGGTAACAGGTCATGAGGTAAAACATGTTACCTCAAACACTAATAAGAAAAATAGAAAAAAAACCTGAATCAAAAGGCACAAAAAATATGCTCTTTGACTTAGTCACCTGGAAATGTATCCTAAGAAATCACTCATTTACATAAAAGGACCATTTTTAATAATGTAAATATTCAATAGAAAATATTATTTGTAAGAGCAAAACTTGGAGATTAACTAAATACGCCATCAGTGGGAAATGGTTTCATAAATTATGGAACAGCCACCAGAGAGAAATTTAGGCATGTAAAGTCTTTTTGGAAACATAGTATGCATTATGTTTAATATCATTAAATGTCTGTGACAACATATGCATGGTATCATATGCTAACAAAAACATGAAAAGGGCACTTTTGTAAGGGTGGTAAAATAATGCTAATCTGCATGCAAATTTATATTTGCTGTTATGTGGTTTTGACAGTGAAAACTGACAAAATGGTAGTACTATTAAAAGGGGTGGAAATTAAAAGGGGTGGAAATTATCATTTTTATATTATATAAATAATTTATAATCTACCAATTAATAAATGCACATTTATTGATTCATTTTGAAGGTAAGTAGTCCTTGTCAGGTTAGAATGTAATTATTTTAATCCCTTATCTTTCTTATGTAGAGACAATTCATTTTCATGAAAGTTACATGTTGAGTGAACTTCCACCTTCCATTTTTAATTCTATAACTCCAGTTTCACAAATTCCAACTTTTATGGCACATAAATAATGCTAGAAAGGAACATGTGCTACATGCCTATAAATGTTCAACTGTTTCTGTTTCTGCAACTTTTCTCTATATGAAGGATAGCAGGTTATATAATTATAGAAGTGGCATTTATGACCGCAGGCTTTCAGTATTGTGTAATCATATCATGCAGTGTGATACATTAAACGTAAGGTTAAAAAAAGCAGGCAGGCTATACTTAAAGTCAACAAGAGGCCATCAACCTAGAAGAAAAAACAATGACTATGGCATGAATTATGACACATGGGGCTATGTGAAGGAGGCTCTTTCAACCACAACTATTAACAGCTTGTGAAAATACCATTAAAGGACTCATTTCAAAATGGTAATATTTATCAAAGGCAGACAGGTTTATATGGTGTTCATCAGATTTGAAACAGTACTACTGGAATTTCATTGACTTATGAAAGAGCACTGAACCACAAAGGCTTTCTCAACACCTCTTCCCGGACCCCTTTTTATTTTATACTTATTTGATATTTTGTCAAGATGAGCACTACATGTAATTAAGAACACTGAGTTCTAAGTCTGATTTGGTTTTTTCTTTGCCACAAGAACTTGGACATGACATTTAACATGACCTTAATTTGCTCATGTAGGAAACAAAGAAATTAAAGAAAGATAGCATCCTTTAATAAATAATGTTTTAACTAGGATATCTCTTGCTTTTCATGGCTTGTAACATTCCCCTGAACTTTTTGTTGTTATTGTTATTATTTGAGACCTTATACATTTATGTTTGTTTCCATTTTGTTTAGCAGCTATCCCCAAGATAAAAATAGAAAATGGAGAAATATCAGAAATGTGTGTCTATGGAATACACAGGGGATCTTTAAGGTAAGGAAAGAAGAAATGTAGGAGGAGTAAAAATTAAATAATAATCAGAGTGTATGAAGTTTTACACTACCAAAACCCAAGTTCCTAGGGAATTCCATTCATGTCTCAAAGTAGAACCAAGTCACAGGAGGTGAAGACTACTATTTTGGAAAATGAACAACTGCCCATCACACCCAACATTCACCATCATTGTCCTGCCTTTTTAATGAATCCAGACCATCTAGATTGGAGACAGTCATCCTCTACCTGTACCAAATGGAAATAACCTAACTAATCCATCTTTCTAGGCAGAGGAAAATGATTCCTAATTTGGACAACACTAAGAATATGGTCCACCCCTGTCCCCAGCACTGATTGGTTAAAAAGGATCAGTTCCCTGAGGACAGCTGGAGCTGTTATATCTTCTCCAGATGCTTTAAGAGTGGGAAGTGTCCACACAGAGTAAGGGGTAGCTAAGAACACATGAAGAATAGAAAAAACAGATGTCAATATCCTAAAGTCCCAGAATCTATCCATATGTTAAGTTACATGGCTAGAAAAAATTAGGCATTAACTAGTTTTTAGATGGCTGCTAATCAGACGACTTTAAAATAGATTATTCTGGATTATCCAGGTGGGTATGATGTAATCACAAGGGTTCTTAAATGTGCAAGAGGACAGCCAAAGAGTAGCCTCAGAGTGGGGGATGTGAGAAGGACTCACTGGCTATTGCTATCCAGAAAGGAATGCAGCCCGCTGACAACTTCTGATTTCTGGAATATAAAATAATAAATGTGTGCTTGTGAAAGCCCCCTCATTTGTGCTAACTTGTTACAGCAGGGATAGGCAACTAATACAACAGCCTTGCAGCCTCTAAGAAAAAGCCTATTTATGTTGTGCAATTTCTGAATGGAAGCAAGGTTTCCCTATTTCTTGAGGAAAAGCTAACTCTGCTGAAGCTAAACTTTTCCTGGCCAAATTGCTATACTAGAGTCACACACAGACAGCATGGGCCTGCCTTCCCCTAATTGGACACCTAGCTCACCTTACAGCCTGATTACAACCCTATCTGCGAAGACCTTTGCCTGTAGCTAAACTAGTTTATATTTTTAACTCAAATCGCTTAGACTACTAGTTTTTTTTTTTTTCTGTAAGTAACCTTGCCTATATCATGATAATGTTGTAGGAATTAAAGCAAGGATTCAGAGAGAGTTTTCCATATTTTGGAATCAGAAAAATATAAACCTACCAAATATTTAACACTATTTTACCAAAAAAGTCTGCTTTGATAAAAATATAAATTGTGTTATAGAGTATTATGAAATTAGGATATTTCCAGTCAGTCAAATGGAAAAAACTTAAAGAATACTTTTCAAAAATTAGATCATAATTCATAGATCTACTTTCCCTCATATGTGGAAAGTTAATTGTATTCTCTCAGATGTTTCATTTGAAATCTATTCTTATGTTTTTGTTCATTCAAGTGACTGATTTTAGACAAACATGGGAAAAAAAATACCAAATCTGAGAATTCAACCAAAAAAAATTCTCAGATTTGGTATTTTTATCCTCCTTTTTTTATAGTCCCACTTGAATTCCTCACTATGTAACACTATTTCTTTGACTAATTTTTAGCCTTTTTTTAGAAAAGGATAACTTTATCCAGAGTTTTGTCTAAAATACTATGGTTGCCATTGCAAACTTATGTTTTGCATGTATTTCTTTGAAACAAAATCTTACCTCTTTGTGTCCTCTGAATTTAATCCTGGAGGATTTATCTCTTTGTACCTAAAGAATATAAAGAACTGCATTATTCCATTTTACTCGGCTTTCAGAGATTTCAAATCAAAACCACAATTGGTATGTGTCCACCCTTTTATCTAAATTGCCTCTAAAGCTGTATCTATACAAGGACAGCAACTTAACCAATGGGGCAACAGGCTCATCAGCTAAACAAAAATAATATAGAATTTGTCTTTTTTTTTTTATAGAAAGTAAACATGTACAAGACTTTTGAAGGCTAATGCAATTTGTCTCTTAATTCCAGTAAGGAGAAACTTTTATCAATGTTTTGTTAGAGGACTATTTTTTTAAATACTTAAATATATTAAGTTGCTTAAAGTTCCCTTTGTTTAAAAGAGAATATAAGGTGACTTTTTATATTAACCATGTGTACAATGGGTAACAAAAAGTTGTAAGCGGATTTTTGGTTGATTTAAAAGCTTCTAGGGGCGCCTGGGTGGCTCAGTCGTTAAGCGACTGCCTTCGGCTCAGATCATGATCCCAGTGTCCTGGGATAGAGCCCCACATCGGGCTCCCTGCTCAGTGGGGGACCCTGCTTCTCCCTCTGCCTGCCACTCTGCATATCTGTACTCTCTCTCTAACTCTCTGTCAAATAAATAAATAAATAAATAATCTTTAAAAAGTAAAAATAAAAAATAAAAGCTTCTATTTATCCTGCTATCAGTTGAAATCAACTGTCCTTGCAGTTTTAATGCCTGAGCGGCTGCATGTGCACCATTAGGTGACTGGTAGCGATTCTAAACTGCAAAGCCTGGATATGCCCTACATAAAGTCACAAAGTTTCAGTTCAACAAAGACATCTTCCAATTAAACCAGATCCAGCTCAGGATTGTGTTACAATGGTTGCAGAGAGGGGTAGTTGATGAGAAGACTATTGCCTTTCCTGATGTTGTCTCTAAAAGAGTAATATATCCTTAAATATCTTAATGGTTCTTTATGTCCTATAGTATTTCAGTGCACTTACCAAGAAGGTTTTAACCTTCTCCTCAGCTTAACTAAACTTTAGACAGGCTTCTTCCTGACTCTAGCCCCCTGACCTCCCTTTCCTTGGAGCATTTACTTTAGAAACTTTGTAATTGTAAATTCTTTCTCTGTCCCTTCGAGATATAAATACATTTTAAAGCTCCTTGCCAGTGTCACAACTCGGAAAAGTCTTTCTCAAGAATCTAGGTGCTGTCTTTTAAAAATGTAATCATGAAGGAAGATAGTGCCGAATCTCCGTTTCTTTGGGAGGGTAGGAGCCTAACGTCAATAAGCACACACCGAGTGCTGAATCACAAGGAATAATATTTCCAAATTCATAAATAACTCGAGGTCCTGGAAGTATCATTGGTGGACTTCCTCCCAAATGTCCTCCAGTATTCTTCTGCTAGCTCACTCGAGTGCTTAAAAACTCTCCTGGGCTTTGTTGTGGCAAAGCTGAATTCAGACTCAGTTATGGCCTTTCTTCGCTACTGCAGTAGCCTTGAATATGGTCTTCTTCGCTTGTTTCATTTTGTACAGCACAGTTTTTGCCTTGATGGTACCTAAAATTTCTGTTTAATATGTTCAATTTTCTGCTATTCTAATCTTTTTTGTTAACAACATTCGGGGGGAGATAAACAAAGCTCTTTTAGTTCTCATTCTGACAAAGATGTACCCCAAAAGAGGCATGAAAATCAAGAAATTTCTACATTTTAATAGTGCTTTGAGTTCCTAAGAGTGATTTCACTTATTTTCAGACTATTCCAAGGAGGCCAGAAAAATAGAAAATAGAAATGCATAAAGAGGTTTGGGAGATTTCTATTTCTCTAGCCTCCTTGGAAAAACCTCTTTATGCAGCCCCAGAACTGGGTAAAGCCACAGAGCTGTACCCAGACTGTCCAACAATGGATTATGTGTTAAAAGCATGGAAAAAATTTACATTTTTCACTGAAAGCTCAGGGTTGGTATTGGATCCAAAGAATTTGTTTACTTTAGGACTAAGAGGTGAGCTATAAAATATTCTCACTGGAAACCAAACAAACAAACCAAACACAAAAACAAACAAAACCTCAGAAAACAAAACAGACAGGAGCTCTAACACTTCTTGGGACAGTTTATTGATTCCTTTTTTTTTTGTTACTAAATCTACCCTCATGTAAAATATACTTCCTATGTTAGTAAATGGAACAATTTAGAAAAATTAGTAATTTTTAATCAAGGAAAGGTAGCTTGTTCGCTCTATTTCTAGTCAACCCTAATATATTCAATTAGCAGAAAGTTGGGGTCAAGAGAAAAATTCAAAACAGAAACTGAATAAGTTGAACAAAATGGGGATTGAGGGAGTAAGGATAATTAGGAAAGCATCATCACTGTGATTAAGATGGATGCCTTTTTTGTCTTCTTTTTTGGCTCCTTTCACGGTCTCCATAGATGTTATCCTTTCTCCAATTCTTTAAAAGATCTTTTCTGGGGCTCCTGGGTGGCTCAGTCAGTTAAGCGTCTGCCTTTGGCTCAGGTCATGACATCAGGGTCCTGGGATCGAGCCCTGTGTTGGGCTCCTGCAGGGAGATTGCTTCTCCCTCTCCCTCTGCCCCTCCCCCTGCTCATGATCTCTCTCTCTCTATCTCTCTCTCTCTCTCTCATAAATAAATAAAATCTAAAAAAAAATAAAATAAAATATCTTTTCCACTCAGACTCCTCAGATTTTATTGTAGTGATCTATGGATCTAATTACCAAAATCTTTCTGCTGAAAACACCTTGCCTGAACTATTTAATCGGTACAAATATACCTGTGTATTTGTTCTTTCACTTGGCTTCATTACTAAAGAAGTAGACAATATCAGGTGTGAAAAAGACATGCTGGTGCAAATAAAAGGGAATGCTAGTCATACTGAAATCATGGCCATGGCCTCATCTACTGTTCTATTTTATTTTAAATGTCACTTGATTCTGTTAAATTATTGGGGCTTATAAAACAGTGACTTTCCTCATCAAATTATACTAGAAATTTAGAGACACATTTTATAATAGAAAAAAAAAGGATAATTTTTTACTGTCCTCAAGCAGACTGGACATTCTAAAATAAGGAATATGACTACTGTCAATGTCCTTTCACAAATACAAAGGTTGAAATGTTTTTCCCTCCCCTCCAACCAATACCCAGCACCACTGTCATACGGGAAATAAACTGTAACAAATGTGATCTCTAAAGAAGATATAACAAATGGCTATTCATCTCCAACATACATAATTTCAAATTATAGATTATTATCTAGTAGAAAAACCATAGTTGACATTATAGTATAGGGATGAGTCAGTTTCAAGGAATGAATGACATGTTACTGCTTATATTTAATTTAAGCAAACTCTTATTTCCATTCCTCTTTCTTTAACACTGCTTGGTCTTAGGGTGTTATGAACACCTCACTCAGTACTAGCTTTTCACTTTCTTAGAGTCCATAGCAGTGGAAGTAGTGAGATTTAAAGGCCCACGAGAATATATTCCAAGGGAAACCTTAATCTATTTTGAGAACTATAACTTCTGCTGAAATGGGAATTATTTTCTTAGATCAACTCTTATCGACTTAGTAGGTACTTGAGTGACTAGGGCTAAAGACAACAAAAAGATTTTAAGCAAGCTGTAAATTGCCATCATGAGGTTGACATTAAAAAAAAAAAAGGTACATGGCCTAAGAATTTAATCTGAGCAACCAACACTTTCACAAACGAGTCTGTGCCTAAAAAACATGCTTTGACCTAGATTAACCCTTGTAGCACTAGCAGTAGCCGTTACCAATATAAATTTGAAGAGTAAATTAAATATACAGAAATATTTAGCTTTTTAAACACTTTAGTAACTTTCTGCAGTAAGTAACCAACCACATCAAATACATGAGTCAGTTGCTACCATTTGACCTCATTGAGCTATTTCTACTAGCCTAAGAATTGAAAAACCTTAGTCCTAGGCCCAACTCTGCATATAACTATGTGACCTTGGAAGAGTCATTAATCTCTACTGGTTTTAGTTTCCTTTTTTCTAAAACAAGAGCCATGATTAGTTGATCATTTGTACCCTTTCAGATTCAACAGACAAGTGGAATATTAGTTTTACTCTAAGGCTGAAAAAAATGTCTGAAGAGATAAAGATTACAATAAATTAAATGTGACAAAGACCTCAATTAATGAGTTATTAATTCATTCTTGCTGTGAACCATAAGCTACATTTTTAATATGGGAATGAAATAAGAAGTCTGTATGAGCTTTTAAAAACTCATTTTTGTAATAACTAAAATTTAAATAGTAATGTGTTAAGGAAAAACAAACAAACTTCTAACTATTGTTATAGATAGTTATTCATTGACACAGTCCAAAATTGCCAGACACTGAAATCACCAGTCTGGATTTCTACATTCATTACAAGGGCAATAAATGAGTTTTAGTTATTTCCCCTTGTTCTCACTACTAGAGTCAGCCATACTGACCTACATAAAAGACCACATTAACTCAGACATGAGCCACTCATTGGTGAAGCACTGGAGGTGTGAATCAAAACAAAAATTGCACTGGGAAAAGTTAAACAGGCAAAGACATTTTTATTTAAGGCATTGTAATAGGGCATAGAGGCCAGAACTTTGAGCTCAACTCCACTAGAACAAAAGCCTAGAGAGATTTTTAAGAGCTGTAGTGAGTGGGGAGATCACAGGCCTTCTCCTATAACTGCTGTTGCTAATGGTAACATAAGTAAACATTCTCCTATCTTCAAGACAGAGGGTAGTTTTTCAACTTAGAGCAAGGCACCAACCCTCCCGCAGAAAATGGGATCTAGAGGTGCTATCTTTCTTGATGATTGCATTTCAAAGAGATGGCTCTCAGGTCCTTGAGAAAGACTTTCCTGGATTATAAAACTGGCACAAAAAAATTTTTTTAAAGATTTACATCTTAAAGGATTAGACAAATAATTTACAAGGTTTCTAAAGTAAGCAATGCAAGAAAAAGGAGGTCAGAGGCCTCGAGTTAGGAAAAGGCCTGTCTATAATTTAGTCAAACTGAGAGGAACATTAAGGCCATCTTGGTTGGATGACACTGATTTGGCAGAAAAATTAATGCTTTGGAAACTATCCAACTAGAGTAGCAGGTTCTTTTAACACACAGCTATATTTTCTGAGAAAATACAACTTGCTTCATGAGTCATCAAAAATTATTTTTAATGATCATAGCTTCATTTGTATCTCATCTTATAATGTATCCACTTTCACTATGTGTATACTAGCTTGCCATTTTTCTATTTTCTCGTAACAACTAAGGAGGGTTAAGTAAATTAGAGAACAGTAATCTCATTAGTTTAGAGATGAGAGTGCTGGGGTTAAAAGAAATCAACCCACTGGTTTAATCCACACATTGTAACAGAATGAGACTATAAGCCACGACACGCGTTGGTGTAAAAGGCTCCTCAATGTGGCCCATTGTTTAGTGTGCTGTGTGTGTGACTCTATGTGTGTGATG
Organism: Callorhinus ursinus; assembly: GCF_003265705.2. Taxonomy (NCBI): domain Eukaryota; kingdom Metazoa; phylum Chordata; class Mammalia; order Carnivora; family Otariidae; genus Callorhinus; species Callorhinus ursinus. Next base: position 34,700,338 of record NW_027397063.1, on the reverse strand, counting down.
GGTATAAGCAAAAGATGCAAACAATATCTACTTCTAATTGATAGGAAAGAAAATATCTTCCCAGGAACTCTGATAACTGTAAACCTAAATACAACATGTCTTAATTTAACTATTGCTTTTGCGGAGGCAAATATTTTTACTTTACTTTTCAAGAGTGTGTGGTCACTATAAGAGAAAAAAATACATTGCTTTTTAAGAGCTAAAATAACAATTTCTCTTAAAATATCATCATATGTCTAACATGATGTGAAAATACTATTACATATTTGATTGAAAAGAGAGAGGCCATATTCATCCAGCTAATCAGTGACATCCCAGAAGTTATTTCACTGAAAAGATGTTTTGTTTTCTAATCGAAAACACCTATAATCACCAGCAGAGAGCTTGGCTGCAACTTATTTGTAAAAACTTTGAGTTTTCTTTTAAGAAAATGTACTTACTTTGATCAATTAAATATTTTGAACCACTAAATGACTCTGCTGCCAAACCCTTTGTTGTCCTGCTAATGTTCTCAGTATTTTGGGTGGCTGAGCCAAGAAATAATGATGAAGTTATATATGACTAGAGGTAGAAAGGAAAGGCATATGGGAACACCTTCGTATTCTACCTCATAACAGGCTAATAAATTTTAGACTGCCCTAAAGAGAAATGCTGGTTGTGTTAGAGAGGATCTGTCAGTATAATAGACAGAAGTTCTATAAACTTCCTGGTCACTGGCAGTTTAACTTGCTCCAGGTTTGAAAATCCCTGACAGCTCCATCTCTCCTTGAAGAGAAATCAAAGTTGTGGAATGTGAACAAACAACTGACAACATAAAATTCATTTTATTTGCACTCGAGATAATATATTTATGGGTAATATAAGTGCTATGAACTTTTGATCTACCAATGATGACCCTACCAAACAAAAGAAAAACGAAAAGCAAATAGTTTTAGAAAAGAAAATTTATTGGAAGTAAAATATTTTGCAGAATTTTGTTTTCTTTTACAATAAAACTTGAGGTAGCCTACCTTTTCTAGAGTGTTTCTGAAATGAAAGCAATGCTTTTGAGGTTAAGGTTATAATTATATAAGCTTTCTGAATCATATTCAACTTAGCACAAAGGTATATGTAAACAAACAAACAAATACGTGAAGGACATGTATGTTTGCCATTTAAGCCTGTTCTTTTCCTGAATAAATTGAGAAATCAATTTAAAATAAAGTATGGGGGCATATAGTGTCGTATTTGTAAAAATGAGCAGTTTGGATGCACGCCTGTATGTTTCTCCAGAATATGAAAAATTTCACATTTGAGAGAACAAAGAGCAGGGTCGGTGAACATTCACTTGTTATCTATGCAGCTGGAGCTGATTCCCTTGGATAAACAGGATTCCAAGCAGCAGGGATGTTTGGGAAAGGCAGCCTACATATTGTGTTTGTGTCAATTGAAACTGCATATGATTGTTTGTCAATAGGGAAAACTAAACGAGATGTAAAGATTCCAACAATTACATAGTTTCTTCAAAGGAAATGAAGAAATCACCTCTATTTCTGAAAACTAGAACAGGGTGGGGTGCGGGAAAGGGAAGGGAATGCTTATCTGAACGACCCAGCTTGCCTTCCTATTGTTCTGAAATCACTGATGGCTTGTTCAACATTCATACCATCACATTGCTTTGTTTATCTGAGGTTTGATATTCTCCAAGGTGTTTGATACTATAAGAACTATATTAATACTGCATTTATTTTTGGACTTAAATTTAATTTAATGCACTTTCATTGCATATCTAATGCTGAAACGTTTCCCAAGTGCTAAAACGGTCTGTCCTGAGTTAAGCAATATTCTTCTCTACTGAATATAAAGAAATGAAAAGTACAACCATTTCACTGGTGATGTGAAACTCAAATATTAATTGATAGTTATAAGCAAGTTGTATTATCTGACCAAGTAACTTTTATGGTGACATTTAGATTTTATAATGTCCTTTATCCCCAATATTTTTTTCTTTAAAATTAGACAACATAGAAAATTCCAATGTAATCATTACATATTTTATTATATGAAATTCATTTTTATTTTTATTATACAAAAATATATTTCATATTTACTCAGGAAAGAAAGATCATTCTCTCTTTTCCTCATCCCCATACAAGAACAGTCCACAAAAACCCTCCTATCATCACTCATGTGAAAACTTATAAACTTTATAAGTCCTTTAGAAAAATTGTGTCCATCTGTCAGCACGTTATGAACTGTTTGAAAAAGCACATATATAATAAGACAGATGTATTGATTTTGTAAATAATAATTGTCACAAAATGTCTCACACATTTTATTCAACTATGACAGCCATATTTTGGTATACGACTCAGAGAAACTCTAAATAAAAGAGCCTCAAATTGTGTTTGAATAGGATCTAAAATTTTCAGTATGTATCTGACAATCTCCTATGTTATTGATAATATTTACAAATTTGCAAAATCTTTTCACAAAATTACACAAGCATCATGAAATAATCATTGTTTTTTTCTTAGAAATTTAAATATATATCCTTATTTATTTATCCAAATTTAATTATTTAGTTATTTTCTTTTATGTTTCTGCTAATTGCTGTGGACTACCAGGAGCGGGCAGAATTGGGGTGATGCAGGGTCATGACTGGTATAAGCATATATTAAAAGGAAACAGGAGAGAAAATATATATACAACGATTTTACTAGTTAGATCATGAAGAGGAGTTGGCTGGAAGAAGTATACTATGCTGAGGGGAGCCACTGACAGAGTGTGCCTGCTAAAGGGACTCCCTCCTTCACCATCCTCTTTATAAGCCACGTCAGAACGTGGACTTTAGCTTAAGGGCAATGGAAAACCACTGAGGCATTAAGCGGGTGAGATAAATGAGTATATTTTATCTCAAGAATAATCATCCTAGCTGCAGCATAGACAAGAGATCCATAGAAGCAATAAGAAACATGTGGAGGCGTCATTAATTCAGGAGCGACATGATAGTGGTCTAGTACCAGTGGCCTGAAAGCAGACATGAACCATGTTTAGGAAACAGAATAAACAGTATCTAGTGAGAGATTAAAGAAAAGCCTGAGTCAACAATTGTTTTAACATTTTACCATTCACCAAAATTTGGGAGTGCAGAAATAGGTTCAGATTTGAAGGAGATAGATGATAACCTCAGAGGGGACCTATCGTATTCCTGTGAGCCCCAGAACAAGAAATCTGGAGTGGGAATAAAGGTTTTGAAACTAACACCACATGGCTACTGAAAAAAAAAAAAAAAGGAATGGATGGTGGTCAGGGGAAGTATATGGGGAAAAGGTGACATTAGTTGTGATGTCTCCTCTTTCATTTCTGAGTTTAGCTATTTGAGTCTTCTCTCTTTTTCTCCATTAATCTAGCTAAGGCCTTTCCAATTTTGTCAGTCTTTAAAAAAACAACTTTTAATTTTATTGATTTTTTTTTCCTATTGCTTTTATATTCTCTCTTTCCTTTATTTCTGTTCCAATCTATTATTTCCTTCCTCCTGCTAACTTCAGGATTAGTTTTTTCTTCTTTTTCAAGGTTCCCTGATGTGTAAAAATAGGTTGTTGATTAGAGAGTTTCTTGTTTTTTGAAGCATTAGAGTAATATGTATTTGTCTATTTACTGTTACCAGTGAGCTTTATAATTCATGCTTTTGTATTAATGTCTAGTATCCTTTCGTTTCAGCTTGTAGGAACTCCATTAGTATGTCTTGTAAGGTAGGCCTGGTCGTAATGAACTTCCTCAGCTTTTCTTTTTTCTTTTCTCTCTCTCCTTTTTTTTTTTTTTTTTAATCTGGGAAAGTCTTTATTTCTCCTTAATTTTTTCCCCATATTTTAAATTGTAGTAATACGCATATAACATAAAATTTACTGTCTTAACTAATTTTAAGTGTACAGTTTAATGACATTAAGTACATACTGTTGCACCACCATTCATCTCCAGAACTCTGTTCATCTTGTGAAACTGAACTCTATGTCTCTTAAACAACAATACCCCATTCCCCACCTTCCCCCAACTCCTAGCACTCATCATTCAACTTTCTGTCTCTATGATTTCGACTACTCTTACAGACCTCATATAACTGGAACTATAAGTATTTGTTTTTTTGTGTCTATTTCACTTGGCATAATGTCCTCAAAGTTCATCCATGTTGTAGCATGACAGAATTTCTTTTCTTTTTAAGGCTGAATAATATTCTATAGCATTTATATATACCACATTTTGCTTCTTCATCTGTCAAGGGACACTTGGATTGCTTAAATGGTTTAGCTACTGTGAATAATGCTACTATGAAGATAAGTGTACAAATATCTCTTCTAGACCTTGCTTTTGATTCTTCTTCTATGTTTCCAGAAATGGAATTGGTGGATTATATAAAAACTCTATTTTTAATTTTTTGAGGAATGGCCACACTGTTTCCACAGTGACAGTACTGTTTTACCTTCCCACCAACACTGTACAAGAATTATAATTTCTCCACATCCTCACCAACATTTGTTATCTCCTGGGTTTTTTTTTTTTTTTTGGATAATAGTCATACTGTGAGATACTATATGTTATCTCATTGTAGTTTTGATTTACATTTTCCTAATATTCTAATTAGTAATGTTGAGCATCTTTTCATGTGCTTACTGGTCATTTATACATCTTCTTTGGAGACATGTCTATTTAGGTCTTCACCCATTTTTTAATCAAGTTGTTTTTCTATTGATGAGTTTTAATATCTGGATATTAATCCATTATTAGATATGTTATTTACAAATATTTTCTTCCATTCCATGGGCAGCCTTCTTACTCTCCTCATAATGTATTTTGATAAGATATTTTTTTTTAGTTTTAATAACCCACTGGAAATTTGTGGTCTAATATATGGTCTACCCTGGAAAATGTCCCATATATACTTAGTGATTGAGTCCTATTGTTAGGTAGAGTATGCTATGTACGTCTATTAGATATTCTTGGTTTATTTTGTTGTCTAACACATTTATTCCCTACTTACCTTTTGTTTGATTGTTCTTTCCATTACTGAGAGTATGGTATTGAGGTCTCCAACTATTTTTGCTGAAATGTCGTTTCTTCAATTGTCAATTTTTGCTTCATATATTTTGATAGTCTGTCATTAGCTGTGTGAATATTTATAACTGTTATATCTTCTTGCCATATTGAAATTTTCATTAATAAACAATGTTCTTCTCTCTCTCATAATCTTTTTTGATTTAAAATCTATTTTGTCTTATATTAATATAGCCACCCCTGTTCTTTTTTTGGTTATTATTTTCATGGAATATCCATTTCCATCCTTCCAACCTATTTAGTGTCTTTGGATCTAAAGTGAGTGCCTTGTAGACAGCATATAGTAGGATTGTGGCTTTTTTTTTCTTTTTCTACATTACACCTAAATTAAATTTAATTAGATCTCAATGCATAAATCATGCTACCTTGTATATTAAACTGGTCATCCACCACCTTGGTAACATAGGCAATAAAATTTGGGAGCTGTAATATTTTTAGCAGTTGTCAACTCAGCAGGCAAAAATGTTGCAGATCTGATTTTTTTTTTAACGCAAGTCTGGATGCTTTGTGGTTTATCATTATGGCTTATCATTTTCTGATTATTCTACTAATTTGTTAATGAAGTTTTTCCGCTTGAGGCAGAGGTTCACTAAATTAGGCCTGGCTATGTAGGGTTTTAAGAAAAATGACATAACTTGAGGATCATAAATGATAGTCCTATATATTAAAAATCCAAAAAAGTACAACAAATTGGAGTACTATTTTAATCTATTAAAATTAAAACTACTGTGATTTATGAGACAGTAAGCCTAATCTTCTGTTGTGGAAACTAAGTCAATGCAGTCATTTAAATAATTTTATCATAATATTTAAGGATGTAAAATCAATAATATTTATAAAGATCCAACTACTAATTATCAAAAAATGAAATAATTATTTCAAAAATAAAACATTATTTCAGAAAACTAGTCATTTTGTAGGCATCTCACCAAAAAATGAATTTGACAATTTTGTTTTTAATCTTTCCAGTTCTATGTTACATGGACATAAAATGAATGGTAGGTTTAATCATAATTCTTTCTTTGATTACATAAGAGAAAAATATTCAATTATTCATTGATTTGGAAACTTTTTTCACCAAAAAAGTAAAAAAAAAATAGAATTTATCCATATATTATCTTTAACTAATTAGTGCTGTTAACCCTGTAAAGGGTAATTCCCAGAACTAAATACAAAGGAAGAAAAAATAGTTTGAATGATGTACTTATTGAGAAATCATCTGCCTCATTATTGGCAGTGTACTCTTTTTATACAGGTCTGAATATTTTCAAGTGATAATGTCTTCCCTTTCATACCACCTCTTCACCTCTAAGTATCAAGGATCACACTCTCTGTTGAACAATAATAATAATAAATTATTTTAAATAGAGAAAAACAAAGTTTCAGGGCACGGAGAAGCTTTACTTTTGCAGCTGAGTCAAGTTGCAATGAAATGCCATCACTCAAGAGCTATGAGAAACACAGTCAAGCAACCCCTCAACCTTGACAACACACGGCATCCTCAAAGGTAATAGATAATTAGCAATCATTGGTTCATGTAGCTCACTGTAATTGGCAATGGGCTGTTTGATTTAAATTTCTAGATTCTGACTCTGCTTTTTTGTTACATCATTCTCCTAGGAATTTTGCCCCCAGGTACATTTCCCAAGTCTCAGTCCCTAGCTACTTCCGCCAAGGTGTACCCTCATCCCAGCCTTTTCTAAAAATCTATTTATTTATTTGAGAGAGACCAAGAGAGCAGGACTGGGAGGGGCAGAGGGAGAAGGAGAGAGAATCTCAAGCAGACTATGTGCTAAGCATGGAGCCTGATGCGGGGCTTGATCTCACAACTCTGAGATCGTGACCTGAGCCAAATGTTTAACTGACTATGCCACCCAGGAACCCCTCTTCCCAGCCTTTTCTGTTAAAAAGACCAACTAAATTGATAAAGATCTAGCCAAAAGGATGACAGTAAACACAGTTTACTAATACCAGGAAGGAAAAAGGCAACATCACTACAAATCCTCCAGACATTAAAAGGATGATATGGAATGTTCTTATGCCAATAAATTCAACAAGTGAAATTCAAGAAAGTATTGAATATATATTAAATAATAATAAATATTTAGTATTACTTTCAGTAACTTGCAATGGTTAAATTCCTTGAAAATATGCCTATCAAAACTCACTGAAGATAATGATAGATGATATGAATAGTCTTATGGCCATTATAGAAACTAAGTTTGTAGCCAAACATCTTTTCACAAAGAGAATTCCAGGCTTTGATGTCTTGACTGGTCAATTCTCCACAAACCCAGAAAATAGAAGAGAAAGAAATACTTCCTAATGAGTTTTATGAGACCAGCATTACCCTGACACCAAAACCAGAAAAACACAATAAAAAATTGCTACATAATAATATCTCTCTTTAATATGAATGTAAAAATCTATACATAATGTTGACAAATCAAACCAAATAATATATAAAAAGGATAATACATCTTAATCATGTGGAGTTTATCCTAGGAATGCAAGTTTCATGTAATAGTAAAACAAAACAAAAATGTGATCATAATATTAACAAACTAAAAAAAATCAAAACAATAACATAATTATCTCAAAAAGCACAAAACAATTATTACAAAATTCCACAACCACTTAGGATTAAATAAGAAATCACTCTCAGCAAACAGGGAATAGAGGGCAACATTTTTAAATTGACAAAGGGAACCTACAAAACTTCCAACTAACATCACATCTGATGGTAAATGTTTGAATGTCTCCCTTCTGCTAAGATCATGAACAAGGCAAGGATGTCCAATTTACCACATCTATCCAACCTGTGAGTCCTTGCCAGTGGAAAAGTACAAGAAGAGATAGGTGGCATACATATAATTTCTATGTAAAAAAAAAAAAAATCCTAGAGAATCTACCAAAAATCTACTAGAACTAGTAAGTGAGTTTAGCAAATTCAGAGAAGCAAAGCTAAATTTACAAAACTTGAATGTATTTTGAAAATGAATAATTTTAGCAATGAACAACTGGAAGTTGAAATTTTAAAATAACTGTTTACAATAGTATAAAGAAATGCACAGCACTTTTGGATTAGTCAACAATATACTGTTGAGAATATTAAAGAAGATAAATAGAAAGATATACCATAATCAAGGATCAGAAATATCAGCAGTGTTCAGATGTCAATTCTCACTAAATTGATTTATAGAATAACTGCAATCCTAATTAAAATTTAAGATGGCTTCTTTGTGGACATTGATAAGCTGATTCTAAAATGTATATGCAAATGCAAAGGACTAGAAATACTTAAAGCAATCTTGATAAAGAACAAAATTAGGAGAATTAACTTTAGCCTACCTAATATAAAGTCTTCAGTTAACAATACAATAACCAAGACAATGTGGTATTGGTCTTTAAGCATACACATACAGACCAATTGAACAGCACAGAGTCCAGAAATATTTCACACATATTTTTTCAATTTATTTTTTATAAAACTGTAAAATATCTAAAGGAGAAAGGATGGTCTTTTCAATATGGTATTGGAACAATTAGATATTCACATGGAAAAAATGAATATTGATCCTGGACTTAAACTATATGTAAGTATATACATATACATTATTATATGCAGTATATACATTAACTTGAAATGTGTTAAATTTACACATTTATGTAAATATGTAATTTACCTAAATGTAGAGATAAAACTAAAAATTCCAAAAGACAATATAAAGAAAATGTTTGTGACCTTGGGTTAAGCAAAATTTTCTTAGGTAGAGCACAGAAAATTTGTAACCATAAAAGAAAAAAAATGATAAATTAGGCTTAAATTTTTTCAAATTTGCTCTTCAAACGATACTATTAAGAAAATTTAAAAAAGGAAAGGAAAAGACTGGGAGAAAATAATTTCAAAACACATATTTGATAATGGATTTATATTCAGAATATATATAAAATTCTTACAACTCAATAATAAAAAGTTGAATTAAAAATGGGCAAAAAATTGTACAGATACTTCAAGAAAAGTTATACGAATGTACATATCATATGAAAACATGCTCAACATAACTGTCATTAGGAAATACAAATTAACAACTATAATGAGATAGTTACACCCTCACTAGAATGACTAAAATTAAAATAACTGACAACACCAAGTGTTGGAGAAAACTGGAACTGGAACTTTTATATATTATGGATGAGAAGTCAAAATGATTTCAGTAACTTTGAAAAATAGTTGAGCAGTTTTGTTTTAAACTTAGACATACACTTATTGTAGAACTCAGCAATTTCACTCAAGAAAAATGAAAATCTGTATCCACAAAAGGCTAGTATATGAATGTTTATACTCACTTTACATATTTTACAACCCCCCTCATTGGAAATAATATAAATGTTCATCTACTGGTGAATGATTCCATAAATTCTGATATACCATAACATGGATTACTCTTCAGCAATATAAAGTAACTATGAAGCTACTGGGAAAATCTGAACACAGCCCAGATATTCAATAATATTGAGGAATTATTTTTAATTATTTTGGGTTTTATAATGAGAAACACAATAAAAATGATAGATAACCAATATGTAAAGATGTAACTATTTGACCATAAATTAATAATTGTTGAAGCTGAGTGGGATTATATTGGATTCATTATACATTCTCTTGACTTTTGCAAATGTTTGACATTTTCCATAATAAAATGTAAAATAAAGTTCACTATATTCTATATAAAAGTAATCATTCTAAAATATTATGTGAGAATATTGTCTCAAAGCTTCCTCACTAAAATGAACTACTTGTTTATTTTTTCCAATGTAATTATTAAAAATGGAATTATGTTAATTTGTAATTACTTGGTGATTATATTTATTGTACATTTTTATTTCTTGTTTGTGATTTATCTCTTCATGCCAGTAGTTTTTGAGTCTTTTTTCTTTTTTGTTTCTGCTTTACTCCAAGTTGAATAAAAGCTAGTAATATTTCTAGGAAATATTTACTGAGTGCTAACTCTTAACAAAGGATTTTGTCAAAGAAATTAACTCAAAATTAGTTCATTAGAGCCATTCTATGGGTTGAACTTCATTGCTATCTATACTCTACAGGTGAGGAAATAGAGGTTCAGTATGATTGTATAATTGACCAAAGGTCATATAGCTAAAAAAGGAGCCAAAGACTTAAATTTTATGTAACTATAATAAGAAATTTTGATTATTCTATGCCTGCTTGCTTTCTTGATTGCTTGCTTGCTTTCTTGCTTTCTGTAGGCTCCATGGAGCCCAGTGTGGGGCTTGAACTCATGACCCTGATATCAAGACGTGAGCTGAGATCAAGAGTCAGTTGCTTAACCGACTGTGTCACCCAGGCACCTCTATGCTTCTTTATTTAACATGTACATTCGTTTCATTTTCTCCATGCTCATTTTAATACCCCAATTTAAGACCTAGTTCTTATTCATGCAAAGAAAGCTTCTTTCTCTCACTTTATGCCTTTAATTTTTCTTTCCTCTATGTCTGTTTTTGTACTGGTTACAAAGTATGTAATCATAGTTCAAAGGCAACCTCCTTCATAAAGCTATCTAGTGTAGTGGTTAGTATAATTGTGTAATCATTATCTGGATATTGAACGTGTCATTCATTGGCCATATACTCTTGGATAAATTACTAAATATGTCTGTTTTAATTTTTCTCATCTACATAATGGGATAGTAATATCCAAACTACATTGTTTCTCTGGAGTAAATTAGATGAGTTTGACAATGTTTTTAGTCCAGTGATTGACACAAAAATAATTATTAAGTATAGAAATCCTTTCTAACAAGCCTTTGAAGTATAATTCATCATCATGGAAAAATAAGTTATCTTAATCGCATACTCCTCCAAGCTTCTGTGGCAGGCAGCTTCTAAGATGTCCCCAAATGATCTTCACCTTTTATTATCAACAACCTTATGTAATCCCTTCCCTTTGTGTAACTTGCTTTTATTTTTTATTTTTTTTAAAGATTTTATTTATTTATTTGAGAGAGAGAGAATGAGAGATAAAGAGCACAAGAGGGAAGAAGGTCAGAGGGAGAAGCAGACTCCCTGCTGAGCAGGGAGCCCAATGTGGGACTCAATCCCGGGACTCCAGGATCATGACCTGAGCCGAAGGCAGTCGCTTAACCAACTGAGCCACCCAGGTGCCCTTGTAACTTGCTTTTAAACAAGAGGATATGGCAACGCTGAGGGGATGAAACTACCATGATTAAGTTATAAGATATGGTTATTTTCACCTTGCTAGCATTCTCTCCCCTCTATTTCCCATTGGCTTTGTTGAAGCAATCTACCATGTTAGAGGGCTCTACATGGCAATGAATCAGAACCGTCTTCAGCCAACAGCCAATAAGAGAGAGACTGAGGCCTTCAATCCAAGAACTATCTAGGCACTGAATCCTGCCAACATCCAAGTAAGATTGGAAAATCATTCCTCAGCCCTAGATGACTTCTTGACCAAAGCTTATGAAAGATCATGAAGCAGAGTGCCAGGCTAAACTGTGCCCAGATTTCTGACAAAGAATCTGTGAGATAATAAATGTGTGTTGTTTTAAGTGATATTTTAAGGTAATTTACTGTGCTGTAGTAGATAACTAAAAAATGTCTTTAAGTTTTTGGTCTTGTGCTAAGTATTTATTTTGTCTACCATACAAATCTGTGAATAATTAAAGTATATAATCTAGGTCAACATTTCTTATTTGTTCTATTAATATTGGCTTGATGGATATTTTGATGCATGTATGAATGGTTATTGTAACCCTGGCTTATTCTGTCTTCACCCAAAGTACCTAAACTACCCCCTGATACATCACACAGCTCAATTTCCAGAGCATTTTCCATTAGCATGATGCTTCACAAAACATCTGTTATGGAGGCATGCCATGAAAAATGTTTTCTATTTACATTGGTTGAATGCACAGTGAACAAGATGCAGTGATCCAGATGGCATGCGACTTAACTCGAATCAATATACAACTTCTTTCTTAGTGTGTCTTAAATATTTTTGTTCAATAGTAATTAAGTCCTACTACTGTTGCACAAAATCTCCCATACACATAGGGATTTGGTACATTAAATCTCAATTGTTATAGCATTGCTTAAGGAAAGAAAACCACAAGCTCAGCTACCCAAAGTGTGCTTGATAAGCATAAATAATTTTTGATAAAATAATTCCACATGTAATTTGAATCTCAATTTAAAATTTTGACATTCTTCATCTGGTTCTGTATCTTTTTTCTTTTTAAAGATTTTATTTATTTATTTGACAGAGAGGCGGGGGGAGAGGGAGAACACACAAGCAGGGGGAGCAGCAGAGGAAGAGAGAAAAGAAGTCTCTCTGCTGAGGAGGGAGCCCGATGTGGGGCTTGAACCCAAGACCCTGGGATAATGACCTGAGCCAAAGGCAGACGCTCAACGGACTGAGCCACCCAGGTACCTCTGGTTCTGTATCTTGATGGAAAATTATGTCCAACAATAGCTATAGCAGGAACTCAGTATGTATCTGTTGAATTTAACCAAAATGATTTATTTTCTTTCATAGATTCTTTTTTGAATAAAATTTCCTCATGACAGAATAAGCCACTTTACTAAAGTATCACATGCAGCAAATTGTCTTAATAAGATGTAAAAAAAAATTCTATTTCAACAACAGTGATATGGATAATATTATATTTTAGTACAAATAATAAGAAGAAAATATCTCATCAGTGAACTAAAAAAAGCAAATTTAATGAAATATCTATAATTAACAAATATGGTAAATGGATAATGTTCTGTTAAAATAATAGAATCACTGACAATGTAAGATTGTTGGCTTATCAGTGATTGGAAATTTTACTTCTCTTATTACTAATTTTAAATTTAAATATATATTTTACTTATATTTGGTTACATTGGTAGACAACTTTGGCTGAAGAGTTCTAGTGCTTTAACAGTCACTATGCATGCTTTCTTTCCTTCCAGAAGTTTTGGATTGAGGTTTTTCCAAATTCTTTATGCTACTATATAAACTAAAAAGGAATCTACACTTAAACTACCTTTTCAAACAAATAATTATATTAGCATCAAATCCATGAAAATTTTGTGCCTCACTTGAAGAGGACTAGCCCCATGCCAGACCCCCGGCCAACATACTTTATTCTGTGTCACTATTTAAATGTGTATTATCCCTTGAATCCTTAATATTGAAGTTATTGATTATTTTAGGAGGGTTTTTTTTCTTATTTTTTTATACTATTTGTCAATCATATATAGAAAAATACTGTTCTTTGCAGACATGACAATTTGGGCTCCCTTTGGGAAAATTATCTTTCTGGCTGAATTCTTTTCTTCTTCATTTGAACTTTATGGAATGTTTGGATATAGCTCTGAAAGACTTGGAGATACCTCACAGAGAACAAAGTTATATGTCAGGATGCAGTGTAGGAAATTGGTTCCTAGTACTGTAAGAGACTAAAATTTACCAATATATACCTGTACCAAATGAAATAATGCTTCATAATTCAAAACCTAATAAGTTTGCATTTTGTTTCATCGACTATTAGAGGCAAATTGTGTTATCGTAATTTTTACGGGTGAAACAGTCTGGGTGAACTTGTGAAAAGGAGCAGCAAAAAGTATATATGAATACTACCCAATCCAATTTCCTAGAAACCATAGCAAATATTCTATTTAAGACTGGATATGACTAAACTTTATTAGACTTGAACTGTATTCTGGGTAATTGTCCAGTAATAACCTTTGCTAAATTATACGAAGTCTTTACTTTCCTTAACAGAGAACACAGACTCCCCAACCTCTAATATTATCATCTTTCAAGATAATGAGCAACACAAACCATTCTATTACCAATCTAAAAGCAATAAATGTCAAAGTAAAGAAGTATGCAATATTCTGGCCTGAAAGAACAAAGGACAAAAGTAATGATAATACCTCTTTATATTTGCAGTCTATTATATCATGCATAACAAATGATGCCGTAATTGTAGACAGTGTAATTTTAACAGGTTGTAAGGAGAAGGTAGTGGGGGATGTGAGAGAATGTTTTGACTATTGCTCTAAAAAATGCTTCCAGCTTCCTAATTTAAAATAACTAGCAAGAGGTGGATATCATTTTTTAGAGTGCATTTGGTTTTAGTTCATCTTGGAGTCATATAAGCTGAAGATTTCAGTGTTTGATTAACCATCCAACTCACTGCATTGGTGACTTCAAGGTAGTTAGAACATAGGACCTAATACAATATATTTCTTTCCAACTAAATGATCATCAGAATGAATAGGGCGCAGATAAATAATCTCTTAACTAGTTATTTCAGTCTAGTGGGAACGAATGTTGGAAAGGCAAATGTGGGTTAAGCAAAGAAAATCCTGTTTCTCAGTGAATATTGAAAAATAAAAATGATGTGCATTACAGCTTATGTGTGTCTTTGTCCAAGTGAAATCTTAAGGTTTTGAGACTGTGCAGGAGAAGGCCACTGGGGCCACAGATGAGTAAATCTTGGCTCAAGCTCTGTTTCCCCTAGCTAACATATAAAACTATTTTTTAAATATGCTTTTCAAGTGGAAAAGGACTTGAAGATCCTGTAGTCCACATAAATTGCATAAAATACAAGGATAGACAGGAAGTTCTGATGTATGTGAAAGTTTTTCATGCAAGTTTTGGTCTTAAACCTATCGTCTCAAATTTATCCAGAGACATGGGGTGATGCGTCGATTCTTTGTAGAGAAAGTCTATTGATATTTGATGGAAATCTCCCCTTTCTAAGGCTTTGATGGCATTCCATACTGGTAATGCTATCAGCTTCTCTCTTCTTTAAGTTCTTACCCTCCCCTGCACCACTAAAAATTAGGACAATATAATCCTTTAAGTTCAGGATCATAAGAAGAGGTTGAAATTCTTTCTTTTTGGTCCACAAACAAAATTACCATTGTATCTGTGCCCATAATGAACAGCATCCACAAACTGTTTTTGATAGCAATAAAATAGAACATATTTTTCCCCTTTGAAATATGTACAAGTGGTCATAATTTACAAAGAGTGACTAAGTTCAGTGTGTAAATAAAATCACTGATTGCAACTGGAAAACTCACTAAGAGAAAGGAAACGTTTTGCTTTATAATAATTGCATTGGCTCTACCCTCTGGGTGTGAAATTCTCTTAGGTACCTTCTGCAGCAGGATTAGTATAGGAGTTCATGTCTCACAACTTTGTAAATGCTCTGTGTTGTCAGTTAGCAAGCCCTGCTCCAAGTGCATTCCTATACTGGTTGATAGGTGATATTTTTGCATGTCTTTGTGCATTAATCTCATCTTGTGCAGAAGTAGTGCTTTCTTTAAAAAAGTCATAAATGAATAATATGTCATTATAGCATTAGTATATAAATGAACAATATTCTAAGGAATATAATTATTTCAGTCTCAATTTTGTTGCTATATGGGGCATATTTTCCTTCAGTGAACTTTATTTCAGAGTTAATGAGATAATTTCTTTCTTTTCTCTCTTAGAAGGACCAGAATGATCTGTATATATCAGAAGCTTATAAATTAAAAAACTTGCGAAAATAGTATCTTTTAATTTTTATTTCAGCCAATATTTAATATAATTTCTTTAGAAATAGCATATTTTAAGGGTGTCTTTGGAAGCTCTAATTATTTGCTGAATGCATTTGTTACAAAATTCAATATCTTTGCTTTTCCCCTCCTTTACTCCTTTTAAGAAAAATGTTTACTTTGAACAATCTGGAAGAAGATTTTTAGGAGTATTCATCTCTGGCAAGAACAGTTTGAATTTAAGCTGATGATGTTTACCTTACATGCTATCAGACTCTTATTTAGTCATGTACAGGGTCCCTTTCAATGAACTGTCTCTTGAGAACAACCTGATAAACTTGCTTATGATTGATGATTAAAATATTGCTTAACATTTTTATTAAATTAAATTTGCTAAATAACATAAACAAATAACCTCCCAAAGCATAAAGTTTTATAACTCCATCTTCTCAGAAAACCATCTTTGAGGTAGAATTTTTCAGCATTAAATCAAAGTCTGCAACATATTTTGGATTTCACATAGGATGATTCCTTTTTGGGGTGCCCTAAAATTATTCCAGGTATAATACGGCGAATTCAGAGTACAGTTTGTCTTTTACTGGATAGTTCTCATTTGACTCTAAGTTCATTAATGGCAAGAATCTCCATCTTTTACATAGTGCACCTGATACTTGGAACTCAACAGATATTCTGCATGTATTTCTCCAGATAACAGAAATGAAGGAAAATCTTAGTCATTCCAGATTAATGTGGCTAGCAAAGTAGCAAATTCAATACCAAACAAAATATTTTTGGTTTTAGTGAATTTGTGGGGTTTAATTCAATTCTTAGGTTGTTAAGTTGGATCTGAAATAATTAAGAAAATGAAGCATTACAGACACACTGGGCTAAGCCAAAAATATTTGACCCAACACTTCTTTATAATAAAACCACTAATTTATAATCTCTCTAATCAAAAAGGGCCACATCCTGCTTTTATATATTCAGGTAAAATTATATATGATTACAAGAGTACAAAATAAGTTCTTGACAGCAAAATTTAGGCCAGTGCATTTAATTAAAATTAACAACCCATTATGATGTGTTCATTATTTAGAAGGAAGAGCTAATATTATAGATCCAGACTTTAGTACGATAGTCAAAATGAGAGGGGAATAGGTTTGGTAATAAAACAATTCATTGATGATGCTACTTTAAGTGACTTTTAAATTCACTTTTAATGTGTCCAAAGAAAACAGAGTATGTTGCTGCATTCTTTCCTACCTGAAGCTACCAATTAATACGGGGCTTGCATTTTGAAATACATTTGAATTCCAACTTTAAAAAAAATTAAAGTTTAAAGCAATTTAAAATATATCCCTAACACTATCTTATAAACTCTGTCTCTCTCGTACTTACTACTGTCTTATTTGGCTCTAGATTTTGTTACAAAAGTAGAAAATAAATTACATCTGAATAGTTGGATTCATTCTTTAATTTTCATGGCATATTCAAAAATGCATTTGCTTCAGGCTATTAATATTTTTAAATAAATACCATCTTCCATTTAGTCCCTCAAAAACCACAATGCATATTTTGAAAACATGAGCAATTTGTTGTTAAAAACTAATGTGTATTATTTCTAAACCAAAACAAACAAAAAATCTGAATATTTATTTGTTATTGTGCAGCTGAGTACTAACTGCTGTAATTTATGGAAAATGGTGCTAGACAATGACTGTACCTAACCTGGAAACATGGGAATTTTTTTCCCTGTTTTACAGATGAAGAAATTGAGGCTTAAAGATATTTCTTAAAAAACTGTTGGAAGTCAGACACTTGAAGTAAAATCCAGTTTTGTCTGAAGTCAACATCTCTTCCAAGCATGATACCACAGTGCCTCAAACCATACTATCTACAATTTTGTTCACTGTCCTGAAAGTGTGAGTCACCAAACCTGAAGAGAGAACATGGTTCAGGGACCAAAAACCCTAAGGGAGAGATGTCCTAACAAATTACCCCAGATGGATGTCAATTTGGCTTTACAATGGAATATGAGAATCTGTTAAGAGAAAAAGAAATGTGCTTTTTACTCCCCTTCTTTGTGTTTGGTAGAAGATAGATAAGACTGGTTTTTGTTCAAGTTAAAAACCATTGAGCCCTTCCCATGCAAAAATAATCTCTTCAGCAATAATGATTATTTTTAAAAAGTTAAGAATACCTACTTGTCAGGGCGCCTGGGTGGCTCAGTGGTTAAGCCTCCACCTTCGGCTCAGGTCATCATCCTGGGGTCCTGGGATCGAGTCCCCCATCGGGCTCCTTGCTCAGCGGGAAGCCTGCTTCTCCCTCTCCCACTCCCCCTGCTTGTGTCCCCTCTCTTGCTATCTCTCTTTCTGTCAAATAAATAAATAAAATCTTAAAAAAAAACAAAGAATACCTACTTGTCTAATAAAAAAAAAAACAAATAACATGTAAGTTTCTTCTGGATATTATGCAGGAGAGTGCTGGCATCAACCTAACATATATTATTTCAAAATTTGCAAGCTGAGAATCTCGATGCAAAAGTAAAATTGCATGTAGCAAGACCAATATGTACAACAAATTAAAGCAGAGTTTGGTTTGAATGGTGGGAAGAAGGGTTGCTGGAGCTTCCATTCACAAGTCTCTCCAATGATTTGGGGATCGGGGTGTTTCTATGGAATCACTTGGTGCTTCACATCAGAATAGTTTAAGAATCCTTGATCTAGATTTTTAAAATATAAATTTGTAATATCTTAAGGGTGTCAGTTACATTTTAATTTTCTCTATTGGGAAAAATGAAACATGACCAAGATAGCCAAGCAATACTTCTGTGTTCCATGAAAATCAGTGCAGGCCGAGTCTTTAACAGGCAGATCATATTCAGTAAGTAGTGGGTAGATTGTGGTCAATAGTTCCAACAGTGTGAAACCTGGATAGAGTCTCAAGACTGGGAGAAGAAAGGACTGTGAAAGGAAGGGTTAGGAAGATAGGACACATCTCTGGGACTAAGATGATGGATTCTACATGAAAATAAGAAAACCCTGAAACAAAGTAATAGCCCGGTCAGTGGACTTTCTCTAATGCCTTTATGTTTCTTTCCTTCTCAGGTTACCATGTAACCTTTCTTTCTGTAATGTAGTCTGTTCGTTTGGTTTATTTGGTATGTACAGGAGAAAACCTTAGATGATTGTATTAGTTTCCTGTAGCTGCTGTAACAAATTCCTACAAATTTGGTGGCTTAGAAAATACAAATGTATCATCATATGTTTCTGGAGGCCAGAAGTCCAAAATCAGTTTCAATGCACCAAAGTCAGTGTTGACGTGTCTGGCTCATTCTGGAGGCTCAGGGGAGAACCTGTTTCTTTGCCTTTTCTAGCTTCTGGTGGCCACCTACATTCCTTGCCTCATGACTTCTTCCTCAAACAACTCCAACCTCTTGCTTTAGTCAACACATCTCCTGCTTCCTCTTGTGTCTTTATGTAAGTTACCCCAAGATCTCCATAAGATTACTTTCTAAAGAAGACAGGGGAAATTATCAGGGAAAATACAAATAAAAGATGTTCCTTGCTTCCATGCCTTTGTACCCCTTCTTCCCAGAAAGCCTTTCTTCTTTCCAGGCATATTTGGTCTGTCTAACTCTGTTTATCCTTTATGACTGAAATGAAATATCAGGTCCTAGAGGATGGCTTTTTCATTGCCTCCCCCACATTTTCAGGCCTGATCATATATCTTTTTTCTCTTTTCCCTTCATATATCATACTAATTAATGCATTGTCCCTCCAGAAGTAAATTTATCCATTAATTTGTCTTTCTAGACTAGACTCTGAAATCTTTAACGAAAGAGACTATGGCATTAAATTTTTTTCATCTACCCAGTTCCTAGCACAGCACCTGGTGCATATAATTATTTGATAATTGTGTGTATGTGTGTGTGGTGGGGGGTAGTGCCAATCATGCAAATAGAGTAATGTTTTTTTTTATGGTATATGTGTGTGGTGGGGAGTAGTGCCAAACATACAAATAGAGTAATGTATTTTTTATGGTATACGAGCACTTCCATTTAAGTTAGTTTTGAGAAAAAATTAAATAAATTCTATATTTTATTTTAGTGTATCTCATTTTCCAGTTTAATGCAGGGATTAAACATTTTGCTTTTCAAGCCATGTTCTTTTGATTCAAAACTTTGCTTTTCCACCCATAAGTGATGTGTTCTTGGCAACTTACTTAACTTTTATTTATATTAATTCCCTAAAATATAAATAGGAATGTTAATAAACTTCCTACAAAGAGTTGTTACCATGGTTGAAGATTATTTGAGCCAAACTCTCTGTGTTCTTTTAATTACCACTGAATCTCTTAATAGGTCAAGTAGCATTCAAAACACTGCCTGATATTTTATAATCAGTCAATAAATGTTGATTAAGATGATGATGATGATATGGATTCAATGGATTTGATGATTCAAAAATATTTATTATTCAAGCAAATTAACTACACTGTGTTAACTTAAGTCATATCTTAGATACCTTGAAATTGCTAACTTCTGATCTAAGCTTTCCTAAAGACTCTTATCATTTATTTTTAATTAATATCTTAGTTTTCTCTTCAGTCTCTTAGTTGTCATTTCTTGCTATTGTCAGTAGCCTAAATTCTAACATCACTTTCTGTCAGTTAGTGCATTTAGGTACATAAACAGTTAAATAATATTGTTTGAGAGTATGGCTACTTGACCAAAGAAAGGAATAGCAGAGAAGGAGTAGACTAAGTCAAGGTGACTGTACAGTTTGTTGAATGGCTATTTACTTCAACTAGTTCAGGAAATAGTCTGATAATATTTGATGCAGAGACCACAGTATGATGTAAAAGGCTTTAGTAAGTGGTAATTTTAAATCCATGTTACCTCTTAATTTACTATGTCTGCACATTACATATTAAATTATATACTTTATGTTTATGAATATGTGTATGTTTATCATTAATTTATTATAACTCTGTTCTTCATTACTGAACATTGAATTTAAGTTGAAGCAGCAACTTTTAGAAAACAATGGAGTCCATTTCCATTTCCTCAAATTCTGACTTATCTCAAGAATTGATCTATTTTTGGAAATCATATTCATTTGCCTGTGTTTTTTATTCTTCCCCAAATTGGCAAGGATGTCAAGGCAGCAGCTTTGTGGTGTTCTGTGCCTGAGAACTCTCGCTGGTAGTCAGCCACCCTGGGAATATGATTGGCAGGTGCCATCTAATCTCCAAGTCATATCATTTCCCTTCTTCCTGATTCTGCCAACCTTTGACTATGAACAGCCATTCCAATAGTGAAGAAAGAGAAGCAGAAAAGAAGCAAAAAGGAGATTTCATTTATTGGCTTACTAGTCTTGTTGATAAAAGTGTTTTTGGTGAAGTACACTAGAATTTATGATTAATCCTCCTTCGTAATCTTAACTAGCACGTTGGTCATCGGTATCATCTGTGAAGTGGGGCATCAATACAAATTCAACAAATAATCTATTAAAGGACATTAGAAATACCTTCTTCTTTTTTCACTTGTGTCAGAAACCACCAACTCAATAGTTTAATATATTTTCTTTTAACTTAACTTTGGAAGAAATATTTGTGCATATAGTCATAGAAACAGAGAAAAAACTTTTTCTAGCAATGTTGACTTTTAACATTTTACAGTGGCTTAGATTAATTCTCATTAACTTGTTAATTTATTAATAATTAATTAATTCTTGGGCACCTGGGTGGCTCAGTTGGTTAGGCGACTGCCTTCAGCTCAGGTCATGATCCTGGAGTCCTGGGATCGAGTCCCGCATCGGGCTCCCTGCTCAGCAGGGAGCCTGCTTCTCCCTCTGACCTTTCTCTCTCTCTCATTCTCTCTCTCAAATAAATAAAATCTTAAAAAAAAAATAAAAATAATAATTAATTAATTCTTTATTACTTCACTTAATGAGATCTGAAATCTTTGGGCCATTATATCAGAGCTTACTTTATTCCATGGAAATTTGGGAGCTGCCACCTTTCCAGACTAGTTTAGGGAAACAAGTCTAATGCTTTAAGTTACATTCTCTGTTCTTTCTTTCCTTATCACTTCCTAAAGCTTAATTTGTGCTTACACATTTCTATGACACAGCAAAATCAATAAATGGAGGAGGGAATATAGTTAATGATGATTTTTTTTGGACTACATAAAGTCAACCACCTTCTTTTATGGATGTTTTTTCATTGTATTAATTCTTCTGGTAGGGAGTCAACATAATCAATAAGTATATATAGGCTGGAATTATGTTCTTCTGTTATATGTTTACATTCCTCCCAGATGGTTATGTGCAGCTCCATAAGCTTTTAACACATTTTTAAGGAACCTCTTAATCATTTTCTGTGGCTACCACATAAAAAACAGTGCAACTCAAATGAGGATTTTTATCTTTTCCCATACCATTCCCTACATATGCTGAAATATCCATTTTTTGATTTGCAAATTATCACAAGGTTTCGTTTCTTGTTTGTCTATAATGGGAAATACATGTCAGAATATGATTTTAAAGGAAATAAATAAGTTTTAAAGGACGTGGCTGAAATTATTTTGACATACTGGGATGGTGTTGGTGTGAACTTTATTTCACAGAGTTTGAACCATAGTAGACACATGAAGATGACAATGTAGACTGGGTAATATTTAGGTAATGAAAAATAATGTACTGGGAAAATGGAAAAAAAAATTTAGATTATAAACATTAACCAAGGCAGTTCATCACACTTAAGTGATAAATCTGTGTTATAGAAATCCATAAGATTAAAAAATTGAAAAATGGCTTATTTAACAATGTAACCTTCAAAAATATGTGAAGTGCAGTGCCATATAAATGATATAAACATACTCTGAATGAAGTAACTTACAATTTTGATTTATGCTTAATATACATCATCATTTAATTTAAATGTAAATCCAAATCAAAATGTGAATGAAATAATATACTATCTTTAATATTTAAATTTGTTTTATCATTTGTCATTATTAATCTATTATCTCTCAATGCCAAATCTATTCTGCTGCATTTTGCTTTCTCATACTGAGGGTAAGAACTCTACCGTTACCAATTCTTTGCCAGTTGGCCTTCTATTATATTCTGCCAATAAGGAGCACTAAAGACATATTGGAAGCAGAGGCAGAAAAGAGAAACTTCTGTATTTCTCTTTGCTTACTGCAACTTTACCAGAGTTTCAGCAATTCCTCACAGCTTCCTGCTTCTTTTTGGCACACTCAACCAGCCTCCTTGGGCCCATGAGATGCCACGGTGATTAGGTCATAGACTATTAATCACCCTGAGCTCTAGCACCTTTGTTCCTCAGGCCCTTTGGGTGGAAGTTATTTTCTGAAGTTAATAATTTTGAGTATATTAAAACCCAGATAGTAAGAGCCTTGTTGCTCTTTCACTTCCACATACTTGTGTAAAAGTATTCCTATATTAAATTCCCTCTATTCAGATATCTAGTGCGATTTTTATACTCTAGACACTAAGAATCATGTTTTTATGGTCTGACTCCCCTATATTTTTTATGTTTGTCTTTCTTTCTTTCTTCTTTCTTTTTCTTTCACACAAGATAATCAGAATTAAATTAAACATAATCATTGGTTCTTTATATACTATCACCACTGGTCCATTTGTACTCTATTTTCATTTAGTTGATTTTTTAATTTAATTATTTTTGACAATGTAATTAGCACCAAATAAAAGGTAGTATAGTGCAGTAGGGACATGGCTGGTATTTTCAATGAATGGTAGCAGGTCAGTTGGATATGCATGTGAGGAAAAATGTATCTTGATTTCTACCTCATACCACAATCACAGATATAAGTCTAAAGTGAAAGGAAATATTTCAAAGAAATCATAGTAAATTATTATGAGTTTGGAGGTGAAAAATATTTCTTCAACAACAAAGTTTAATAACCATAAAAAAATTCTGCAAATTGGTCTGTAGTAAAAATAAGATATTAATTGCTAAAAAAAACACTAAAAGTGTAAACAGGCAACACATGGAGTGAAAGCAAGTTTTTCCAATACATATATGTGACAAAAGATTCATATCTAAATATAGAAAGAGGAACGAACAAAAAAAAAAGAAACTCAATAGAAAAATGGAAGAAATTTGCATATGCATTTCACAAGAGTATATCAAATTAACAATAAATTTATGTAATGAATTTCAACTTCATTAGTAATAAAGAGAATGCAAATTTAATCTACAGTGATACCCATTAAACACATATGAGAATGGCTAAAGTAAGAAGAAGAAAAAGAAGGAGATGAAAAAAAAAAAAGAAAACTAACTATTGTTAGCACAGATAATGGAGTATGATAGTGATGATAGTAGAACATGATAGTTCAAGTTGCAATTTTGGGAAACTCCTTGGAAGGATCTACTAAAGTTGAATATCTGTAGACTTTATGTCCCAGCAATTGCTCTTCTAGATATCTGTTCACCATACACACATGTACACATGTTCACCAAAAACTAATACGAGCATTATTTGTACAGGCATTATTTGTAATAACCTCAAATTGGAAAAAAATAAGGTTTGATATAATCTCACAAAGAAACTATGCAGCAAGAACGAGCCCTTTATAACTATATCATGAAAATATGGATTCATCTCACAACAATAATGTTGAACAAAAGAACCTGATAGTAGAGTATATACCATCTGATTTCAGTTATATAACTTACAGAAACAAGCAAAAACTAATCTATGACGTTAGTGTTAGGATAAATGGTCACCCTGGATGGGAAGTAATGACTGAAGTAATGAAGTAATGACTGAAAGAAAGCCGAAGGGGTATATTTCTAGTTCTTAATGCCCTAGTCTTCAACCTGAATGTCAGTTAAAAGAGTGTTTAGTTTGTAAAAACTCACTGGGCTATCCATCTGTGAAGATTCTATCTCTCTATAAAAATGTTACACTTGAATACAAAGTTGAAGGAAATAAAGAAAGCTAGGACTTGGCAAAGCTCTAACCATATGCATTCACCCAACCTGTTTTTTTTGCCTCTCACTAGCAGAGGTATTCATCATCCAGAATCCTATGTGGGCTTCCTTTTCCTGGGGCTTTCTTAGCATATCTATTCACTCCCAAAAAGTATTTTTAGGAATACATGGAATAATTGTTGTTAACTTTATAAAAGGATACTATGGTGTCTATGTAATGGCTGTTGAGATTCACTTTTTTCCCCCATATATTATATTGTTTAGATTCAAATTTGAGTACCCAAATTGACACTATAGAGTGTCTTTGTGTGCAAGTGAGTGTATGTGCTTATGTAAACATGCATTTGCCTAAATATTTAGATACATAAATAGTTAAGCTCAATCCCAGTGTTTTGCTGTCTGATTTCTTATGTGTATTATTCAACAAAATTAATTAGAAAACTGGCTCTTCACATAGGAAATGTGATATACTTTTCATTTAATTTCTGTTCAAACAGCCACATATTACTATCAATTTAAAAAGTAGTTTTAGATATAAAAAAGTTTAAATTAGTTTCCCATTTTTTACAAATTTTTACTTTTTTTGGATACTCTCTTTTTATTAATAGTAAGAGTCAATTCCAATTATCACATATGGGTGTAATAAAATTGTTAATCAACCTTCTGTCTTACTATTGTTAACATTAATTTGGCATCACACATACTAATATATATAGACAATAAATATTCACTTGCTAGGCCATAATCAGGCTTTTATTGATTATAATCACCAGATACATTGAGGGACATAATTTGACTTATGGTTTATATGAATTCAAGCAATAGCAAACATGTTGAATTAAATTTTAGTATATATAAAAATTAAAACTAATTTCTTAATTAATTATAGCAACAAATAGTGTAGCACTTGATTTCTAAGAGTGCATACTGATAACGTGTTCTAAGCATAATTTCTGAATGATAAATGCAACATTCTTGTTATTACCTTTTTAGTCACATGAGGATTAGAATAGGCTATAATCATCATTAAAATGAAATCTCTCTATTTCTTAGAAAAGAAGAGGAAGAGCTAGCATAAGGAGTGAAATACAAAATTCACAGATGGGAAAATGATATATTTTAATCTGCCTTTGACATAATGAATCCTGAACAAGGGCCTTAACATCATAGAAAATTTATTTATTCCTCAGAGTAACATTTTCAAGGCTGGTTGGAGATGGAAATATTTTCATTTGTTGGAAAATAGTGCTCCTTAGAAGATTTTTTACACCTGCGGAAGATGAAAACATATTTACCCCTGTGGGAGTTTGTCTGGAATATTATAATTCATGAAGAAATGCCTGAATGAAACATAGTTTATTTCATAGACCTTCATTTTTATATTAAATTCGAAATGGAAATAAAGCTCTTCATAATTAAACACGTCTGCCTTCA
Source organism: Callorhinus ursinus (assembly GCF_003265705.2). Taxonomy (NCBI): domain Eukaryota; kingdom Metazoa; phylum Chordata; class Mammalia; order Carnivora; family Otariidae; genus Callorhinus; species Callorhinus ursinus. Next base: position 34,674,241 of record NW_027397063.1, on the reverse strand, counting down.
TTTTGTCAACACAACCTTTCTATTTCCAAGTGAACAAAAACCCCTAAAATTAGTATAAAAGAAAGTGTTTTAATCTTTTCTTAAATTTGTTCAAACCTGCATCAGCAAGTAGGCAAGACTCCTATTTATGTGTGCTCTTTTATGAAATTCTTATTAAGGCCTTCCTAAAAATTCATATCAAATAGTTTACTTAATAAAGATAAATTCTACAAGGTTTCATAAAGCTTTTCCTAAGCAGATTTTTCTTTCCACTGTTTTTGTATCTTGTTGATAATTAGTTCTTTTAACAAGGAGGAAAACTATTAAAATATGTTCCTTTGAATCATGGTCCAATTTTCTTCAAATATACAGAGAAGATTATTCCAATATACGTGATTTGTAGTGTAGCCAGAGACCTGCTTTCTAACATATTTGGTTTGTCTTAGAGTCTAATTTATTTCGTTGGAGTCAAGTCTTTAAATTACAGCCCCTTTTTTTTAGAATGATTGTAACATGTGACATAATAATGCATTAATAACCATTTTGTCATGTTAACCTATGGTTGATTTTTATAACAATCTATTCTAACTCCTGGATGACAACTCTGGAGATAACATGACATGAATCCTGGAAGGAAACTCTGTTCAGGATGCTGAGGTAACACAAAGGATCAGATTGAGAAATCAGACTTATGAGAAGAAGATTGAAGTGATTATAGGGCATAGAAAAAGCAAGGAGAGGTCTGGAATCACAAGTGCAGTCTGGTCCTTCCTTGCTTCATTAGAATGCTCTCTGGTTCAGATTAACATAAGAAAATTCTAAGTAATTATGTGGCTATATTCTTTACACAGGAAGGAACCATTTCAGCATGAAGCATCTTTATTTTAAACTCAGATTAATTCCATAGTTCATGTGACATTTTCAGTAAAATCATGCCCCATAAACTCCTGATTTCCAGGTTTGTTTAAAATAAACAATCTTAGGGGCACCTGGGTGGTTCAGTCTTTAAGCGTCTGCCTTCGGCTCAGGTCATGACCCCAGGGTCCTGGGTTCGAGCCCCGCATTGGGCTGTCTGCTCAGCGGGAGGCCTGCTTCTCCCTCTCCCACTCCCCCTGCTTGTGCTCCCTCTCTCGCTGTGTCTCTCTCTGTCAAATAAATAAATAAAATCTTAAAAAAATAAAATAAAATAAACAATCCTAGACAGACTAGGTATACTCTGATAAAAGATTGCATAGCTAAGGTCTCCCTGGCTTACAAATACTATTAGTTAGTTTTCAAGGTAGTCTGTCTTTGAAGGTTTACAGGGAGGGTTGAAGGGCTCCTTCTTTGTTTAGAGCATCTGCCCTTGTAAAAGGAAAGAATGGAATGCCCATTGCTAATCATTTTCTCCCAAACATTATTGAATGGGAAAGAGAACCAGATGAAGTAAAAGAAGTTGGTGATAAAAGGAGAAATAGGGTGCCTATCAGATAAAACACCAAAATGAGAAATAAGGATTTGGGAAAGAGGAAGTCACTTAGGAGAATATTTGCCTATTTCACAAATCTTACCTATACCTACCCTAATATCTGTATAAAATTATTTAAGTTACTATCACCTCCCTGTGAAGAACTTTTTCAGTTTATGTTTTGTTTTCATTATTGAAATTGCCTTAATTTACTGTGTTGTTTCCTTGGTGAATATTACTTAGGATTTCAAATCAGAGCACTAAATATTACCTTATGATTTCAACCAGGGTACTAAAAAACATAATGGAAATTCTGTGCAAATTAATAAATTTTATTATATTTACCAGGTTAGTAGCCACTAAAATGATTGAGAACATTCTGCTATCACTTCCTTGAGAATAATGTATGTTGATTTTAATTCTTTAAAAAAAATAAATGATACAGTTAATAAAACACAAATTATACCTAAATCATAAGGTTAACATAATTTGTGTGGGTGGTTATCCTACATGGCACTAAATCTTGTCACAGTAAAATCAAAGCAGTGAAGGAACAGCATCCTTGAAAATAACGTGACTCTTAAATTGCCCCTAAGAACAAAATTATTATGTCTGAAGGAGAAAATACAGTTTTCATATAAGCAGATTTTCACCCTACCCCAAATGCTTGTCTGAAGTAGATGCCAAATATAAATCATCTCTCTTTCTCAATAATGTATCAGAAGCATATTATTATTATGTCAGGAAATTGGAGAAATCTCTATTGGAGATCTTGAAAAGCAGGAACCAGAAGAAATACTTTTTATTTGTAACTGATTCACAACATAATAATGTATGTTTTATGTATTCAGTAGATAATGTTAAGTTAATGAATGTCTTACTACTCCTCATTAAGAGTTACATGATTTTGTATTTATGATAGGTGTTATGTTGGATTTCATTGTGAAGAAACTGAAGAATGTGTAAAACTAAAACTACAATTCAGATAGCATTTTTGACTATTATGTTTCAGGTGGGTACATAATAATTGTTCATATATGTCTGAGGACATATGTGAAGTGTTTTACATAAAATGTTTCTAAATTTTTCCTTCTTGTGATATTCTGTCAAATTGCAACTGTCCATATATTCTTTCTTGATCTCATGATTTCCCATCAACCAATAGTTGCCAAAAAAATCAGATCTTATTATAATCCAGAAAAATAAAATCTATGGTTCAATCTTAAATGCCAAGTGTGGAAACACAAGGTTAGTAAGCAAGGTGAGAGCTCAATATCTTGGGAAAAGATTTAAAAAATTGTGACAGAAATAAAACATATATCTCAGATTTAAAATGCCACCATTCCAGGGAACCTGCGTGGCTCAGTCAGTTAAGCCTCTGAGTCTTGATTTTGGCTCAGGTTATGATCTTGGGGTCATGAGATCAAATCCCACATTGAGCTCCATGCTGAATGTGGAGGCTTTCTGGTATTCTTTCTTTCCCTCTTTGTCTGTCCTCCACCCCCAGCATGCTCTCTCTTTAAAAAACAAACAAACAAAAGAAAGAAAAAAACAACTGCTACTTTCCTTATGAAAGTAAAGCAGGGGTAATACCCTTATAAGTACTTTAATCATATTTTACTTGGTAAGACTATTGGATAATAGTTTGAGCAGATAGCCAAACATGCCTTAGTAATTGACCCTGATTAATAATAAGAAGGGAATAATGAAAGCATAATAAGTAATTCACATCAAAATAGATATGCAGAGTTAATAATAATTTTATAATGGTAACGACAGGAATTCTTATAAAGTCCTTCTCAGGTTAAAAATAAGTAAGTGTCAAGACTTCTGGGAAGATGGCAGAGTAGGAGGACCCTAAGCCCACTTCCTCCCATGGACATACTTAGATAACACCCACATCAATGCAGCTCACCCAGAAAATGACTTGAAGACTAGAAGAACAGACTTTCTACAGTTAATCATAGAGAGGAGGTCATATCAAAAAAGGGAGGTAGGAGTAGAGATGTGGTTGGGAACCAAAATCCTGGCAAGACTAACCACAAATGGAAGAGACACTACAAGTATGGAGAAAGGGGAGGAGCAGACCCCACACCAGGAACCCCAGAAATGGGGGACCTGACCTGCACTGTGTATACAGGTGCTTATAATATTTGGCTTTGAAAACCAGTGGGCTTAACTTCCTTAGTATTTATAGTAAATAGGGCTTAATTATGGGTACTTTAAAAATCAACCCCATCAAGATGCAGCAGTTTGAAAAGTGCCTAGGGTATTTTTGAAGATTTATTTATTAATCCCAGAATGTGTGCTGGAGGGACAGGGATCTTTAGGAAACTTCTCTAAGAACAACAGAGCTAGCAGGTCTCCATTTATCTACCCTACTCCCCAGCCTGTGACCACATCTCTGGCAGATGGACTTAGGCAGGCATGTGCTCTGACTACTAACACCACCCAACTACATGCACAGCAGCCCCAAGATGGGACCCTAACAGCAAAGGGACCAAATCCTGCCCACCATAGGTAAAGTGGGCCAACTGGATTAAAGGCAAATATGGCTCAGTCACAATAGTAGGGCACATGCAACTCACATAAGAGATACCCCTGAAGAGATAACCCTCAGTTGGTTAAGTGTCCAACTCTTGATTTTGACTCAGGTCATGGTCTCAGGGTTGTGAGATCGAGGCCTGCACTGGGCTCCATGCTAGGTATGAAGCCTGCTTAAGACTCTCTGTCTCCCTCTCCCTTTAACTCTCCCCACTCTTTCTCTCTCTCCTCTCTAAAAAATAATAAAATAAAATAAAATAAAGAGATACCCATGAAGCACCTAGTTCTAGTAAACAGCAGACATTGTGCTACAGGGCACCGCAAGAACTCTTAAAGCCACTAATTTCACAATCAGGAGACATAGCTGATTTCCTAATACATAGAAACAGACACAGAGAGCTAGACAAAATGAGGCAACAGAGAAATATGTCCCAAATGAAAGAACAGGACAAAAACACAGCAAAAGAGCTAGAGGAAATGGAGATAAGCAATAAACCTGATATAGAATTTAAAGTAATGGTCATAAAGACATTTACTGTACTTGAGAAAGGCATATAGGATCTCAGTGAGACCTTCAACAAAGAGATAGAAAATATATATAAAAAAATAAGAGCTGAAGAACTTAATAATTGAAATAAAAAATCCACTAAAGGGAATCAATATAGATTAGAGGAGGGAGAAGAATGGATCAATGACCTGGAAGACAGAGTAATGGAAAGCACCAAGTTGAACAGCAAAAGAAAACAGTAATAAAAAATGAAAATAGGTTAAGGGAACTCAGTGACATCATCAAACATAACATTCACATTATAGGAATTCCAGAAAGAGGAGCGGCAGGGGGGTAAAAAATTCATGTGAAAAAATAATAGCTGAAAACTTCCAAAATCTGGGGAAGGAAACAGAAATACAGATGCAGGCGGCATAGACAGTCCCCCAAAAAATCAACCCAAGGCAGTTCAGACTAAGACACATTATAATTAAAATGGCAAAAAGTAATGATAAAGAGAGATTTTCATCCAAAAACAATAGAATATACATTCTTTTCAAGTGCACATGGAACATTCTCCAGAATAGATCATGTGCTAGGCTACAAAACAAGTCACAATAAAATTGAAGTTTTGAAATTATATCATGCATCTTTTCCAACCACAATGGTATGAAACTAGAAATCAATCACAAGAAAATATCTGGAGGTTAAACATGGGGGTTAAACAAAATGCTACTAAACCATGAATGGATCAGCCATGAAATCAAAGAGGATATTAAAAAATACATGGAGAGGGGTGCCTGGGTGGCTCAGTCATTAAGCGTCTGCCTTCGGTTCGGTCATGATCCCAGGGTTCTGGGATTGAGCCCCGCATCGGGCTCCTGCTCCGCGGGAAGCCTGCTTCTCTCTCTCCCACTCCCCTGCTTATGTTCCCTCTCTTGCTGTGTCTCTCTCTTTGTCAAATAAATAAATAAAATCTTAAAAAAAAAAGTACATGGAGAGCAATGAAAATGAAAACTCAATGTCCAAAATCTTTGGGATGCAGCAAAAGTTCTTCTAGGAGGGAAGATTATAGCAATACAGGCTTACCTCAAGAAGTAAGAAAAATTTCAAACAGACAACATAGTCTTACACCTAAAGAAGCTAGAAAAAGAAGAACAAACAAAGCCCCAAGTCAGGAGAAGAAAGGAAATAATAAAAATTAGAGCAGAAACAAGTGAAATAGAGACTAAAACAAACAAAAACAATCAACAGATCAATAAAACCAGGAGCTGATTCTTAGAAAAGATGAAAAAAATTGATAAACCTTTAGCCAGACTCAGAAAAAAAAAAAAAAACATAAAGAGAGAGAAAGAGATAGGACTCAGATAAATAAAATCAGAAATGAAAGAGAAATAACTGACACCACAGAAATACAAGCAATTATAAGAGAATAATATGAAAAACTATATGCCAACAAATTGGACAACCTGGAAGATATGGAAACATATCTAGAAACATGTAACTTACCAAGATGGAAACAGGAATAAATAGAAAACTTGAACAGACTGATAAGCAGAAAAGAAATTGAATTGGTAATCAAAAAATGCCCAGCAGAAGTCCAGGACTAGATGGCTTCACAGATGAATTCTATCAAACATTTAAGGGAACATTAATACCTATGCTCCTCAAACTATCCCAAAAATGGAAGAGAAAGGAAAACTTCTAAATTCATTCTCCAAGACCAGCACTACCCTGATGTTAAAACCAGATAAAGACACTCCAAAAAAGGAAACTACAGGCCAATGTCTCTGATGAACAGAGATGCAGAAATTCTCAATAAAATATTAGCAAACCAAATCCAACAATATATTTAAAAAAAATCATTCACCATGATCAAGGAGTGATATACCACATTAACAAGAGAAAGGATAAAAGCATATGATTATCTCAATAGATGCAGAAAAAGCATTTAACAAAGTATAACACTCATCTGTGATAAAAAAAAAATTCTCAACAAAATAGATTTAGAGGGAACATACCTCAACATAATAAAGGCCATATATGAAAAACCCATGACTAACATCATACTTAGTGATGAAAAACTAAGAGCTTTTCCTCTAAGGTCAGGAATAAGACAAAGATGTCCACTCTCTTCACTTTTATTCAACATAGTACTGGATGTTCTAGCCACAGCATCAGACAAGAAGAAATAAAAGGCATCCAAATTGGTAAGGAAGAAGTAAAATTTTCACTATGTGCAGATTACATGGTGTTATATATAGAAAACCCTAAAGACACCCAAAGACTACTAGAACTGATAAATGAATTCAATAAAGTCAGAGGATATAAAATTCATGTACAGAAATCTGTCACATTTCTATACACTAATAACAAAGTAGCAGATAGAGACGGTAAGAAAACAATCCCATCTACAGTTGCATCAAAAATATTAAAATACCTAGGAATAAACTTAACCAAGAAGGTGAAAGACCTTTATTCCAAAAACTATAAAACACTGATGAAAGAAATTGAAGATGACACAAACATGTGGAAACATATTCCATTCCCTTGGGTAGGAAGAAAAAATATTGTTAAAATGTCCATACTATCCAAAGCAATCTGCAGTTTTAATGTAATTCCCATCCAAACACCAATAGTATTTCCACAGATCTAGAATAAATAATCCTAAAATTTGCATGGAATCACAAAAGACCCCAAATAACCAAAGCAATCTTGAAAAAGCTGAAAGTATCACAATTCCAGATTTCAAGATATACTACAAAGATGAAGTAATCAAAACGGAATGGTACTGGCACAAAAACAGACACATAGATCGATAGAACAGAATAGAGTGTCCAGAAATAAACTCACATTTATATGGTCAATTAATATGTGACAAGGGAGGCAAGAATACTGAATGGGAAAAGACAGTCTCTTTAATAAATGGTTTTGGGAAAACTGGAGAGCTATATGCAAAAGAATGAAACTGGACCACTTAAGCCACACACAAAATCAAAGTAAATTAAAGACCTAAATATGAGTCCTGAAACCATAAAATTACTCAAAGAAAACATAAGCAGTAATTTCCTTGAAATTGGCCATAGAAACATTTTTCTAGATATGTCTCCTTGGCATGGGAAACAAAAGCAAAAATAAACTATTGGGACTACATCAAAATAAAAAGATTTTGCACAGTGAAGGAAACCATCAACAAAACAAAAAGGCAACCTACTGAACAAGAGAAGATATTTGCAAATGATAAATCTGGTAGGGGTTAATAAATAAAAAACACAAAGACCTTATACAACCCGCAAATAATCCAATAAAAAATGGGCAGAGGATCTGAATAGACATTTTTCCAAAGAAGACATACAGATGGCCAACAGGTACATGAAAAGATGCTCAACATCACTAATTATCAGGAGAATGCAAATCAAAGCAACAATGAGATATCACCTCACATCTGTCAGAATTGCTAAAATCAAAAACACAGGAATAACAAATGTTGGTGAGGAGGAAAAAAGTACCCTTATGCACTGTTTGTGGGAATGCAAATTGGTGTAGTCACTGTAGAAAATATTATGGAGATCTTTAAAAAATTAAAAATAAAATTACCTATGATCCAGTAATTCTACTACTAGGTGTTTACCCAAAGTAAATGAAAACATTATTTCAAAAAGATATCTGCATGCCCATGTTTGTTACAGTATTATTTACAATAGCCAAAATAGGGAAGCAGCCCAAGTGTCCACTGATAGGTGAATGGATAAAGAAGGTATGAGATACACACACACACACACACACACACACACACACAATGAATATCAGCCATAAAGAATAATGAAATCTTGCTATTTGCAACAACATAGATGGATCTCAAGAGTATAATGCTAAGTGTAATAAGTCAGTCAGAAAGAGAAAAATACCATATGATACCACTCGTATGTGGAATTTAAGAAACAAAACAAATGAACAAAGGAAAAAAAGAGACAAACAAAAAAAGCATAGGTATAGAGAACAAACTGGTGGTTGCCAGAGGGGAGGCGGGTAGGAGAGTGGGTGAAAGAGATAAAGGGGATGAAGGGTACACTTATCTTGATGAGCACTGGGTAATGTATAGAATTGTTGAATCATTATATTGTATACCTAAAACTAATATAAGACTGTATGTTAATTATGCTTGAATAAACCACAAAAAAAGTCAAACTAGAAAGAAAAAAAAACTACTACTAAAAATGAATATCTCTAATTTTTATAATCACCACTCCTTTCACTTGCAGATTTAGCTACACTGTGGATAATACTTTTCTACCCTCACTTTAGGTCAGAAATAGACTCAGGGATGAAGATTTGCTTGCAGCTGCTCTATAGGGGAGGGCTCTTGGAATAATCACCAGTGAGGGAGCGAGGTAAGCAGGATTGGGTACAGGAAGAAATTGAATTGTGAAATATTTGCAACAAAGGCCTCAGGTGATCCCATGGGCAGCTTTATAGGTAGAACATGACTTCTGAGTTGCCCTCCCCTCCATCACTGAGGCAGAGGGCTTGGTTTTTGTATCCCCATTTTGACCAGTTTTTGGATGAAAGTAGCCCTGAGGAAGAGGCTTACTTTAGCTATGGGTGAAGCAGTTTTCTTAAGTCTAGAGTAATTTCTGGGGAGAGACTCAGCAGTGAGCTGTCTATAGGCAAAACTCCTAGAAGCCAGAAAAACTAATGCCTCGGTCCTAAAAATGAGGAAAGTATAGTGTTCATTCCACCCCTTTAGCTAAATAAATAACATAAGAAAAATCCTTCAGAAAATACCAGCAATTTATAACCACAGACTGTTTCACAACAGCTATTCATATAAAACTTACTTATCAGGAAAACTTGTATAATTCAGTCAAATAATGGAGTCTTCTGGAACACTGCAGATATATTTCTTTATTAGTTTTTCATGTTGGATTTTGGCTGCAATTTAAGATTAGAGGAATAAAATATTTACCCAGTGTAATGGTTAATTTTATACATCAACTTGGAAGATATTTTTGGATGAGAGTAACATTTAAATCAGTGAACTTTTGTTAAAGCAGATTGCTCTCCAAAATGAGGGTGGGCCTCATCTAATCAGTTGAAGACCTTAATAGGAACAAAACAAAACACCTCCTTGAGCAAGAGAGCCTCCCCTAGCAGAGAGCCTCCCTTAGCAAACTTCTTTAGCACTGGAACTGTGTCATCAATTCTCCTGGGTCTCTAGTCTGATATAAACATATCCTATTGGTTCTGTTTCCTTGGAGAAACAGATTAACACAATTAATTTAAAAATGGCTATTAATCTATTGATGAAAGGTAGGAAATTATCACAGTGATTTTCATATAATTATCTTCCATCTCATTTTGGTCTCATTTTGCACTAATATTGTATTCCAAATAGAAATTCCCACATAACTAAATTAGGATTTAGTGCAAGAATACTCTAACCTTCTTTTATTTGTCATGGGGATGCTCCTCAATAAAATTATATCTAATATGCACGTCTTTGAGTAGAGTCAAATAAAATGGGACAATGTTAGACAGGGATTTAAAAACATTTCAAATATTAGTTTTAGTCTTCTCCTTTATTGCCTTTCCCAAAGACTGGATATAGGTCTTGTAATGAAATTATTAAAGCTCTTAACTCAATTAAATATTTTTAATGTGCATAGTGTTTTGTCCATATGGTCTCACTAGTTCATTTCTATAAATAAAACTGTAAACTATATTTGTTTAACTTCATGAATCTCATTATAAGCTAAACCTGAAATTGAATCTGATGAACTCATAAGGGACCAGAATACTTGTCTCCAGTGATAGTCTTTGAAGGCAACTAAAATAATAAATTAAAAATGAAACATCCTGCTGCCTTATAAGTAGAATCAATATATTCAAATGTATATCGGGTACTCTGACACTGTATATATGAAATTTATATATACAAATTCAAACTACTCAAAAACTCTTGGAGTGGTGCTCAGCAATTTCTGTTTTTAAAAGCCCTCCAAGTGATTCTGATGCATGCTAAAATTCAAAACACTGGCTAGTACAATCATTAAAAATAAAACAATGAGTTATCTAGGAAGTGATGATTGAAGATAAAATGGAATTATTCTTAAAAAATCAAGTAATCAAAAAGAAAGCAGGAAAAGAAAAAAGAAGGAACATGAAAAGATAGGACAAATATAAAACATATAATAAAATGATAGATTTAAATACATTATCATATTGATAATGAATTCAAAGTAAATTACCTAATATTCCAATTATAAGACAGAGTTTGTGAAACTGGATAAAATGGCAAAATTCAATTAAGTGTTGCCTGGAAGAATAGTGTTACTAAAATAATCATAAATATTCATTTACCATAAATATAATATATAGTATATAAATATAAGATACATATTTCAAAATATAAAAAGTATATTGTAGATTAAAAGCAAAAAGGATAAAAAAAAGATGTACCATAAAAATATTAATCAAAGGTACACTGTAGTGGCTAAATTAACATCAGATAAGGTAGATTTCAGAACAATGAATACTATCATGAGTAAGAAAGGACGAAGATAAGAATCGTGTCAATTAACTAAGAAGACAGAACAGTTTGGGTTTTTTTAAAGATTTTATTTATTTATTTGACAGAGAGAGATAAAGCAAGAGAAGGAATACAAGAAGAGGGAGTGGGAGAGGGAGAAGCAGGCTTCCCGCAGAGCAGGGAGCCTGACGCAGGGCTCGACCCCAGAACCCTGGCTGGGCTCGACTCCAGGACCCTGGGATCATGACCTGAACCGAAGCCAGATGCTTAACGACTGAGCCACTCAGGCATCCTGAAGACATAACATTTTTAAATGTGTATGCACTTAGTAACAGAACTTCAAAATACTTGAAGCAATAATTTATAAACTACATGAAGAAACAGACAAAACCATAACCAGAATTGGAGAGTTTACCAATCTTCTTTTAATATTAAATATATAGATAGGAAATCAGAAAGCATATAAACTGCTTGATCAATACTACTGAACAACTTGACCTAATTTATACTTGACCTAGATGACTTAAGGGTGAAATACACATTTTTTTCCAGTGTACATAAAACATTCACTAAATTAGAAGTCTTAGCCATAAAAATAGGCTAAATGAATTTTAAAGGACCCTTATCATACAAAGTATATTCTCTGACTATTGTAAAATTTAATTTGAAAGCAATAACTGGAAGATATCTGGAAAATTTTCCAACTATTTGGAGACTAAACAATGTGTTTCTAAATAGTCTATGGTAAAAAGAAATCTGAAATAAAATTTGGAAACATTTTGAATTTAATGAAAATAAGAACCCAACACATCAACATTTGGAGGAAACAACAAAACTAGTGCTTACAAGGAAATGGATATCACTAAATACTTTTATTAGAGAAGAAGGAAGTTACTGAATCAATTATCTAAGCTTCTACCTTAAGAAACCGGGGAAAAAAAAGAGTACAAATGATAGAGAGCAGAAGTTCTTGGAAAATAAATTTGCTCACAAATTTAGATCACAAGACTGCATCCTTCCTTTCTCCTTTGGGACCTTTTCTGTTATTCTTCTCTCAAAGATAAGCAAGCAAATATCAAAACATGCAAAACCTCTGGTTTTTGAAATAAAATTTTTTAGATTTCAAAACGTATTTCTAACAAGACATACTGAGCATGTTTTGGATTTAGAAAAGAAAAACTCTCCATTTTCTTCAACTATTTCATTTCAGTATAACTAAACTAATTCTCAATGCAGTCTACATGTTCTGGGTGATACATAAAAGAGTCCAGTAATAAGGAAGTATTAGGAGAAAAGCACATTGACAAATATCTCAAGGTATGTTCTTAACACACAAAATATCATATTTTTAAATGCACTTTAAATGCATTGGTATTGACAGAGCTGCACCTTACACCAATGATTCACATTAGGTATACATGTGAACTAAATAATGTCTTTTTAAAAAATCTCATGCAATTGCTAAACAGTATCTCTGCCATCATTTACTTGTACATTAAGGGTTTTAACCCAGGGAGGATTTTACACTGAACTCTACTTAATTTCATCTTTTTTAGATTCACCCCATTGCTACAGCTTTAGTGCTTATTATAAATTCAGATTCTGACACTGTTAGGGTTGCTGTTCCAAAGTACCCAAACTGGATGTCTTAAACAGCAGGAAGTTCTTGTCTCACAGTTTTGGAGGCTAGCAGTTCCAGATCAAAGTTTGAGCAGGATTACTTCCCTCCAAGGGAGAATGTGTGCTATGCCTCTGGTGGGTTGCTGGTAATCTCGGGTTTCTGGTGCATCATTCTAATCTCTGCCTTCATTCTCCTGAAATTTCCCCTCTTTATAAGGATACCAGTCACAGTGGCTAAAGGGCCCACTCTACTCCAACATGACCTCATCTTAACTAATTACATCTACCAGGATTCTGCTTCCAAAGGTCACGTTCTGAGGTCCTAAAGGTTAAGACTTCAGCATATGAATTTTAGTGGGACAGAATTCAACCCATAACAGAAAGCATATTCTTTTTCTTACACCCTCCTTTTATTTAATTTTATAACACCTCTTAATGGCTTCCCCATTGCAATTTGAATAAAATCCAATATATCAATATATTCTGGAAAAACCCTGCATCATCTGACCGCTGCCTGTATCCTCAGTGTCTCCTCACACCACTCTTTGCTCTTTAAGTTTCATTTATACTTCACGTCCTAAATTTTTCTGGCATGATATCTTGGCATCAGAATTGCTTCACTTTCACTGTTTTCTCCACTTAAAGTCCTCTCTACTATGGTCATCTATTTATTCACTTAGCTAAGTGAATATCTTCTAGATATCCTACCACCTACCTTCTAGACACATCTTAAATTATTGCCACCATATGCAAACATTTCCTCGGTCTAAACCCTAGTCCGAGTTAGCATTTTCATGTGTATGGTCCAGTAGATACCTTTGTAAGTGTAAGACACACTTAAAATTGTGTATATTATGTCTTCTTTGCTGCTTGTAAGTTGCATAAGGCAAGAAATATGTTTGTTCATCAGTCCATTCACAATGTATGGTAACAATGCATTTGCCACTTGGTTAATGTTTAAAAAATTAACTGAATGAATACAAGAGTCATATACTCCACAAACAGCCTGCAATGAAGTTGTTCAACCTGTGGCATAATAATCACATTCATATTTCTTCCTTATGTCTAATGTATTCCATGAATCTTTAACAAATAATTTATGGCATCTAGACTCAACTAACATTAATGATTATCAGTGCCTAACACATTTCTCTAGTCTACCAGAATAACAATCCTTACAGAAAAAAAAAAGGCAAGAAAATTTAAGGCTAAATAGTTTGTGTTAAGTGAACCAATACTGACTCCTGGTGATTACTGCTTTTGTTTCAAATTCCCATAAATTAGAACATAATAAATATTTGAGAAATGTTTGCCTCACCTATGTTAAATGAGCCATTCTTTATTTTACAGAAGACAATTAGGTCTATTTTGGAAAACTAAAGTTGTGCATTTCAAATCATTTTGTAGGATGATTCAAGTATGATAAAAAACAGTTTGAAGATAATTATAAGTTAACACCATTCCTGCAAGGTGAGGAGATTTTAACTAATTTCAGAACAATTAGCTTTTATCATAAAATCTGTTCTACACAATAATTTAGCTATGTTAAGCCTTATGTTGTTCTCTATGTAAATTCATCTTAAAGCCCCTTCCAGAATAAAAGCTTTATAAGAGTAGAAACCCTAGGTTATATTTCCATGCTCCCTCCAGTATTGGCTCATGCTGAGTGTAAAGATGGCTCTGGGTAACACCTCTCTAACCTCACGTCCCGAGTACTCTATCATTCCTCCCTCAGCTCCAGCCACACTGACTTTCCTGCTGCTCCTTGTATATGACAAGCATGATCCTCCCCCGGGGACACTGCCTTTACTCTTCCCTCTAGCTTAGCACGACCCTCCCCCAAATATGCACAGCTTGTAGGTGTCTACCAAACAATGTTATCAGAGAGGCCTCCCAAATGGCCTTCACTAAAATCACTTCATATTCATCCTGCCTTGTTTTTATTCATAGTAGTTTTCACCATATAGCATATGGTTTGTTTATTATTTGTTTACCCTGTGTTTCTCCGGACCAGAATGAAAACAGGAATCTTTATTGTTTTGTGACTGTTCTATTGTCAGTACCTAGAACAGTGAATGGCATGCCATAGTAGGCACTCAATGAACACTCGCTGATTAAATGAGTGAATTATAAATGAATAAACAAATGAAAGCATTGAATGGTCATAAGCAGTTCATCTTTCAAAATAACTCACGTTAAATCTCTTTCAAGCTATGACCGAATCTTGATACTGACAGTAACTCATACCTTCTACACAATCCAGGTTAGTATTGTCTGTATAACTATTAGCAAGAAAAATGTAATTGAATTTATTTTGTAATATAACATGGTTTTAGAAATTTAGAGACAATGATAGAACTGTGAGTGGTCAAACCAAAATGGTTTTCTCTGGGAGATTTAAAAGTTACCATATTTTCCCACTCATAAATGGGTTTTATAATATACACAGAGCCTTCAATAATATTGACCATCTCTTTGCCATTATATAGTTGCAAAATCTAGTTGAAATTTTATATGGACTCTTATTTTAAAATGATTTTAGTAATATCACATAGAAGTAGCTCAAATCAAGTAAAACCACTTCCTCTTCATTTCCATTTCCCTTTTGTTTTTTTATTAAATAAGACTCATAAGACATCAAGAAAATATGATTCTATGATGCAGAAATGAAAACGCTATTAAAGATATCATTACAGCTTTTTGTGCATTAAAAAAATTTTGCAAACATAAAAATTTGATGGCTTAAGTGTAAATGAATCAGAACAGCTGAAATCAGATTGTTCTTTCAGTGTTTAGTAATAAAGGGATGTGATAATAGATAAAATACTTACTTATGATTTGAGTAGGTATTCCATTATAATTGGAAACATAAATAGGCATTTTAAAATCTGCTATTCAGCAGAAGATAGATTATCAAATAAGTATTTTCAATGTATGTTTCTCTTTTCAGGATCTAAAGTAATATATTCTACAAATTTTCTCATAAAATATCATCTAGTTTGAAAGTAGGGAGAGGGAATCACCTTCATAAGAAATCACTTTTCATGGAGTAGTTAGGTTGGCCTTAGGAAATTCCTTATTACTTTATTCAAGTCTATATTAGCAACATATGTCTCTTAAACATAATGATGCCTCAAAAAGAAAACTGTATTTGATGTTTAGCTGGAAGACTCCAATATCAGGTAATATTTTACATGAGGAAGTTACCTCCACTCATTACAGAGGAAGTTTTAATTCACAGAATATATTAATTACATCATGTACATTTAATTCTTTTAAAAATCTTCAGCAATAATTGTATTGGAGGTACTAATTAATATTTTAGGCTTATATATTCTCTCCAGTCCATTTACTTTATCAAAATAAATTTTCACTCTGTCTGCTTCTTATTATGGTTGAAAATAATGCTGAAAATTTTACTGTGTGTAGTCAGAGAAAATGTGCATCAAGCAATCAGAATCCACAGAACATCATTCTTTACTCCCCAAAACCCCTTCCCAGAAGCATATATTTCCCATTGACTGTTGCATAGCTATCTAACCAATTGCTCTAATGCATATGAGATGAGTATCAATTTGATATTTTCTATAAGTGATAAGATTAAAACAGAAGGTTTCATTAACAGTTGTTAATAATTAGAATTTGAGTCTTAGAAGTGATGACACATGTCTTGCCAAAGTCTCAGTATTATTTCCATTTGTATGTATGGCTTTCCTTCCTCTTAACCCTGTCAGCTTGGTAAGTATAGTGTTAGAAAGAAAAAAAAATAAGTAGAGATTCAAGAACTATACATATTTCCTATTTTTCTCTCCTTTAGTTCAGTTGTTAAATTAGTACCAGTGTTTTAATTTGGAATAGATCTGGATGTAATCCAAGCTCTTCCTTTTATTTACCAATAAAATCTTGAGCTCTAGCTAAAATATGTCTCAAATACATTTGATGTCCAAAGAATAGCGTGCCCTCCCCCTTCTTGCTCTTTTGTCTATTTTCCTGGATCAACTTCATTAAAGAAGATACCTGTCTCTAGTCATTTCCTCAAGATTCTTTTCCACTCCAAATCTTTGAATGCCATAAGAAGGCATAAAAAATAGAAAGTTAAAAAAAATGTAATGCTAACCAAAATAGGAAACTGGACCATCTGGAGAAAGAATAAATAATTTTCATTCAAAAATCATTAAATTAGTATTTGCTATTCTTCCTATGGCTCATTCAATTATAAATTGTTAAAACTTAAGGGTTTCAGAAATGCCTTACTTTAACTTTTCCATTTTTGCAAAAAGTGAAGAAACCAAAAAAGTAATTTGTTTATTATTTTCTCATAGTTGTCCTTCAAAATTAATTTAAATTTAAATAATTAAATGCATGCTACATGAGTCTTCAGGGGGTTAAGTAATCTCAACTGAGTGACCACCAAGACCTAGAATCAAAAGAACATGCCACCAGCTTGCTGGCCTACTGTTTGCCCAATATCCTTAAGTATACCAGTAAACTAGTATCCTTAGGAATCAGTGATCTGTAGTTGCTTCTAACGGCAATAAAACTTTTAGAAAGTGCTCTTGCCCTAAAAACAAGTGAATAGCTGAAAGCCCCAGATAACATTCTCTTTTCCTACTTTGTCAGAATTGATGAGCCACTCAGAAACCTGCAAAAAAATTTTTTTAAAGAATAATAAATTCAGATAATTAAGGAGCTTGGGTGGATTTTTAATTTGCAGTTGTAATTATAACTGGCTTGCAGCATAACCAAGTGCTTGCAATGTAGCACAAAGGAGACATAGCCCCAAGGGTCTAAATGGACAGCTATTCAAAAATATGGGAAATAATGGTGATTCTAGTCTTGTCTGCTCCCTGCAGATGATATTAAATGCCTCTGCAGTACTTCAGGAGAGCATAATAAGATATAACCCTTTAAACAAATATCTGTATGAGTGGGTGCTAGACAAGTATGCATTTACAAGTAAAATAAATCTGTCTACTACTTATTTGATACCATTTTCAGGGATATCAAAAGTGATATCATTATTCCACAGATGACTTGTTCTGGGCATTGTATCATTTATGTAAAAGAGATGGCACTTCTCCCTTAATGGCATGTCTGGTAGGTATGGATAGCTTTCAGCCAACAAAAGTTTTACAATAAATTTCAGATGGTCTGCATAAAAAGGACTTGTGTCTCTTGGCAGCTGTAATAGAGGCATTTGCTGCTTTGTTTAAGTCTGTTTTTTCTTTTCTTCCCTGCTTTGTTTTATCTTTTTTTGTAATTACCATTGTACATCTCAATTAACCAATCATATAAATATTATTATTGTTATGGATATGAATATGAGTATCGCTACTTAGAATTTGTCCCTCTGGTCTGTAAATTGGTGATTTTGTTGGTTTGATAGTCTATACTTGATAGTAAATTTCATCTCCGGCCATCACTCCCAGAGCCAAACAAGGTTCAGCATAGCTAGGGCAGCATTTTTAAATAATTAGGGTAAGACTTAAGAAGAACTTATAATATGCTTGTTGCATATTATAAGTTGCAAAGGAAACTTTGGAGTTTTATCCTCTTCTTGTTATGTATAAAGTTTCATCTGTCAAACACTAAAAAGGTAGTCTCTCCACAATATCTGTCTTCTAGTTGGGTCAGTGACTTATCACAAAATTTTGGCTTTAGACTTGTATTACACAATGTTCAAAATAGTACACATGTTAATTAAACACAGAATGCATAAAATGGGTGAGTAGGAACTATATTGTATAACATAATTAGGATCTAGAGATATAGACAACATCTAGAATAGTGGACAATTTCTATGAAGATAAAATTTAAAATAGGTGAAAATCATATTTGAAAAATAAAATATTCAAAAATTACATGATGAGTCAGTCATAAATAAGAAGCAGGATGGGGCACCTGGGTGGCTCAGATGGTTAAGCATCTGCCTTCAGCTCAGGTCATGATCCCAGAGTCCTGGGATCGAGTCCCACATCGGGCTCCCTTCTCCTTGGGAGCCTGCTTCTCCCTCTGCCTGTCTCTCTCTCTCTCTGTCTCTCATGAATAAATAAATAAAATCTTAAAAAAAAAAAAGAAGCAGGATGAATGGACAAGTCCCAGTAGTAGTATAATTTGTTCATTACACTAGCTAATGTGATGTAGGCCGCATTTAGGAAAAAGAAGGAAGCTAGTTATGATTTCCCTGTATGCAGTAATAATTGCTAACACTTACAGAGCATTTTCCAAGTAATAAACACTATATTAAATTCTTTATATCTGTAATTTTATTTAAAACTCACAATTAAGGATGTACATTGCTTCTTTTATCATTAATAGGCAACGAGGGTAATGCTTAAATGTATCATTAATCAGATCATTTTTGGAATACTGCATCAGTTTGGGAATAACAGCTTGGCAGGAATATAGTGGAAGCTGAGTATATTTAAAGAAGTGAAATCAAACTAGTGAAAGCTTTAAAAAAAAAAAGTTCACATTACTTGTTTGTGGTCCATCTCCTCCACTGCATGGTGAATTCATGAGCACAGGTCCAGATCTCTCCAGTCTAAGACTGTATCTCAAGTACCTGGCACAGAGTAGGTCATCATATATCTTCTGATAGACTTAACAAAATTAAATTTCCCTGCATAGACAATCAATATTTGGGGTTCCAGGGCAGCTGTCCTGAAATAATTTAAGAGCTTTTCTGTGGAAGATTAGATTTATTCTGCGGGCTAGTGGTAGGAAGAAAACAGCAAAAAAATTTATTTAAAGAAAAAAAAGGTAAGTCATTACTCCCCCCAAAATAGAGGAAGTAGAATGAGAAGCAATTATTTCACTGTCACTGAATAGTACAGCATGATCTGGGCATAAGTTGTCAAGAGTAATGAAAAAGTATTTTACTCTCCAAATGATAATAGGTGTCCTACGCATTAAGGTCATTTATAGACTGAAATACCTTGGTGTTAGTTTGCATTCCAGAAAGGAAGAAAACATCTAAAAGCTTTTAAGTCTACTAGGAATGGTTTGATGATATTTTGAGTTTATGTTAGAACTATTTTCACTTATAATTATTATATTACTCACAAATCATTTTGGAAAAATCATTCAGTAATAAAGTAAATAAAGTAAATTAGATCATTCAATACAATGGTGCAAGTGATCAGTTTATTTATATGAGAATAATTTAAATGTACAATTCAGGAACTATAAGGTAATTTATAATGTAATTTAATTACTACAAAATTGTTAATTGTATCTAATTAATGGCAGAAGCTGTAAATGTGAATCTGTTTGATTTTTATAGGAACCATACAGATTCTAAGCCAAATTAATATTCCTTTCCCTCTAAGTACACATCACATAAACACAGACACATATAAATCATTTGAGTCAACCAATACATTTTATTATACACCCTATATATTACAAGTTAAACATTTCCATTTCCATAAAATAAGAAGGAACTAAAGACTAAAATGAAGATAAACATTATTGTATACTGGAATATCAAGGAATGTTCTTTCAATATATTTTCACTGCCTATGGGAATATTGTCATTTTTTTCAACAAATATATATTAAGTTCTTGGTGGCTCTCAGAACCTTTGTAAATGCTGAGGATATGCAAATAAATAAGGCAACAAGTATAAGTTTTAGGGATTTCAAAGTCTTCTGAGGATCAAAGACAGGGCATCCAAATAGTATTTTGTAAACAATAACCCCTATAATGAAAACAGGTATCAGTATATCAGGATGTCCACAGAAAGAACAATTTTCATCACTTAGTGAGAAATGCAAGAGTTTATGAGAAAGAATAAAGGTGATGTTTGAATTGGATCTAAAAAATACGCAAGGATTTACAAGGGAGATAAATATAAAAGCATGAAAATGCATAGCTTATTCAAAAAAATACAAGGAACATAATGTCCAAAAAGCCCAGGAAACTTTGGGCTGTATTAGTAGCAAGGTGGTTAGAGTCAAATTCTGAATATACTTATATGTGATGATGACTATGGATTTTAACCTGCAGAGTATGCAATGCAAGAATCAAACTTTTATTTGGAATAATTCATAATTTATTCAACTATTTTGAAGACTGATGGTGGTCATTCTAGAGATAGCCTAGAGTGGAGGAACAGTGGATACAAGCAGGCCCCAAATCAGCATTGTGATTGAGTTTTGGAGTGATTTTAAGAGTGGTTACAGTTGTGGCCATAGTTTTCAAGTCATGACCAATAGAGTGTGATGGTTTTGAATCAGTTTTGTTAAGCAGAAATAAAATTTCCCAGTGTCATTCCTTTCCCTGTGTCCTTCCAGATTAGGTTGGCCACAGAGAAATTTCCATGAAAAGCAAATGGCATTATGCTTTCAAGGTTAGTATAGGGCACCAAGTGCTATTTCTGCTCATGCATGTTGTCCTCAATCTCTCCCTTTTTACATCTAGCTGGTCCCAAAGCCCATGCCACAAGTTTCAGGTTTCTGTTAAGGTAGAACCTCAGTTTTAGAATTAAATCATTTTCTGGTATTGTACTGCTGAGTAACAAGCTACCCCAATACTCAATGGCATAAAACAACAACCATGCAATTGTATTCACAAGTTTGTGGTTCAGGAGTTTGGGCAGGGCATATTGGGGATGGCTTGTCTTAATACTATGATGGCTGGGACTCCAGTGGAGTCGCTCAAATGGCTAGATATGCCTGGGATGGTTGAATAGATCATATGTCTTGGACCCTGGTTCTAACTGCCATCTGGATTCCACAGTTCTCCATACTATCATGGTGGAGGCCTGGAATATTCAAGAGAGCCACTTCACTCATTTGCTTAGTACCTGGGCTAGAATAGATGTAAAAGCTAACAGCTTTTTTTCTCTCTGGGCTTTTCCCTCTTTCCATGTAGCTTCTCAGTGTGGTCTTCCTCATGTTTGGGCTTCCTCATTGCCTAGTAGTCATTATAATGAAAATCAGACTTCTTACAAGATAGCCAACTTGACCCACAGCAAGCATTCCAGGGGATCTGTGTGGAAGCTGCCAAGTGTCTAATGAGCTAACCACAGAGGTCCCAGAATGTCATTTCCATTAGATTTTATCAGTCAAACTTACTAAAGCCAGTCCCAACAAAGGGAAGGAATGTTGTCTCTCAATGAGAATAGCAAAGAAGTTTCAGTAATCTTTAAACTACCACAGACTAAACAAAATCACATGCAGAAAAAGCAAAGGTAAATGGAGTCAGGAATTAAATTAATTATCTCATTAATGGACAATAAGGTCCATGCTGGCTTCTGTGGGTTAAGCTTGAGGCCTAGCACCTCATTTTAGCTAAATGCCTAGAGATCAAACACTATTAACCTACACCCTCATCATTTTCATATATAAGACATAAGCTAAGAGAGAACGCAAATTTAACTTCATGAGAACCAGTAGGGTAGTACTTGATGTATGAAAGAGAAACAATTTTAGATACATTTTATTATACCCTTTTAGAGTTAAGACCAGATTTTTTGCTGATGATAGTTCGTACATGAAGAGAAGCTTAGAGATCCCATTCATTAGGTTTCCGCAGGATATGTCAGCAAATGGCTGCGCTGTGGATGTTGACAGACCAAGAGTCTCAGTATCACGTTAGAATGAGAAACTGCCTGTGTCTCTGCTTGAACTGTGAAAGTGTGGAGGGAACGCGGCTAATCCCATGACTTTTTTTTAAATGCATGATTTTGTTTAGATTATCCTTACCTTTTCTCATTTAAAGTAATCATAAACCTGGGATTTTCAGGAGAAACATTATTTTTTAAAAATTCTAACTATTCTTCCCTACTATTTAGACCATATATCTGAGCATTAAGTGTAAAACATTGGTCACTATAAATACACACGAGACTCCATGCTCAAAGGGAATAAGTCTCCAAGATAAGGAATATTTGTCTTTAGCCAAAAGTATATGAGAAGTTGGTCTGTTGTCTAATGCCAAAATAAAATAAAATTTATATCTTATAGAGAAACAAGGAAACAGGAAAAAGTATGTATTAAGTGTGAAATACAAAAATGACTTCCTACTAATTAATGACTATGAAAGCATATTTTGATTTATCAACACCAGTATATTTTACTTTCTGTAATGGTTGTGAGGAGTACTACTTAGGTTTTTTGAAAACACTACAGAATAAAATATTTCCTGGTTCTTCACATCATGACAGTCTTTTTTTTTTCTTTTTTCCAAAATGTTAAATTATTCCCTAAATGTATATAGAATACGAGTGTTTTGCTCAATGTCAACATATGCTTTATGTGAGTTTAACAGAGGTAAATATTGTCAATTTTGAGATAGGAAAAAAAAAGCAAGAGAGAAACTAATTTTCCAATGATCACTAATAAAGACTCGATGAGTAAATTTATATCATATTTTACAAATATTGGCAAAACTATTCCTGAGTAGCTTTAAGTCAAAACTGTCATTTCTTAGCTGATGAAAATGTGACTACAAATTCTTCCAAATGCTAATTTTTGCCCTCACATGAGACCTGCAGCTGGTTTTCAGAAAGGTTGCAAAAGGAATGGTTTGGAAAGAGTTCTGCTGTCAACAGTGTCGCTAAAATGAGACTCATCTTTTGCTGTTCAACAATCCAGGCATTTAATCCCATTATAGCCCATGTTCAAGTAGACAAAGGGATGATCAGGACAGGGAAGAAGAAAACATAATACCTACAGACTCTGTGAAATGTCAGTATCACAAGGCTTAGTGCGAGACCTTCAAAACCAGATGATAAATGTGTACCTTTGTCAAGTTGTTATGGGTTATGGTCAAGGTCTCTCTGGTCATTTCTTTAAAAGTCAGGTTTCTTTTTAGAATGAAAGGTTGAAGAATCATCTTCTTCTTTGGAGAATTTTAAGGAAAGACTATTTTTAAGGATACTTGCAGCAGAGTTTGTTCTGTACCTCAGAGAATGAGCTATACAAATTCCCAAAGTCTCATCTAGCTCTATAACAGAATAAGGTGACAAGATATGTAATGATATGCATATAATGTGACAAGATCATAATATTTTGTAATGGATAAAAAGGCACAGATTAACAGGCAATAGAATCATAAATTCTAAGGCACAATTACCAAAGAAATAAAAGTAAAGTGGAGATATCATAACACAACTCTGTCAATAAACATATACCTCTAGACAACACAGATAAGCATCCAGATAAGTCAAGGCAAATGATTTTTCTTTTTAATTAAAATGTTATTCTTTGAATTAATGGGATCATTAATTAACCATTCCAATGTGTTCTTGCTAAAATTGAATATATTTTTTTCATAACATTCGAGGTTAGAATAAAAGAAACAGAGAAAAAAAAGAAAGAAAAGAAAAGAAAAATTTAAATATTAAAAGTTTATCCCTGACCAAAATTTTTGTGATGGTAGCATAAAATCTAGGATCATTTTTACCACTATTCCATTGATCTAGGTCAAAGCCCTCTCAACTATAACTTTTTTCTCCTTTTTATTGAAAATGAATACTGACATTATAGAATCACTACTAAGGTTGGACAGATGACTGAAATGAAAAATCCCTGTTTTAAGGGTGAAAAAAGACTGTTCTTGGACGTCTGAAATAAATTATTTGCTGGGACTGTGTGTATACGCACACAATAGTCTTTTCAGCAACAGACAGAAAAGCTTGCCAGGCTCATAAATCTGAGGAAACAAAAGGGGAACAAATACCTCAGAAAACACAGTCCCCACTAAATCAAACAATGAATAATCTCTCTCTTACTTGGAACAGAAATGTAATGTGAATAACAATAATATTACAGGCAAAAAGTGCATAAAAACCTGCTGCTAGCTTATAGAATTGGATTCAAATACAGAGTTTTTTTTTTTAATCCATATTATTTTACTGTATTTGAGATAGTTGTAAAAATTGAGGTGATTTCAGATTTAACACTTTTCAAAGCCTTTTCAACAGCCGAGACTGAATTGCATAGGTATTAAAAATGTGGATATTCTATATGAATAATAATATCTACATAGTGCATAGTGTTTTAATGCCCTCTACCCAAAGACCACAGAGAATCCATCTGTGGTTGGACAAGTTGCAGTGAGGCAGACCACGCACCATCGGAAACTATGAGGTGTCAGTAAGAGGGTTTTATTTTTCTTTATTTTTAAAAAAATTTTGCAAAAGATTTTATTTATTTATTTGAAAGAGAGAGAGGGAGAGGGCAGGAATAGGGGCAGAGGGAGAAGGAGAGGGACAGGCAGACTCTGCACCGAGTGTGGAGCCTGATGTGGGGCTCAGTCCCACTACTCTGAGATCATGACCTGAGATGAATCCAAGAATCAGACGCTTAACCGACTGAGCCACCCAAGTGCCCCTATTTTTCTTTTTTTTTTTTTTAAGATTTTATTTATTTCAGAGAAAGAAAGCAAGTGTGAGCAGTGGGGAGTGGCAGAGAGAGAGGGAGAAACAGACTCCCCACTGAGCAGGGAGCCCAACGTTGACTTGATCTCAGATTCCCGGGATCATGACCTGAGCTAAAGGCAGCCACTTAACCAACTGAGCCACCCAGGCTCCCCAGTAAGACTCCTTTAGAGAATGCTTATTACAGGCTGTGTGCTATGGTTAGATGATTTTGGAGGGAGGTTCAAGAAAGGAGACGTTCACTCTACAGTGAGTGAGGTCAGAAAGTTGGGAGAATTCTACAAACGTGTATCTTAATAAATCTCAACTAGAAGGAAGAAAGACTGGAGTGAGACTAAAGTTGTTAATGTGTAAAGAAGCAACAACGACCCATGTTCCTTGGGAATGAATGCTGTGTGGGAGGGGGGTACTTAGACAAAATCGTGTTCATCTTTTTTTTTTTTTGGTCTCATTTTATCAATGTCACAAAGTGGGCTTATTTGATGTCAGTGTTCTGTGAGATCATTTATGTCCGACAGGATTGGACAACATCATGACAAGCAGCTGTATGTGCCAGACTAGTTCCCAACTGTCAAAGGAGTTTTTCTCACTCTCAGGTGTAATATTTAGTTAATCATAAGGTGATCAATAAAAGTGGCCTGAAAATCACATACATACACACAAATTAAGTGTATCATTTAATGGATTTTATAAAATAATTTCAAACACAATTATTTAATTTTATGGAACTCTTACATAATGTACGACTCAATCCACCCGAACTTTCCAAGTATTAATTCATTTAGTCTCCATAAAGTAAGTATTATTTCTACCTCAATTTTTAAATATCAGGAAACTGAGCCACAGAAAGATTAAGCTACTTGCCCAATTATGCAAAATTAATAGGTAGGAAAGTTGAAATTTAAACCCAGGCAGCTGGCTTCAGAATTTAAACTCTTTACTCTATGTTATGCTGCTAGTAAAAGCTGGCTCTACTCTTTTGGACTTTAAATTAATTTTCACATTATACACATAAAATTATGAGGAAACCTATCCAAAGTTTGTTTCCCTTAATATTTAACCATCCCCACCTCCTGCTCATTATCAATGTTCTAAAACTTAGCACACTTTGTTGTTGCTTGATTAGGAAGGAGATAGTGCAGGCTACTCTGGGTTCAGCTGTTGTACTAGCTATTATTCAACCCAGAGGGCTGATTAACAGGGATAGGCCAAGCAGAGGATAAAATGGAGAATGAGCAAAGAGAGATCAACCTTGACCTAGCCCCATTAGAACAAAAATCTGGATTACCCAATTACTTCTACCTTTCAATATTTACTGTGTTTTGTTTTAATTTAAAGTTGCCGTACAGCTAGTCTGCTTTGGCCAATCACAATTAGATGACTATTTCTGTGCTTCCAAACATCATTGTAGCCCTCAATGATATTTATTTGATTTGAATTAAAAACTAAAATTGAGGCTTGGGTAATGAGTCTGTGCTACTGACTCAGCTGCTTCTTCTATAAAACCTTTCTATCTGCTCTGCCCTATGTGTCAATACTCTTATTTTTGCTAACATGACCTATTAGCAGTTATGATGTACACAGCTTGTGCACAATGGTAAATACAGTATAGATTCCCTTAAATAAAATTTTAAATTCCTCACGTAATAGACCCATGCATTCTGGAAGTGTATGTATTTCATAGGAAGAACTAAGGTCTTTCAGGTTGTGATAAAATTCTACAAGCTGCCTGTACCAGTTCTGGACTTTGTATTACCCTCAGTTCTAACCATTGAGGTCTTTCACTGGTAGATTCAGCTTATCACATTTCCTGTTACTAAGGAATGGGACGCATTAATATACTCCTCAGCTTTGTTCTGAAAGTCACATGTGGCCTAAAGTTTCTTATCTGGTGTCTTTGGAATAAGTATTAAATGTCCAAGTTTAGGTAAGTTGGATCTTCCTCCTGTTTTGTCTGGTGGCTCCCATTTTATCACTCAGCTCTTAGAACTGGGTACCACTAAATATTTGAGTTATTTTTTCAAGTGAATCCTGTATTGAAGACTATGCTTAGTATCAAACATTACAAATCACAATAGGTCACTACCATGTCTGATATTTTTCCAGACACTGAACATAAAATGGACTACAAAGTAAACAAAAATCCCAAACTTGTTGAATTTACCTTTTAGTAAGAGATTGTATTAGAGCAGGCAGCTATAAAAACAAATAAACCACAAACTATATAATGGCTCAAACTATATAATGGTTCAAATAGTGATTCATTTCTTATTCAGATAAATAGTCAAAACTGCTCCTTTGGGGCAAGGTGGAGGAGGGGTTACATTGCCCCACACATCCATTTAACATGTGGCTTTAAGATAGTATTGGGATACAATATGTAGACAGAAGAAGACAAACAAACATGCAGACAAATAAAGGAGTGCATGTGGAATCTCTGTATGTCTTTATATCCCAGGGCTGGAAGTAATACTCTTTACTTCTGCTTATATTCCATGGCTAGAACAAGTAATGCCCTTAAACATGGGCACATAGGGCCTCTGTCTTATGCCTTGTATCTCTGGAGACCAGTGCTTTAGGGTGCTTTATTTGAAATTTTCTAAGTCCCCTGGCACTGACTTGGATTTGGCAAAGAATACTGTCCAAGTAGGACACCTGGATCCCAGACTAGGTCCTCTGTGGACTCCCACCTCCATTTCTCACCTGGAGTTACTCTGTGATCTTCTACCTCACGTGTGGGGTCAACCAGATGCTGCAAGGAGCACCTGGACTTAAGTCTGCAAGGTTACCCTGATCCTCTGCCCAGGCATTGGCTCCAGGAGGGTGCCTTAATGAGTAAATCACTCCCACTGGCTAGTATGTTTTATATATACACACACACACACACACACACACACACATGTATATAATTTTTTTTTATTTTCAGAGGTAAACTAGTGATCCATCATTTGCATATAACACTCATTACATCAAGTGCCCTCCTTAATGCCCATCACCCTGTTACCCATCCCCCCACCCATCTCCCCTCCAGCAACCCTCAATTTGTTTTCTATAGTTAAGAGTATCTTATGGTTTTTCTCCCTCTCTGATTTATGTTATTTTTTTTTCAGTGTTGCCTGAGATTAGGGTGCCTAAACTGATTGCCATGCTGATATTGAATGACTCACTCATGTTGGACATTTGTTGAGTTTAGAAGTCTAGACTACCTATGACTAGCACCAGAACTTAAGCTTGAGCCACATGTATGAACCCATACATTAGCCCTTTTATATCCATCAGCTCTCAATGGTCCAAGTTCTGAGCTAAGCCTGGTCTGTGTACCCACAGGTTGTAGCTAGTAGCAGAAGGTGTCTTTCATTCTGTGAGCTCCCTTCTGCTAGTACCAAGTACCCCCATGTCAGGCTATCCTCCAAGAGTGGCTACACCTCTTCCTTTCCTAGGATTTTGAAATTTTGCTCCACAATGACAAAAGGTCCTTTGATTGTTGTTTTCTTGCCTCTTTTAGATATAGCAGCACTATGCTCATCCAAGTCAATCTTAAGCCATGCCAGAGGACAGATGGACATTTCTTGTGTAGACATAACTGCTCTTCTTACTTCACCCACAGGCCCCTTATCTATCCTCTCCACTGGTGGTGATGTGTGGAAGGCAGTGATACAATCAATACTGTAAGAGATCACATTCCAGAATATAGTGATTATGGATTAAAGAGTTCAAGAGAAGACATGGTTGGAAGATGCACTATTATTCTTTCCAAATGGTAACTGTAAGGTGATAAGAAAACGAATCATCTTTCACACTATTCTTCATTCTCTGGATAACACTTGCATTTTTGGTCATCACCAATAAAGCACAATAAGAATCTCTGAAAAAGTCATTGAAAGCTGGTACTCTTAAACAGTATGATGGATAATGCAGTGTTTTGAGTAATGATGCAATCAGCATTAAATAAATGGTATTCGGACCCACAGAAGAAAAAAGATATATATGATTTAAATACAAACAGTTACAAAAAAAACATGGCATTATTAATAATAATAGCATTGCTACTTTTTTCTCATAGTGGAAGATAAGAAATTATCCAGGAATGTCACATTTGACAATAAAGTATCTACAGAGGTTTCTTAATCTTAACAGGAGGAGATGGTACCTGGATACTGTAGAGAATGTTTGCATGCATTTGTTGGATAATAAACCAATACAGAAATAATTCTTCTGTGCCCATTATTCTAAATGTTCACAGATAAGTCACTGTATCTCAAATGGACTCATGAATTCCTTAATATATTTTAATCAAATAGTTTAAATAAATGAAAATCCCACAAAAATATTTTCCTGGGTCTCCACACACCCCAAGGGTGGACAAGACTAGAATTCATTCACATGGACACATCTAAGAATGGAAAATGTAGTCAGGCTCTAAGTCAAGGAAGAAATAGGGAGTATTTGTGTGTGTGCACGTGCACACAGCTAGCAATGCTGTCATTTATAGTCAAACGAAGAATATGAATGTGCAAATTAGCAAGTATATTGTAGTATAAAATGTGCTATGGAGAAAAACAAAGTTAAGAAGAGAGATGGGGAATGCCTAATCCATGATAGACTCAACACTGGGAGCAAAATGCTGTTCACCATATTGCTAGATTTGATCTTGATTTTGTGCCAAAGGGACTACTTTCTTACCTCCATTTAAACTTGTGTCTATAGTGAATTCTCCTCTTCTTTGATTACCTAGATTTAGTTCATTGTTAAATCCAGATCAATTAGCATTTATTCAATCAGCTTTCTCTTCCCATTGATCATTCCCTCCTCTAGTTTTCCCTAGCATTTTGTTGATGTTTCAGCTACTCCCTGATACCAAGATCCATTACTTTCTTTTTTGTCTTTGAGTTTCACAATGCTCACTGCCACTGACTTAAGTTTAAAAAGTCCTCTACAAATGTTTGTTGAGTTGGCTTTTTGGCCTGCTCACCTGGAAAGGTAACAAAGACTTACACCTAATGTAAATAGACCTAATAGAACAAAACCCATAAGGCCTCTTGACTTTGGCCATTTAGACCAGTACCTTTTAATCCTAAATATGGAAATAAAAACACCAATAGGGATAATAACTGAAGGTAATTACAATAGCAAAGAAATGGAAATAACTAACTTTTTAGGGAAAACAAACCCGCATATACACTTAATAACCTGTTTACTGTAAATAATAACCCCTTTTCAAAACCTAATCCCTTTAATAGATGATCTGATGATAAATGAAAAAGAGAAAGCCTGATGAACCCTCTATAGGAACTCAGCAGTTTCTGTCTCCTGGCCAAGGCCTGAGAAAAATCACCCATATGTCACAGTGGCCATGTCAATTGAAACCCCATTTGTAAATAAAAATATTACATATGATACTAGATTGTTAGATATTGGATCACAAGTAGCAAAGATACAAGGACATCCTACTAATATAGAAAGCCTTAAAATAGAACAGGACTAATTGAGGGAATAGGAAGGAAATTAACTCCAGGGACATGGGTGCATAGATTTCTAACACTTGATGATAAACCCTCCTGTTAAGTCTAAATTAGTTAAAGGTCCCAATTTAGAAAACATTCCTGGAATGGATGTGATAGGACATCATATAACAAATAAGGATTTAAAAATTCCTAAAACTAATTTAGCTATAGCAAAATGGACTGCAATTCAATGATCTACCCTGTCTAGAATAACAGATGTAACCCAATACAATCTTAAGAGCGGACATATTCAAATTAAGGAGATAATTCAGAAACTCCTAAAAGAACAAATTATTGTGCCTACTATTTTACCATATTACAACCCAATCTGGCCTATTAAAAACCCAGAGAAGATATAAATTTATGGTAGATGTTAGGAATTTAAATAAACACTCTCCCAAAATTAAGGAGTACTTCAAGATACAAGCACTATCATAAACAATATCACCACTGGATCCTTAACTTATTATATAGTAATAGATTTATTAGACATATTCTTTGCTATACCAGTTGATGAGGAGAGCCAGCTCATGACTGAATTCATATGGGAAGGTAGACAATATCAGTTTAGTAGATACCTTAACAGCCCAGTGATAGCCCAAAACCTTCTCATACAAGACATCCAGTCCTTTCAGGAAAACACAACACACACAAACCATTATTTCCTATATTGATGACATCCTTATTTATGATGATAACTTGGAAGAATAGACTAGGGTCAAGAGAGAGTTAATTGAATTTCTTACACTCAGAAGATGGATGATCAACCTAGGTAAGGTCCAAGGACCCCAAAGTACAGTAAAATTTCTAGGCATAATTTGGTCCTCTGAACACAGGAAAATGCCAGAGTCAGTCATAAACAAGATAGATTTCATACCAACTTCTACCACAAAGGAAGCAGTTCAGAAACTGATAGTACTGTTTAGATACTGTATACAACACATACCATATATGAGAATAATATTAAAACCCATCTTTGAAATAACTAAGAAGACCAGGGAATTTAGGGGACAGAGACTCAAGAGGCAGCTTTTACTTATTTGAAAAAATGCTATTGGAAATTTAACACATTAACGAGGACTCTGAATATAAACTAGAGTGCCTATTTTCACAAGGGTTTGCAACATGGTCACTGTGGACTAAAACACCACAAGAACCCAAATTTTGCTCAATTGGATTTTGAACTAAAAAGTTCCTGTGGTCTGAGAATAGATACCAACCAAATGAAAGGCTTACCTGGGCACTCTATGAGGCCCTACAAAATACAGAGCCACTAACAGAAAACAAACTAATTATACTTAACCTCCAACAGCCTATTCTGGATTGGATAAACAGATCCTGATAGAGGGAAATTATCCCTGATCATAAAGCCCGAACATGGAATTGGTATTTTTCAGAATGGGACATTCAAACAGATGGCCAACCCTATGCATAATCTGAGGAAATCTTAGCAATGCCTACAGTACACTTATCAGTATTCCCAAAGGGCAAGCCTATCCAAGCTCAAGCAGTTGGGTAATGAGGACCATCATTGGTCCACAGCACTCAGCAATGCATGGCTTATAGATGGATCAGCCTCCATGACACTATCCAGAGTATGCTGGTAGCCTATGGCCTTGAGGACTAATGATGGTCTAACTGACAAAATCAAACTCTGGAGAATCAGGATCACATGCTGAGCTAATAGCCATAAAATTGGTGATTGAACAACCTATTAAGGAAAATCAGAATGAGGTATATCTTTTCTCAGACTCATGGGCAATAGCTAATGGAATAACTATTTGGAATGGAACGCTTATTTCCTACCTGGAAAACAGGAAATAAGGACATATGGCAGAAAACAGCACTGGCTGACATCTCCACATTCATCACACATGTCTGCACATCAGAAGTACAACTCTGAAGAAACCAAATTTAATAACCAGGTGGACAAACTCAGTAGGAAAACTATGAAACAAGGATTCCTAAGATTTATCTTAAGAAACACAATGATTCATGGGTAAAGAAGAAACCAATTTAAAACATAACCATACATAAACAAGAAGGACAATGGAATATAAAATCTGAACAAACAGATATGCCAATTGATAGGATTATTACATGGGCACATCACCAAACAGGTCATGCAGGTACACAACAGCACTAGTACATGGTTAGAAACAAGAAACATGCATACACCTAGAAATACCTCCAATTTCAAAATAAGAGATATGAGAATTGCCAGAAGTTTAAAGTTTACAGTTCATTAATGAATATTCCACATAGGATCAAATCTGACAGACCCTTCCAAATTATACATACTGATTATATATGAATCCATGCCTATGTCAGAAAATAAACTGTATGCATGCACCATTGTAGACAAATGGTCAGGAATAGGACTAGCCTACCCCTGCAGGAAAAAGTGATCAAAAATCCACCATCAGAGCACTGAATATCAGGATTGCCTGCTATGCTATCCTAGCCATCATAGAATTCGACCAGGGAACCCACTTCACAGAGAATATAATAGAAAATTGGGCCAAAAAACAGAGCATAATGTGGAACTTCTACTTAATCCTATAACCCAACTGCCTCTGCATCAACTGAAAGGTACAATTACTTGCTCAAACAGAAGCTTAGTTTGCTTACTAACAATCTAGATATGAAAGCACAGACTAAAGCAATCAGGGAGGTGGCAAGTTCTCTAAAAAATAGATACAAAAGGGACAGAAAAATTGTTATATTAAATCAATATTGCAGTCACTCACAGAGATAAGAATTAGCACTAACAACACCCCAGTATCTAAACTAAAAAGAAAAGTATTAATTAAAAATTGTAATAATGTATATATTACTGGAAATTATAGCACCTGTCACTAATGAAAACCTACTGGGTGACCAAAGAAAAAGGCATATAGTATCAAATTAAAGAAAATAATATGATGCTTCTATAAAATTCTCAGGCATGAAGAACACCAACTTATATTGTACCAACACAGGATGAAGGTGCTAAAAACATTGATATTTATTCTGTTAATGATGGCAGAACACCTAAGTAATGGACACATTTTCATACACATCATTACTGGATGCCTAATATTTATCCTACCATAGTGCAGGGCTATTATGTTGAGAGAAACACTGTCAATAATGGCCAAAACAGCTATAGATTTCCTTGAGTGGCAAGAAAAACAACAAGAAAGAATTAGACATTTACAGGAAACTCTTCATTTTGCAGGCATGAACCCTCTAAGCATGTTGAACCCTATAATTATTGCCAAGGGGGTCAGTGTGACATGCTGCCTATTGGCCACACTATTTTGCCTATTACTCACTATTGGATGCCATACTCATTGCAGCTATGGATACTCCACAGGTAGCACTGATGAGAGCAGTTATGCAACCACTCCAAACTGAAATTCCACTCTCTGGTCAGGAGACAGTTCTACCATTTGTGACATCCTCCACTTCCTCCACAGGTCACCATCCTGTCACCTTATTATAACTGAGAACTCACCAGCATGACCAGCATCACTAAGCCCAACTTCTCCATCCCACCCTTCACCATCAGCCCTGTCTATTCACTGGGAAACCTTTGACCGATGGAGAAACCAAATACGGAGGGAAGCTAATGAAGTAGTGAAGATCTCCATTTCAATCTCTACAGACACCAAAAAGGATCCTGAACAATGCCTTCTCTGAGATACCAACTTAGAAAATGAGGATTGGCCTGAAAACTATTGACTGACTCTTGCTCTTATAACCCAGCATATATACCAAAGCAACCCGGTACTTACCTTATTCTTTATCTCTATTTTGGCTTACTGAATTAAATGCATTATTGGATACATTTCAGGGACTCAGAAAGTAAGTCGGATTTAATTCTTGATTTACTTTATGTGCTAGCATTTTATTATAAAAGAGCAGCTGCTGAATATGCAGAATGGGCACTTGGATGAAACCCAAGCCAAGACCCCTTCCAAATCTTATCACCACTTAGGCCAACTTGTTGCTCTGCTCATTCAGAATCTGGAGACTAATTACCCATCCATTTGGTATTCCTAGACATTGTGTATTGTTTAAATTGCTTATTATCTTCATTTAAGGGAAAAAAAAGGCCTACATGCTGATGGCATAACTATCTCTGTTTCATACTCTGTACCCTCAGCCCCCAGTTTTTGTGCAGCTGCATCTCCTACACATACTTTCTGTGTAAGTGAAACATCTCAAGTTAGCCCTATCACTGATCCTTACCTGGTAGATCAAAATCTCATGCAATATAAAGGCAAATATTTGGCTTCAGGAATAGATCAAACATGGCTACAAGGTATCACCTAAATCCCCAGATATACACAAGTTGATAGGCATTAATAGAAAAAATATTCAAACCCTTTTGTAGAAAAATGTACAACATCCAATTTAATCCCCCATGCTCTGAAAGAATCAAACATGTAGTGAGCAGAAACTTCCATTTACCACACTGGTGAGACTATTGCAGATACTCTAAATATAAAAGAGAGAGGGAGAGAGATAGAGATTATATGTAATCTCTAAACACAGACCCAAAAAAGTGCGTTTGTAGAAATACAGCAATGCTTCACCATTACAGGATGTTCTTTGAACTTATTTTACCAACTGGCAGAACAAAAGATGACAATTCTAATGACACATATGGAACCATAGTTTGAAACACATAGATCATGAAATTGGTACTTAGAGGCCTCATCTAAAGGACTATATTATCTGGCCATCAGCAATGGATATCAGCATGGGACAAAACAGGAGATTATGAAGAATTCCATTATGATTATGAAGAAAGAGGAAATAAAGAAAACCATAGAGGAAATAGAAAACACCACACAGACCACATAAAGTACTCCTGTAACACAAACATCTACCATATCAATTGATATATTTAATGAGACAATTATTGATTCTACCAAAAAAGTACCTAAAATAAACTACAAACCATCTCCATTTCCAAACAAAAAAAACATCTGTACTTAGGAGTCCCATGGGAATACGGTACCAGTGATGGCAAAGAGGTTAGACTTTATGTCACAGAATGGCCTACCTTATTCCATTCTGGTAATTTAATTTTTTTATAAAAGCTTTTATTTTTTATTTTTTTAATATTAATTTTTTATTAACACATAATGTATTATTTGTTTCAGGGGTACAGGTCTGTGATTCATCAGTCTTACACAATTCACAGCGCTAACCATAGCACATACTCTCCCCAATGTCTATCACCCAGCCATCCCATACCTCCCACCCCTCTCCCCTCCAGCAACCCTCAGTTTGTTTACTGAGATTAAGAGTTTCTTATGGTAATTTAATTATATGTGAGACAACCATTGCCACATCCAGTGCAGAATTCTGTAACTCTGATATATTTTTTAAACCCTACACTGATTCTCTTTCACATTCTGAAACACGTAACTTTTCCATTGGTACTAAGAAATTTAAATTATGCAACATCTAAACATGGCTTATCTCATATATGTAAGAACCCAACATGTTATTCAAATAGTAAAATTATGTCACAGTGTATAACTTAAAGAAACTTTCTGCTCTATAAATGTTACAGAGATGACTGCAAACCTGGCAAGATGGCTGGATCTAAGAACATGAGCAATCTGGGGAGAAGACCAGTGGTTCCTGGACAAAATAACAATGGTACCACAATGAGTAATGAGGCATGGCCAGGTAAAACTGAACAAGTAGCTATATGCCCATCTTAAATGTGAGCAAAATCTATACTTAATGTTTCCTCTGGGCCTGATAGTATAGAACCATTCATACCCATATTAAAGGAATGCAGATTATCAGTTTGGTGCTATAGCAAAACACACATCAATACAGCAGTGTCATAAATAGATTATAATCTAAGCTTCAATTTATTAAATTATACTAAATGCTTAAGTAATGAGGTGCTATAAAACATAACCATGAACCAAATATTATGGTGGTCTATGCCAAAAATTACTTACTCTACTTTGAACTTTACCAATAATATTTTCATTAAAAGAAAATGTGGAGTATTCTGAATATAAGCCACAGGCAGATTGTTATAAATAGTTATGAAACCAGTTTCACAGAACCAGTACATGCATTAGGATGCATGAAATCTAACACAGACATAAACACAACAGGATGCAAAACAGAGCCTGGAGTTTTCAATGAGAAAATCTCTACTATACTAATAACATCTCAAAGATTACTACTGGTCTAAAATAGTAGTTTATTTATGGAACAGAACACACAGAGAGTCTATAGATGACTGGTAGAAACCTAGGGTTGGAAGTAAAATGTTGAGTTCAAGTGTGTGGAACAACTTGCAAGCAATATTAAGATCATGCCAATAAGAATTTACCATTTGGAATTCTAAGTATCTTACTGTAACCATGGGCAATGATGATGCCTTAGGGACAGATACTATACATCCTCACAATGATTCAGTTACAGCACACCCTCACAGTGATTCATGGGCCATTATATCATTGAATATTCATAAGCCCACATTAGACCACTTACAACATCCACAGTTTACATTTTATAACCCATATTCACCCACTAGAAAGCTAACTGTGGATCCACGGACCCTATTACTTCAAGAAAACAGGAAAACCATGTAAAATATATAGAGGACACATAGGAAACCTAATATATAATGCTTATCACTATCCATGGTGGTATACCACAGCCTTCTACCTCCCCCCTAATGTCTCAATGCCCCAAATGTGGGAACCTGTACCCATTAAATCCCTTATTGTAATTACAGAGGTCATCAGAGTAGCATATACTTTAAAATTCAATACATGGGATTTTAAGGCCAGATACAGATCCCCTAATTGTGCTTAATTTTATCCATCCAATTTTATGCCTAACCTACACCTATGCCAAAGCTTGATTCATTAAAGGTAAGAAAACTCCTACAGTTACTTGTTGGAGTTGTGGGAGGACCAATGGCAGCAGCCTTTTCACATTTTCAATTTGATCAAACTAATTTGGACTTTAAAAATTTTGAAAATAACTTATTCCACATGCTGTCACAGCTTTATCATCATTGGGTACATAGATGGATATGACTAGTAGCATCTTGTAAAACATAAATGATTTTCAGAGCGAAACAGGTAGGGCATTAGATATTCTGAAGAAAGCATTAAGAGATAATTATAAAAATAATAAGATCCTAAAAAAAATAAAGGATATTTTTTAAAGGCTGATTGTCAATTATTACAGTTAAGGTTGGTAAATACATGGAATACACTTAGAACAGCCATGATCTCTGGACAATCTCGGTCACCTGAAATTGCAGATAATCTGATTAGAACCAGAGTAGATACCACACATCCAGATGTCTGGGACTCCCTGGGCAACTGTGAAATTAGAATATTGGCACTTAAAGTAGGAAATGTGACTTTGAGTTATCAAACTTCTGTGGTTCCCCAATATCAAAAGGGAGAGGGAAAGTTACAAGCCACAAAAAGCTCCCAAAGATAGAAGGAAAATATGTTCCTAAGGATATATTGGTAGAATAGAACCAAAATACCTTTATCACTGCTAGACCTTTAAATATACCCATGGTACAAGTACCCATGACTATACCCTTGAGGCCTCCTCAAATAGTATAACATGGGAAATTGGACCATGATTCTCTGCTCTAAGCCAAACCTTACCCTAACCAGTTGGAATCAGGGGGAAAATAAGAAACACAACATAATGGGATATGTAAAAATAGAACAGGTAATGTGACGATAGAAGGAAAAAGGTATTATTTGAGATCAATAGAAGATAGAATAACTATTAAAATAACCAGAGAAATATTCCAGACTGAGTCTTCTAAATTTAATCGAATAAATATAAATCATACATTAGAAAAATTAAGACAAATAAAAGAACATCTAAAAGATAAGATTAATAAAAAATGACTTAATAGGAATTGGCAAAAGAACAAAAACATGCCTTCCTCAAAATAATGACAGCCCTGAATTCTGATGTTATGGCAATCAAATACATGCTTGGTAGTGCTGTGCAAGTCTGTACTTCCTGGGGCTTCATAAACATGGCTTTTACATGGAAACATAATTGTCAAGGAAGCTTACTGAACTGAGTGGTTTAAGAACATTAATTTTTGGTCTTTTGGAAATTTAATCTAATATATTAAAGAATTCTTTGTTATGTTTTTGCTAATACTGGAACTTGATTTAATAAAGTTTGCAGTAACAAAACTATAGAAAATTAAATTAAAGGACAATTAGACTGTTAGTGATGTAGACTTGCAAGGTATATGATATTTTCAGGAATTTAGATTTGTATAGGGCACTAAGCCCTTAGGATTTGTAGTGTCTAAGTGATTTAAAATCACAGAGTGGATTGTGTACTGGTTTGTTATGATTTCAAATCCACTTTTTTTTTTGAAGTTTTTCTTTAAATTCCAGTTAGATAACATACATTGTAATATTAGTTTTAGGTGTAGAATTTAGTGATTCATCACTTAGATACAACACCCAGTTCTCATCACAAGAAGTGCCCTCCTTAATACCCATCACCCATTTAACCCATCCTCTCCAGTAACCCTCGTTTGCTTTCTATAGTTAAGAGTCTGTTTTCTGGATTGCCTCTTTTTTTTCCCCTATGTTCATCTGTTTTGTTTCTTAAATTCCATATATGAGTGAAATCATATGGTATTTGTCTTTCTCTTGACTTATTTTGCTTAGCATGATACTCTTTAGCTCCTCTACGTCATTGCTAATGGCAAGATTTCATTCTTTTTTATGGTTGAGTATATAATGTGTATGTGTATATATATATATATATATATATATATAATCACATCTTCTTTATCCATTCATCAGTCCATGGACATTTGGGATCTTTCCATAATTGGCTGTTGTTGATAATGCTGCTATAAGCATCAGGGTGAATGTATCCCTTCGAATCAGTATGTTTGTATTCTTTGGGTAAATACCTAGTAGTACAATTGCTGGATCATAGGGTAGTTCCACTTTTAACTTTTTAAGGAACTTCCATACTGTTTTTCAGAGTGGCTGCACATGTTTGCATTCCCACCAACAGTGTAACAGGGTTCCCTTTTCTCCCCATCCTTGCCAACACCTGTTGTTTCCTGTGTTGTTAATTTTAGCCATTCTGACAGGTGTGAGGTAATATCTCATTGTAGTTTTGATATGTATTTCCCTGAAGATGAGTGATGTTGAATATCTTTTCATGTGTCTGTTGGTCATCTGTATGTCTTCTTTGGAAAAATGTCTATTCATGTCTTCTGCGTATTTCTTAACTGGATTATTTGGCTTTTGGCTGTTAAGTTTAAGATCTTTGTAGATTTGGGATACTAACCCTTTATCAGATATGTTGTTTGCAAATATCTTCACCCATTCCATAGGCTGCCTTTTAGTTTTGTTTTTTCTTTCACTGTGCAGGAGCTTTTCATCTTGATGAAGTCACGATAGTTCATTTTTTGCCGTTGTTTTTCTTGCCTCCAGCAATGTGTCTACTAAGAAGTTGCTAAGACTGAGGTCAAGGAGGTTTCTGCCTGCTTTCTCCTCTAGAATTTTAATGGATTCAAGTCTCACATATTGGTCTTTCATCCATTTTGAATTTGTCTTTGTGCATGGTATAAGAAAGTGGTCCATTTTCATTCTTCTGCATGTTGCTGTCCAGTTTTCCCAACACCATTTGCTGAAAAGACTGTCTTTTTCTCATTGTATATTCTTTCCTGTTTTGCCAAAGATTAATGGACCATAGTTGTAGACCCACTTCTGGGTTTTCTATTCTGTTCTATTGATCTGTGTGTCTGTTTTTGTGCCAGTACCATACTGTTTTGATCACTTGAGCTTTGTAATATAACTTGAAGTCTGGAATTTTGATACCTCCAGGTTTGCTTTTCTTTTTCAAGGTTGCTTTGATAATTCGGGGTCTTTTGTGGTTCCATACAAATTTTAGGATTGAAAAATGCTGTTGATGTTTTGATAGTGATTGTGTTAAATGTGTAGATTGTTTTGGGTAGTATGGACATTTTAACAATATTTGTTCTTCCAATCCAAGAGCATGGAACGTCTTTCCACTTCTTTGTGTCATCTTCAATTTTTTTCATCAGTGTTTTATAGTTTTCAGAGTATAGGTCTTTTACCTCTTTGGTTGTTTATTCCTAGGTATAATATTGATTTTGGTGCAATTGTAAATGGGACTGATTCCTTAATTTCTCTTTCTATTGCTTCATTATTAGTGTGTAGAAATGCAACACATTTCTGTACATCAATTTCATATCCTGCAACTTTATGGAATTCATTTATCAGTTCCAGGAGTTTTTTTGTGGAGTCTTTTGGGTTTTCTATATACAGTATCATGTCATCTATAAATAGTGCAAGTTTTCCTTCTTCCTTACAGATTTAGATGCCTTTTGTTCTTTTTGTTGTCTGATTGCTGTGACTAGGACTTCCAGTACTATGTCAAATAACAGTGGTGACAGTGGACATCCCTGTCTTGTTCCTGACCATAGAGGAAAAGTTCTCAGTTTTTCCCCATTGAGGATGATATTTACTGTGGATTTCTCATACATGGCCCTTATGATGTTGATGTATGTTCCCTCTATCCCTACTTTGTTGAGGTTTTTTTTAATCATGAATGGCTATTGTACTTTGTCTAATGCTTTTGCTGCCATCTACTGAGAGGATCATATGGTTCTTACCCTTTCTTTTATTAATGTGGTGTATCACATTGATTGATTTGCTGATAATGAATGATCCTTGCAACCCAGAAATAAATCCCACTTGTTTTTGCTGAATGATTCTTTTAATGTATTGTTGGATTTGATTTGCTAGTATTTTGTTGAAAATTTTTGCATCCATGTATATCAGGGATATTGGCCTGCACCTCACTTTTTTAGTGGAGTCTTTGTCTAGTTTTGGAATCAGGGTAATTCTGGCCTCACAGAATGAGTTTGGAAGTTTTCCTTCCATCAAATCCACTTCTTTTTTTTTAACTCTTTATTTAAATTCAATTTAGTTAACATATACTGTATTATTAGTTTCAGGGGTAGAATTTAGTGATTCATCAGTTGCATATAACACCCAGTGCTCCTTCCATCAAGTGCCCTCCTAAATACCCATTACCCAATTACTCCTTCCCTCCTTTCCCTTCCAGCAACAATCAGTTTGTTTCCTAGAGTTCAGCTTCTCTTATGGTTTGCCTCCCTCTCTATTTTCATCTTATTTTATTTTTCCTTCCCTTCCCCTATGTTTATGTTATGTTTCTTAAGTTACACTTATGAGTGAAATCATATGGTATTTGTCTTTCTCTGACTTATTTCGCTTAGCATAATGCCTTCTACTTCCACCCATGTCCTTGCAAATGGTAAGATTTCATTCTTTTTGATGGCTGAGTAATATTCCATCATATATATATACACACACATATATATATATATATATATACACACACATATATATATCACAATTTCTTTATCCATTCATCTGTCAATGGACATCTGGCCTCTTTCCATAGTTTGGCTATTGTGGACATTGCTGCTACAAACATTGGGGTGCAGGTGCCCCTTCAAATCACTATGTTTGTATCCTTTGGATAAATATCTAGTAGCACAATTTCTGGGTCATAGGGTAGCTCTATTTTTAACTTTTTGAGGAACCTCCATATTGTTTTCCAGAGTGGATGCACCGAGTTTGCATTCCTACCGACAGTGTAAAAGGGTTCCTCTTTTTCTGTATCCTCACCAACATTGTTGTTTCCTGACTTGTTAATTTTAGCCATTCTGACAGGTGTGAGGTGGTATCTCATTGTGGTTTTGACTTGTATTTTCCTGATGCCAAGTGAAGTTGAGAATTTTTTCATGTGTCTGTTAGCCATTTGTATGTCTTCTTTGGAGAAATGTCTGTTCATGCCTTCTGCACATTCCCTCACTGGAATTTTTTGTTTTTGGGTGTTGAATTTGATAAGTTCTTTATAGATTTTGAATACTAGCCCATTATCTGATAAGTCATTTGC
Organism: Callorhinus ursinus; assembly: GCF_003265705.2. Taxonomy (NCBI): domain Eukaryota; kingdom Metazoa; phylum Chordata; class Mammalia; order Carnivora; family Otariidae; genus Callorhinus; species Callorhinus ursinus. The sequence goes on along the minus strand of NW_027397063.1, from coordinate 34,631,737 downwards.
ATATATTTTCTCCCATTCCATAGGCTGCCTTTTAGTTTTGTAGACTGTTTCCTTTGCTGTGCAAAAGCTTTTTTCTTGATAAAATCCTAATCCTTCATTTTTGCTTTTGTTTCTCTTGGCTTTGGAGATGTGTCTAGCAAAAAGTTGCTGTGGCCGAGGTCAAAGAAGTGTTCTCCTTTAGGATTTTGATGGATTCCTGTCTCACATTTAGGTCCTTCATCCATTTTCGGTTTTCATTCTTCGACATGTGGCTGTTCAGTTTTCCCAACACCATTTGTTGAAGACACACTTTTTTCCATTGGATATTCTTTCCTGCTTTGTCGAAAATTAGTTGACCATAGAGTTGAGGGTCCATTTCTGGGTTTTCTATTCTGTTCCATTAATCTATATGTCTGTTTTTGTGCCAGTACCATACTGTCTTGATCATTACAGCTTTGTAAGACAAAGAATTGTGTTGCCTCCAGCTTTGGTTTTCTTTTTCAGCATTACCTTTTTTATTTGGGGTCTTTTCTGGTTCCATACAAATTTTAGGATTGTTTGTTCCAGCTCTGTGAAAAATGCTGATGGTATTTTGATAGGGATTCCACTGATTGTGCAGATTGCTTTGGGTAGCATAGACATTTTAACAATATTTGTTCTTCCAATCCATCAGCATGAAATGTTTTTCCATTTTTTGTGTCTTCCTCAATTTCTTTTATAAGTTCTATAGTTTTCCGAGTACAGATCCTTTACCTCTTTGGTTAGGTTTAATCCTAGGTATCTTATGGTTTTTGGTGCAATTGTAAACGGGATCGATTCCTTGATTTCTCTTTCTTCTGCCTCATTATTAGGGCATAGAAATGTAACTGACTTCTGTGGATTGATTTCATATCCTGCCACTTTGCTGAATTTCTGTATCAGGTCTAGCAATTTTTTCCTGAAGTCTTTTGGATTTTCTACATAGAGTATTATGTCATCTGTGAAGAGTGAAAGTTTGACTTCTTTGCCGATTTGGTATTTTATTTCTTTTTTTGTCTGATTGCTGAGGCTAGGACTTCCAGTACCATGTTGGTTTTGGGATCAAGGTAATGCTGGCCTTGTAGAATGAGTTTGGAAGTTTTCCTTCCATTTCTACTTTTTGAAATAGTTTCAGAAGAATAGGTATTAATTCTTCTTTAAATGTTTGGTAGAATTCTGCTGGGAGGCCATCCAGCCCTGGACTCTTGTTTTTTGGGAGATTTTTGATCACTGATTCAATTTCTTTGGTGGTTATGGGTTCAAATCCACTTCTTTATGGCTTAAGTGAAGTAATTTAGATCTAAAGGTGAATTTGTTTATATTAGGAAGGCTCTGTTAGGATGATGTCATCAAAATTGTGTTACTGAATGCTTATCAATATGAACATATGAGAGAGCAAATATGATGTAATGGACATTGAAACTTTAAATACCAAGAATTTGTGAAAACTTAGTGAGAGTCTTAAGTCTGGGAAGGGCTACACTTTGCTGATCTAAAGACCTATGGATGTAAGCTACTGCTGCGGCAAGCCTACTCCATCCAGAAGTGGGGAAAACCACACAATGGCCATGTGAAGAAGATCAACTTGCCTAAACAACCCCTTTGTTCAGCTAGCATTGTTCTCTAATAATAAGGGACTTTCTATTTTTGCTGGCAGCTGAACATCAGCTGTTGGTCAGCTAAGCCAAATCTTCCAGGAACCAAGTCACAGAAAAGTATATCTCAACTAAATTTGGACTTTATTTATTTTTTTCATCATCCTTATCCCTGGAACAATGGTGTAATTAATCTATCATTGGCTTGAAGTATATTATCAGCTTATTAAGAGATATCCTGTATGCTATGAGCATGTGAACTATTATTATTATAAATTTTAAAATTCGTGCAGTGAATCTGTACTAAAATTATTGGCAATGATATTCTCAGTCTCTGAACATAATTTTCCATGAACAAAACACTTAACTCTGTGTTTTTCAAATACCCTTGTATTTAAAATTATGCTGCATGAAGAGTAGAAAAACAATTATGAAAGAATATAGCAATGATTTATTAAAATGGGCTTTTTTCTGATGATCAGTAAATAAAGATATATCAGCCTGGCCCATTAAGTCACTAAATATCCAATAACATTTTTGTTAATAATTCTAACTAGAAACAAAATTGCTGAAAAAATTATATAGTCACTTGAACCCTAATTCAGAAATACTGATTTCAAAATGCCAAAGTGATCATAACTCTTATTACAATATTTGGAGATAGAGGGATGATAGGGATGGGAGCTCATATTGTGAACAAGAAGGAAGTATCAGGTAAAAATTGGAAATCTCATGTCCAAACCCTTTTGCCTGAATTAAAGATAGCATCTTTGGCAGAGGCTTGAGGAACTGGACAGGCAGGAATTCTTAACCTTACCTTTTTACTCCCTTTTCTCCATGAGCCCCAAATTGGTGAAAGTAAGAGGGTGTCAGTACATAATTTATCATTCCTGACATTCCAGGATGCACAATCGCTGATCCAGAGGGTGGTTTTTCCCAAGTCTGGACCTCCAGTTTCCAAGCTAGAGGCAAATTGCTCCACAGTGGCAGTGGTTTGGTAAGTCATTGGACGTTCCTTAGGGGCAGCAGTTTGAACTACAGCTGAAAGTGTCTGGGCAACAGGCACCAGGACTTTAATCCCGGAAGAGAACTTCTCTGGAACATTTTACAAATTATCTGCTGACTGAAGACCAGTAAGTAAGGTTTTGGTCCTTTGGTGCACTTAGATCGCTTCCAACAGGAGGATCATCTTTTCTTTGGACGAAAATGTACATTTACTATATTTTGCACACTTATCATTAGTTATATTATTAATTTGTTAGACTTTGGCAGGGAAGAACTATTATTCCTTTCTTTGATGGAGACTATGAAATGCCTTTTTGTCTTATTCATCTCATCCTTAAATTGTTAGCCACAGTGTGGGCACTGATGTCAACCTTCTTTATTACTTGGGAATCTTATAATGCCTCATATTCATTAAAATGTTTGATATTCCAAATAGCAGTCAGTACTGGGTCTCACTGCTAACCTCCAAGCTCAGATCCTTCATTGTCCCTGCTAAACATTTGGTTTCTCAGCTTGGTGCTGTGTGCCTGGCATTTGTTTCTTTCCTTTTATAGCTGTGTGAATTTCATATGCATACCTAGAGACCTGTTAGCAACAGACCTATTTTGAAAGAACAATAGAATAAATAAATTCACTTTCAGTTCTTTATATCATACTCAATGTGTGGGCTTAAGGTTGATGCAGGAGCAAAATCACAGACAGGCACCTCTTTTGAATTTAATGTTTATGAAAAATGAAGACTGTGGTTTCGTGGGGGTGGTAAAGTAAGTGGAGTGTGGGGAGGCTGAGAAAGAAGAGGACTGTTTAAGAAGATAGGACTGGTGGGAGGACTTGGAGAAGATGCTGGTCAGCTGGAGTTTGTGGCTTGAGGAGATGGACCGTGCAGCTTTCAGGACAGCAGAGGACTGGAGCAAGGGCACATTTACCTACAAAATGCCTACAGTTGCACACCGTCCAGCAAGGTAATGTAACCCTTGAAACTACACTCCCTGGGCTAAGAAAAATAGAACAGAGACAAAAATCTTTCAGTTAGATATCCCTTTTTTCTTTAGTGGATGGATCAATATATACAAGCAGCAGAAATATTCACAATAAGGAATATCGATAATTTGAGCTAGTGGGGATTTGAAGTGCATATCTGCACATACATAAATTGACAAAGTTTAGTTACTTTCCAGAAAAAAATCATAGCCTGTACTTGATAGACTGTTTTGTCAGGCATGTGCTACATCCATTTGCCTTCAAATATAATCATTTTGTTATTGTTACTATGAGCTGAGCTTAGAAGTGCAGCATCATTTAATATCTAATAAAATATTTCCCCTCAAATGGTTACTTGTCAAAGATATTTTGGTGAGGAATTTTATCTACTGGAGCTCTTCTGAGAGAGATGTTCATTTCAGCTGCTTCTGCTTCAGGCTGTGTGTTTTTTATCTGGAAACTCCTAAAAATACCTAGGTTTGAGACATTGTTTACTACATTATAATATTGATGTTATATAGTTAAAGTTGTTTTGGGGCATCTGGGTGGCTCAGTCGGTTAAGCATCCAAATCTTGATCTTTGCTTAGGTCTTGATCTCAGGGTTGTGAGTTCAAGCCCTACACTGGGCTCTACACTGGTCATGGAGCCTATTTAAAAGACATAAATAAATACATAAATACATAAATAAAGTTCTATCAACTTTGCATGCCTGGTCTATGTTCTTTTTTTCTTTTTAAGATTTAATTATTTATTTATTTGAGAGAAAGAGAGAGAGAGAAGGGGGAGAGGGGCAGAGGGAGAGAGAATCTGGAGCTGATTCCCTGCTGAGTACAGAGCCTGATGGGGGGCTTGGTCTCAGGACCCCGGATCATGACCTGAGCCAAAATCAAGAGTCAGATGCTTAATGACTGAGCCATCCAGACGCCCAGCCAGTTCTGTGTTCTTAACTCATACCAGTCTGTTATTTTCTATATCTTATTTCTATTTACTATTAAGTATAGAGTTTTATATGTATTACAAAGAAAGGCATTGATTTAATATTTCCTAAAGCCATAACTTTTTACCTGCTAGGTGCTTAGAAAAATTATATAAAAATTTAAACTAAATATAAATTAATATATATTAATATATAATTACATATAAAATTTTGAATTTGCTATATCTCTATCTACCCATCATCGATAATCCCCTACCTTACTGAATTTGTGTGATTCTAATGAAGATGAAGACAAAAAATTATGTGAAAACATTTTGATTGATATTTTTTATAGCAGTTTTGGGTTTACAGCCAAATCAAGCAGAAGGTACAGAGATTTCCATATAACCTTGCACTCACATATGCACAGCCTCATTCGCTATCAAAATCCCTCACTAGAGGGGTACATTTGTTAAAATGATGAACCTACACTGACATATTATCACCCAAAGCCCATAGTTTCATTAGGGTTCTTTCTTGGTTTTGCATATTCTTTGGGTCTGGACAAATGTATAAGAACATGTAGGCACCATCACAGTATCATACAGAGTAGTTTCAGCACTCTAAAAATCCTCTGTGCCTCGTCTATTCAAACCTCCCTCCCCACTAACCCCTGGCAACCACTGATTCTTTTATTGTCTCCATAGTTTTGTCATACCGTGGGAATTTTACAGTTTGTACTCTTTTCCCAATGACTTTTTTCACTTTGTAATATGTATTAAGTACATGCATGCATACTTAGTAACATGAATTCTCCATGTCTTTTCTGGCTTGGAGCACATTTATTTTAGCACTGAACAATATTCCATTGCCTGGATGTACTACAGTTTATTTACCCACTCATCTACTGAAGGATATTTTGCTTGCTTCCCAGTTTTGGCAATTATGAATAAAGCTACTATAAACCTCTGTGCGGAGGGTTTTGTGTGGACATAAGTTTTCAGCTCTTTGGAGTAAATACCAAGGAGCATAATTGCTGCATTGTATGCTAAGAGTATGTTTAGTTTTATAAGAAACCACCCAGCTGTCTTCCAAAATGGCTGTATCATTTTGCATTCTCAACATTACCAGTGTTTGGTGGTGTTAGTGTTTGGATTTGGGTCACTCTAATAGGTGTCTTGCTATCTCACTGTTGTTTTAATTTTCAATTCCCTGACGACATATGCTGTTGAACATCTTTTCATATGCATATTTGACATTTATATATTTTCTTTGGTGAGTTGTCTGTTCAAATCTTAGGTCATTTTTAAATTAGGTTGTTTCTTTTCTCATTCTTGAATTTTAAGAACTCTATGTGTATTTTGCATCTCAGTTCTTTATTAGATATGTCTTTTGCAAATATTTTCTCTCAGACTTTGGCTTGTCTTCTCATTCTCTTGAAAACATGTTTTGCAGAGCATAAGCTTTAAATTTTAATGAAGTTCAGCTTATCAATTATTTCTTTCATGAATTGTGCCTTTGGTCTTGCATTAAAAAGTCATACCCAAGATCATCTAGGTTTTCTTCTGTGTTATCTTCTAGGAGTCTTATAGTTTTACATTTTACATTTAGGTCTATGATTCATTTTGAGTTAATTTTTGTGAAGGGTAGGTTGTGTCCAAATTCATTTTTCACATGCACATGTCCAGTTGTTCTAGCACTATTTGCTGAAAAGACTATCTTTGTTCCTTTATACTGCCTTTGCTTCTTTGTCAAAGATCAGTTGACTGTATTTATGTGGGTCTACTTCTGGGCTCTCTTCTGTTCCACTGATATACTTGCCCATTCTTTCACCAATACCATACTGTCTTGATTACTGTAGCTTTATGTTAAGTTTGAAGTCAAGTAGTTTGAATCCTTTGACCTTGTTCTTCTTCAAAATCGTATTGGCTATTCTAGGTCTTTTTCTTCTCTATATAAACTTTAGAATTAGTTATCAGCATCCACAAAATAACTTGCTGGAATTTTGATTGGCATTGCATTGAATCTATAGATCTAATTGGTAAGAACTGTTATCTTCAGTCTGCTTATCCACAAAAATAGAATATCTTTGTACTTATTAAGCTCTTCTTCAATATCTTTCATCGGATTTTTATAGTTTTCTTCAAAGAGATCTTGTACATGTATTGTTAGTTTTATGCCTAAATATTTCTTTTGGGCAAGTACTTATGTAAAAGGCATTGTGTTTTTAATTTCAAATTCTACTGTTCATTGCTGGTGCATAAGAAATTGATTTCCAGGAGCTTTTTGTTGATTCTTTTGGATCTTCTACATAGACATTCAGGTTATCTCAGAACAAGAGTTTTATTTCTTCCTTCTCAAACTGTGTACCTTTTACTTCCTTTTCCTCTCTTATTGAATTATCCAGGACTTCTGGAAGGATTTTGAAAAGCAGTGGTAATAGGGGACAGCCTTGCCTTTTCTCAGATCTTAGTGGGGAAGTTTCAAGTTTCTCACCATTAAGTATGATGTTAGCTGTAAATATTTTGTAGATGTTGTCTATCAAGTTGAGGAAGATTTCCCCCACCGTCCTAGTTTGCTGAGTCTTTATCATGAAAGGGTGTTAGATTTTTTTCAATTTTTTTTTCTGTACCTACAGATATAATCATGTGATTTTTTTGTTTAATATGATTTGCTAATGTTTTGTTGGGGATTCCTGCATCTGTGCTCATAATATATATTGATCTGTAGTTTTCTTATAATGTCTTTGTTTTTGGTATTAGGGTAATGCTAACTTCATAGAATGAAGTAGGGAGTATTCCCTCTGCTGAGACTGTAGAGAATTGATATAATTTCTCCCATAAATGTTTAGTAGGATTCACAATGAACCTATTTGAGCCTGGTGTTTTGTGTTTTGGAAGGTTATTAATTATTAATTCAATTTCATTAATAGATATAGGCCTATTCAGATCATCTATTTCTTCTTGTTGGTTTTGACAGATTTTGTTTTTCAAAAAATTGGTCTATTTTATCCAGGTTATCATATTTGTGGGCATAGAGTTGATCATGACATTCTTTTATTATCTTTTAATGCTCTCTATTTTACTGTCCAGAACATCTAGTTTTAGGGGCAGCTGGGTGGCTCAGTCATTAGGTGTCTACCTTTGGCTCACCCAGGGTTCTGGAATCGAGCCCCGCATCAGGCTCCCTGTTCAGCGGGAAGCCTGTTTCTCCTTTTCCCACTCCCCCTGCTTGTGTTCCTTCTCTCGCTTTGTCTCTGTCAAATAAATTAAAAAAATCTTTAAAACAAAACAAAACATTTAGTTTTAGGACAGTTTTTAAAGTTATCGAGGCAATTATTAAATCTAATCAATATTGTCCCCTAATCTCATATATGCCTTGCAAAATTACAGTGATAAAAGCAGACTAAGTACAAAATACGAGAAAGAATTAGAGCATTTAGTCATTTTCCTTCGTTCTGTAAAATGACAGAAACATGAACACAGTATTAGGGTGTTAAGAATGGTCCTTATGGGGCACCTGAGTGGCTCAGTTGGTTAAGCATCTGCCTTTGGCTCTGGTCATGATCCCAGGGTCCTGGATCAAAGCCCCTCATTGGGCTCCCTGCTTCTTCCTCTACCCCTGCCATTCATGTTCTTTCTCACTTGCTCTGCTCTCTCTCTCTCTCAAATAAATAAATAATCTTGAAAAAAAGAATGGTCCTTATATCATTCATCAAGAAACATTCATATTGCGGGTGCCTGGGTGGCTCAGTTGGTTAAGCAACTGCCTTCGGCTCAGGTCATGATCCTGGAGTCTCAGGATCGAGTCCCGCATCGGGCTCCCCGCTCAGCGGGCAGTCTGCTTCTCCCTCTGACCCTCCCCCCTCTCATGTGTTCTCTCTCTCTTTCTCTCATTCTCGCTCTCTCAAGTAAATTAATTAATTAGTTAATTAATTAATAAAAATTTAAAAAAAAATCTATCCTTTGGGCGCCTGGGTGGCTCAGTTGGTTGGGCAACTGCTTTTGGCTCAGGTCATGATCCTGGAGTCCCAGGATCGAGTCCCGCATCGGGCTCCCTGCTCGGCAGGGAGTCTGCTTCTCCCTCTGACCCTCTTCCCTCTCGTGCTCTCTATCTCTCTCATTCTCTCTCTCTCAAATAAATAAATAAAATCTTTAAAAAAAAGAAACATTCATATTTTCCTGTTTGATGAAAGTTTGTGGTTAATAAACCTGGATTAAGAGTCAGCAAATTATTTTCTTGGATTTTCTCTTTCTCAGGTTTCCCATAGAAAGGAAACAGCAAATGAACCTTCCCTATAGCCAAGTGCTGTTGTTTTAAATGATATGAAGAATTATAAAGAAAGGGTTGTTTTTACTCATATGCTTCATGTCATCCATTAAATGACACTTGCTTGATAACCATAAAATTTTATAGAGGACACTATTTTATCTTCACACTCTTTATTGAATAGCTAAATACTAAAACTACTATTGCAAAAACTTAATTTTTTCTTATGTAACAAAACAATGAGATATTTTCATAACTCCAAATAATGCCTTTTGCCTGGTTTCATTTGTTCCCTGAAATATTTCCTAGCCTTCTATAGAGAGTATATTAAAAAAAATCTATATTATAGTTTCAAATTTTTAAGTTAATAGCAACATCTTAAAAAACAGTTGACAAAACTACTGGTCATGATTTTTTCCTTAGTTATGGGGTCATTTCAGGATGAGAGCCAGAGAAATCAGGATACTTCAAGAAGAAAATCAATAGTAATGACATTAGAGAAAGTCCTTCTGGGAAGTAATATAAGATAAGAAGCCCCGATTAATTGGAAAAATTCCTATAGCTGGGGTTCTAAAGATGTTAGGTCTTTCATTAAAATTTTTTTACATCAGCTTTATAATAATATTCCACAATTTTAGAGCATTGTACATTTCATAGCACTATAGGAATGAAACAATCACTGTTATTCCCATAACACATGCATGCACACATGTGCACACCCATACATACATACATCACATGCATTACATACAGGTTTTCATCCATATCCCTTTCCACCCCTAGTGAATACTACTGGTTACCTTAAAAAAAAAACCAAACCTACAGCCTTCAAGTTCAACTATAGTCATGCAGGGAGAGAATTCTTGACCTTACACAGCAGCATTGTGCAACAGAATTTTCTGTGTTGATGGAAACATTATATAAATGTGCTTTAAGACTATAGCTGCTAGCTTCATGTGCCTATTGAGTATGTGGAACATGGCCAGTATGACAGAAGAATGGAATTTTTAATTTTATTTAATTACCTTAATTTAAACTAAAATTTACACAGTGACATGTAGCTAGTAGCTACCATATTGACAGAATAATATATAGACTCTAGACTTCTGTTCCTTTTGATTTCCCCAGGAGTGAGTTCCTGCTTTACTGCTCTATCACAGTTGTACTTTACTCTAACTGCACATTAGATTAGCCCAGGGAGTTTTAAAAATATCAACTTTTTAGCATCACTTTGATGATTTTATTGTGAATCCAAGGTTCAGAATAATTACTGTAGCTGAAGTGTGGACTCACAAATCTTTCCTTATCTCTATTAGTACAGGTACAACCCATTTAAACTAGAAGTTATTCAAAGCTTTGTGATAACAGGATGAGAATAGGCCCAGAGGATACATCCATCCCAATCAGTAATTCGCAAAATGTGTTTAATAGGACAGTAGACTCATAGGATGCTAGCAGAAGTTTTGTTATCAATTAATCTGGGATATTTGTGGTAAAAGAAGTCAAATGATTTTCTTTACTGTAGGATTTCTCAGAAAGTATACCTGCTAGTATGTTAGGAAATTCTAAGAAGGATAAGTTGTGACAAGATTGCTTTTTTTTTCCCCATAATTTACATGGCCAGGTTGTACTGTGGGCCATTCTTCTAGAGTAGGTGTTTTGCTAATTAGACTTTGGAAAACAACAATATTGATTATGTGATTTATGAAGTAAAGACATCCTCCTATTGCTAACCTGGGAAGATCAAATTTGATTTTGTTAAGGGAACTAGCAAATTTATTTATTATATTTATACTAGTTTATTTTTAGCTGGCTCCCTTAGTAGACATTGTGTGATATTCAAATTCTTGGTTTCAAGTGAGGCCTCTAGAGTCAGATGGCCCAAATTCTAATATTACTTCCACCATTTTCAAGAATTGTGAAGGATCTGAAATTTTACCCTCCTTGTAAGCTAACAAGTTAGACATAGTGTCATAGATGCTGGCAGAAGGATTAAGCCGTCTAGTCAAAAACAGATTTATCATGCAAGGCACAGCAGACATCATGAACTCCCTGTTCACATCAATTCCTCTTGATCCCAAGTACCGTGGGTGTTAAGCAAAGAGGCCCAAGTAGATGCTACATGCACAACATGCTTGGTATCACAGTGAGGAACTGAGAGCTTAGGAGGCCCCTGTCTTATGAGTGGTTGTTGTGATACCTGCCCAGTCTTCACCCTGTAGGGAGACATTATCTTTGTTTTCCTAGTCTGAAAACAAATCTGCTCTGGAGGAAGACAATGCTATTTCTATCTTCCAAGGCTATTTGCTATACCAACATCCTTGAATAAATAGTCTAGAACAAAAACTATCAACACCTCTCCACAAAATGTATGGAAATTCAGAAAACTGATGGAGAATTGTTTTCTGACATTATTCACTAGCTGCATTACATCTCTAAGTTTCAGTGAAAGTAACAATTGAAGTAAAAATCATGTCTCCTTCCGTAAATTAAATAAAGTGTTCCAGTACTAGTAAATAAAACTCAGCTTAGCAAAATAAATAAATAAATAAATAAATAAATTTCTATAAAATTTTACAAGGAGGCTTAGCTCTCAGTCTTCTAATTTTGTTTAACAATGTTAATTTATTTATTATCAAATAATTATATTATTTATATTATATTTTTATCAAAGATAAAATGTCATTTTCCTGTTGTATAAAAACTCCACCAATTTTGAAACCCTTTTTTCTTCCTTTTTTCTTCCCATTGTTTCCCAGATATGACCCAAAATCCTGGGACCTTACATGTAGCTCTGAGATTAAAAAGATGTATCTGGCCCAGAGTTTTCAGAACTCATCCATTGTGGACCCTTACCTAATTTGTGAAATCCCCATTTGTTCTCAGATATCAAAACTATTGTGTATTAATCCATGAAAATGAAAGATGGAGCCATGAGCCAAGAAACACAAGTGGTCTCCAGACGGTAAAAAAGAGCAAGGAAATGAGTTCTCCCCTAGAATTTCAGAAGGAATACAGCAATGTTGATACTTTGGTTTTAGGACTTCTGACCTCTAGAACTATAAGATAATAAATCTGAATTGTTTTAAGCTGCAAAATTTGCAGTAATTTTTTAGAGTAGCCATAGGAAATTAATATTGCATGTTTGTTTGTAAGCCCTGTCCAAGGACATGATAACAATATGGTAGCTAGGGTTTAAAAAATGTTCTCCAACTCTCTCTTCCATTTTTATCTTACATTCCATATTCTATAGGAGGAGAGGTAGAAAAGAAGCAAGGAATCCAGATATTTTAAACTTAATATAGAAAGATATCCATTCAGATGCTATTCAAGTTAGAACTGGTGGTAAGGGATGTTCTTGGTACAAGGTGGCAGTCCAATTACTGAAATATTCACTGGTACTCTGTTGGGTTGGCCTGAGGGAGAATACTACCCTGGTCAGTGCCATGATTTAAACATTTGAAATATACAAGGTAAATAATAGACATAAGAACTGAGGAATTGGATGTTGTTACTAAATTGCATTGATTCTTTAGATAGATAATGAGGAGTTGAAAGCAAATAACTGAGAACTGGAAACTTAGTGTGAGAACACACTTAGTGTGTGTTAGTAGAACTTAGTGGAAACACAAAGGAGTCTTATCCTATGCAGCAGTCAAACAGAAAAAGGTGAATGGTAGCTTAACAAATTCCAGACTAACTGTATGTAATTCTGTTTTTAATAAAAAGAATGCATATTTCCTATAAATTTGCATACAGGCGTACAATATTGTGTGTTTGTGTGTCTAAGTCATGCAGCCAACTTTGTGCCAGCTATTTATTATAGGAAAGCTTTGATATGATCATGACCATCAAAACTGTACCTACTATAGATGATTAAAACTGAAAAAGTCTCAATAAAACTATGAAATGTGGAAAAAAGAAGAAGAAGAAGAAGCTACCAAAGTGGCTGAACATTAAAGATCATTAAATGTTGAACTGAGGTAGGTCTGTTATGCCAAATTCAGGACCCTGTTTGGGAAGACCTAGGACCTGACACATGGTTTCAGAATGTCTGTTATAGATGTCTCTGAAGATTTTGACTCCTTGGATTTGTCTGGACCACTTGAGGCTAAAGAAGTGCCCCATCCTCCTCCACCCTTGTTAACAGTTAGTGCTTGTTTCAGGAAGAAAATACAGAATTTTTTTTTTTCTCACAAGGTCCTACTTGCTACCTTCCAGAAATGCCACCATCTTTTTCTCTGCAAGCCTATAATTGGAGTTAAGTTGCTGCATATCTCAGCCAAGCCCTGCTGGGACTAATGGGACAGCAAAGAGATTACCCTAAAGTAACTGTTGGAATGAAAGCATTTATCACTAGGAACTTGTTCAGTATACAAGATTTCACATCCTGACAAGACCCCCAGGGCATGGTGCAAGCTTACTGCTAAGACCAGATCTAGAAGCTTAGAAAACATAATGGCCACAATGGGTGAGATTAAAATGCCTAAATTGTTAGAGCAGAAAATAAGGGATTAAAGGCAGGGAAAGTGGGCATACTGGAATGGATATATTAAGTGAGGCCTAAAGATTATGTGAGGTCACTCATAGAATTATGAGAACATCCAGAGAATTATGTTCCATGACCTTAAAGACACATCATTCACCCAAGGCTATCAGAAATGCGCTCTCGAGAAAAATGCTTAGTGCCAGGCATCAATAAGAACTTCGGTTATGGCTTTCCATAGTCAGGTTAGGTCAGGGCTGATGGCAGAAAAGCTGTCATAGAACTTGCTGAAAGAAATGGGAATGATGATATGGTCTCAAAGTAATAGGAGGCAGGTGGCAGTGTTTAACCACCAAAAACCAGGGGGTTGTCTCACTGTAATGACAAATTTGGAGTGGTCCCCTCGGCTAAGGGCCCTTGACACATAGAGTCATGAATGATGTTTCAAAGACCACAGGGGTCAAATAAATGACAGCTAACAAAGGTACCACTGTATGTGTGTGTGTGTGTGTGTGTGTGTACAGTGTGTGTGTGTGTGTGTGTGTGTGTGTAGGTGATGAACACAAAGTTGAAAGCAGTCGCTCCAATAAAAATTATAACACCTTGCCCAGTTTCCAAATCTAAACAGATTTCAAATCTCAGCCAGAACCTACTTCCTGAACAGATGACCTGATCCTCAGAGGAAAGACTGAAATATCATAGCCAATATAGTAATTCCCCTAGTCCTCCCTCAAAGGGAACCATGGGGACTTACTTGAATGACTCTACACTAGGTTCAGAGGAATATACAGACATTGCAAGGATCATCAGATACAGGGTTCAGTTGACATTGATACCTGCGGACTTCAAGCATTATCATAGGTCCCTCTTTGAGTGAGAGTTTATGAGTGTCAAATAACAAATTAGGTCTTGGCCCAATTCTAGCTTCCAATAGGTCATGTAGGTCTGTAAATCCAAGTATTGGTCATCTAGAGGGTTCCCAAATGGATTTTTTTAAGATTAACACAGTTGGCAGATTTAGTGATGCCCACATTGGATCTTTGGGCAATGGGATAAGAACTATCATAGCAGTGGAGGCCAAGTGGAAGCCTCTGAAACCGCATGCCCCTCCAGTCAGGAGAGAATAGCACTGCCTTTTGGGAGTGGGAGGAAAAATAAAGATAAATGCCACTCAAGATCCAAGAATACAAAGGAATTGATTTTTATCATATTTCTATTTAACTTACTAGTCTGGCCCCTGCCAAAATTGAATAGATCTTGGAGAATCAGTTTAGACTACCAAAAGTTCTATTAAATAGTAGGACCAATCACAACTGCCACATCTGATAAAAGTATTGTTACCAGGGCATACTAATATAGCCTCAAGTACATAAGATGCAGTCAGGGATTTGGGGCTTTCTAGTCTATCCCAATCAGGAAAGAAAATCAGAGGCCATTCACATTCACATAGAATGCACCACAATATTAACTTAGTTTTGTCCCATGGCTAACCATTCTATTCTCTATCTTAATACATCATACAAAAATGTAGATTATCTGAACATTTCATAGAATATCATGCTGATTCATTACAATGATGACATCATGCTGATTAGGCAGGGTGAGCAAGAGGTAGCTATGTGATCTTGTCAAATTACATGTGCTTCAAAGGGTGGGAGGTAAACCCCAAGAAGAATTAGAAATCTGATACTTCAGCCAAAAAAAAAAAAAATTAGAGGTCCAATGGCCAGGGGTATGCCAATACTTCTCCTTCAAGGCAAAAGACAAATTACTGCATCTTACATCCCTTACCGACTAAAAACAACACTCAATGCTAGGTAAGTCTCTTAAATTCTACAGATAACATACTCCACACCTAGGAATGCTCTTCTGACCCAGACACAGGATCATATAGGATGCTATAAGTTTGAATGAGACCTGGAGCAAGAAAGGTCTTGGCACCAGATCCATGCTGCAGTGCAAATAGTCTGACACTCAGACAATCCAGTATACCATACTGTTGGAGATCACAGTGGTGGAGGAAAATGCAATGTAGACCTTACGGTGAGCATCAATGGAAAAATCACAGGACCCTCAGTTTCTGGAGTAAGGCCATGTCATCTCTGGTAGAGAATTACACATGTTTTAAAAAAAGAGTTACTTGGCATACTGCTAGACTCTGGTAGAGATGAAATGTTTGACTATAAATAACCAGAGAACCTACTTTATAATGAAAGACATGTGGAAGGAGCTCCATGAATATGGAATCCACAGTCTAAATTCACCTTCAACAAGATGGCACCTGTTAGAACATCAGAATTGCCTGGTATAGGTGTAGCCAAAGTAACATCTCAGAGTCAATACCTGAATGAATTGGGTAAGCAATTATAATTGTGAATGAACAACTACAGCAATGCTGGCCTTAAAAATATATGGCTACCAAGAGCTCAGAATCTTAAGAAATGAGAATTTGGGTCATACTATGAGGTAATCCACCAAGATCAATAGAGGTGACACCTCAGGGTGAAGGAAATTTATTGTGGTTAATGGTGAGTACCAATAGTAGCCTCAAGACCAACTGTAGAGAGGTCTCTGATCTCCTCCCTCTTCCAGGTTTCTCCTCAGAAAGAGGCCCCACCAATGTTTAAAGGAGCGGTTCCCTGAACATGTGTGGTAAAGTGAAGCTACGTGGTTCAAAATGTGGACTGTGCAGACATGGACATGAGACATGCAGATTCACCTACAATAGAGAAATTGCTGCCCACTTGTGATGAGTGTGACTAACTGACAGTCCCTAGCTGTTTGCTCATACAAGATTCACCTCAGATTTTAAGGCAGAGTCCTTTATGTTTCACAGTGGCCTTCAGTGACTGTGCAAGGTCTTGGGCAATAGTGTAGCCATTCTTTCTCCACATAGGACTCCTTCAATGCGTAATCTTTGCTCTGTTGCTCCACATTGGTTTAGCAAAGATTTTGTAGGGTCAGTGACAACTACCCATACCTAAACCTTCCTCCTTCTCTTTCTTTCCACAGGTATTTCTCACCTATGAGAAATAAATCTTTCACACATAACTTCATCTTAGCATCTACTTTCCAGAAGACCCACCCTGCCTCAACTAGTTAATCTCCATACTTTCTCTATGTAATTAAGGAGACATCTTTCAGAGGATTATACTAATGTCATCATATTGCAACTAGATTAGTAGAAAGCCATGATATGGGATTGGCAACTGTGACATGCAATTGTCTAATTATGGGGGCCAAACCTAGATTTTAGTATAGAATAGGTATATATGTGTATGTGTATGTGTATATGTATATATATGTACATATATATATGTATGTGTATATATTTGTGTGTGTTTATAGAAAGAGAGAAAGAGACAAAGAGAGATGATAAAGTAAAATATTTTGGTAAGCCTCATGATGTATTATCATATTGTCAAAAGAGGATAAAAAATAACAAAAGAAAAATTTATGACTGAATAATGAAGCTATTAGTTTTCAACTTGCTGGGTAAAAGAGTCATAATCTCATAGCTTTGTATCAACAGCTATCTTTGAGTACCCAAGAGAAAAATAGTGCTCATGATTAACACTTACAAATTGAGAGAGGTATAAATTTAAAGCATGGCAAAGACAGAAAAAGAAATATATTCTGATTTTAATTCTATTCCATGAATCATTTTGAGCAGAAATTTATAATTTCCAAATAATTGAAAAACAAATTAATACAAAAATTATTTTCTAAGATAATAAAAGAGCCCTTTATTAGACAATACAAAATTGATTTGAAATATGCTGGGACCAAGTGCTTATTCTTCATATAAAGTGAAAATATAATCTCTTTGTCCTCCCATAGCTATGATGAGAGTATAATTTATTATACTCAGAAAGAGCACATGTTCACAGAAATTATGCCCTTTATAATTCTGTTGGGCATTTTATTACCATGTCTTCAGTGATATGTATCATTTCATGGACAATTGGCACTTCAAAAGGTTCAAACATTAACATTTTAATTCATCTGCAGACTTATTCCAGAAATAAGCTATACACAACATGGATTCTCTATTACATCTTCCCTTGGGCAACTGTCAACTTCTACATGTAACTATTCTTTGTGGTTTTACCTTTTCTTGAAAATGGGTATTTGACATTTGATTATTCGTATAAAGACATTTTATTTGAAAAAAATAGAGTTGTGGATGTTGACATTATCAAAGGAGTGAATTAAATCAGGTTTTGAACAAAAGCTTAGTCAAATTATTTCCTGGATAGTCAAGAATTTTGTCCTCTTTACATTAAAAAATGAACATAATCCAGTATGAAAACAAAGCTGTAAGGGGCAATATAAAAAGTAACTTTCCTTTACACATATATGTTCCATAATAAAAAGTTTTTTGCTTTCTAGAATTTGATAATTTCCACATTAGAAATATAAATTTTAAATGATAGGCTTCCTATGGATGAATTATTTTTGTCCATCAGCTGCCTATTGATTCATTGAAGTTTGCATTTATGACAAGGGACTAAAGGTGTTGGGCTTATTTCATCAGAATCAGAACAGAAAAAAAGCAAAGTAGTAATTTACTTGAGTAAACTCTAGCAGAGAATGGTTATGTAAGAAGGCTACTGATCAAATCATTCTTCACTTCAGAGAAGACAGAAGTATTAATAAACAGGGTAGTTTGGCGGCTCATAAAGTAAATAAATCCTAGAATAAAAAAGAAAGTGGTAGAATTTCTCTCCTTAGAAATCTTTAATGAGAGAGATATTTTTCCTTGGTTATCTTTAAGTTCTACAATTCTTTGATTCTGGATGGCTGTGGTATTTATTTCTTGAAGATCATTTGATTAGTTTCCACCTACTTTGACAAAATGCTTCATGTATGCTACTTTTAAAAAATCAATGAACAGATTTTGTTTTTCAGAGCATTTTTAGGTTTACAGAAAAAATAAGAAGAAAGAATTCCATATACTCCCTTTCCTCTCCATTGCTACACCCATTTTCCTCTCACATTAAACATCTTGCATTAACATGGTACATTTCTTACAACTGATGAATCAATATTGATACATTATTATTAATTGAAGCCCATAGTCATATTAGGGTTCAGTTCTATGGGTTTTGAAAAATGCATAAATATCATGTATCCACCATTACAGTTTCATATGGAATAGCTTCACTACCCCAAAAATCCCATGTTCTATCTATTCTTCCCTCCCTGGAAACCACTGATTATTTTACTCTCTATGGGTTTTCCTTTTCCAGAATGTTGTATAGTTGAAATCATACTATTCTAACATTTTCAGACTGGCACTGCCCTTTCAGTGCTGGGTCCTCCATCCCTGCTTTGTAAATCAGCGTGTCTCTTAAAATAGAAAGTGAAGAATCTTAAACAGCATGTGCTTTATTACATAGATGATGCTTACATTTAAGAACCAACTTCTACAGATTTTATCCAAATGTTTAAGGATACTAATGATAATATAACATCAAGTTCTAGCTAGATGACCAAATATGAGTTTATTTTGAATCATAACCTAAATCAGTATGTGCTTTTTATACACTAGTGTACATTTTTATTTGGTATATTTAAGTTATTAAGAATTGTTTTTAGCTTTTTTAGAATCTGACATCTATGGAAAAGCATATTTTTCAATATTGAATATCATATACAACCTGAAGCAAAATATTGTTAATATGTCAGCTACATTATGTATAATCTTCTTTCTCAATTTTACTGTCTATAGTGGAATACATCATCTAATTATTGTTGAGGTTGTGGGATCTTTTTTAATTTTCATAATATTTTTTTGTCACAATTGTTTAAAATACTCCTTTACCCCCTGATTTTTGAATATGATGGTTATGTGAGACCGTGACTTTAATGACTCTATAAAAAAATCACTACTTTTACATTGTGCTCTGTTCATGAGACCAGAAGAGGAAGCCTTTCATGATCATCAGAAATTCAAATTATCTGTTTCACTCTATTAAATATAGAACCATGATAGTTATGTTATCTTTATCACTTTAAAAATATAGTGTAGTCTACAAAATATAGAAGTGCTGTAGGTGCTAATTTACATCCTGTTAATTAAATGAAATAGCTTCAGAAAGGCAGAATAATATTTTTTCCCCTTAAGTCCATTCCTGAAAGGGATTCCCAGAAATTATGGAGATTTGAGACTAAAAATTAAAGCTCTTTTGAACAAGACATCCTATGCATTCCATCCCTGCAATGAATGAAGCCAAACGTTGCTTAGCACAGAGATAGTGAAAAGAAAATTACAGTTAAAGTTACTAGTTATGTTTTCAGCACTATGACATCTACATATATTGCCTTATTATTTTTAAATATTTTACTTATTTATTTGAGAGAGAGAGAGAGCATGAGCAGGGGGGAGGGGTAGAAGGAGAGGGACAAGCAGACTCCCTGCTGAGCAGGGAGCCCAATGTGGGGCTCCATCCCAAGACCCTGGGATCATGACCTGAGCTGAAGGTGAGGCTTAACCAACTTAGCCACCCAGGCACCCGTATACTGCCTTATTTTTAATCTTCATATAAACTCTATAAAGAAGAATCTAGTATCATACCCATTTTACAGATGAGGAAACTGAAAAACAATAGGTTTACCTTTTGCAGACACAGCCCAAGAAAGAAGAGATATTCACACTAAGGCAGCAGTATCAGGACAGACAGTACTGAAGTACTAACATGTTGCCTACATGCTCTTTTACTGACTTATTTTCTTTATTAAATAAATATATTACAGAAAATAGATTTTAAATAATTATTAATTATTTCAAAGGGGTATTATAGAAACTATTCAGTTTCAAAGCAGATGAGGTAAGCTGATATAGTCAAAGGAGTAATATATCCTTTTAGAAAGCAGATTTTATTGGCTAGGTCGCATTTTCATAGAGCCTCTTCTTTAGAAGACCAATAAAGCTTCCATTTTGCTTATCATAAATTCATTCCTTATTTAAAATGGCATTAGTTAGCCATATATAATATTTAAAACTTAGATGGTTGTACACTTTGTTAACTTTCTGAATATTTCCAAGGTAGTGTTTTATAAAAATCTAATTTATATTTGTACAAAGATAAAAGAATTAATGAGAAATGACCTTGGAGGATCCTTGACAAATCAAACCGGGATTCTTATATGAATTTCTTTTGCTTTTTTTTTTTTCTACAGAATTTATCATTCTCTCTCTTCCTTTTATTTGGAGCCTAGAAATGTTAGGAAGCTTTGTGTATACAAACTTTTTAATCACAGAATCACAGATATGAGCTATTGTGATATACTGTGCCAAATGCTCAGAGAGAGACACAGATCTATGGCTTTGTTCCTGTCTTCAATAAGTTTATCATTTGGTGAATAAATAAAACAGAAGTGACAACAAAATGCACATATGAGAAGTAAGCTTTTATTCATAACTAGGGTCTGTATATTGTTTTCTGCAAAAATCCATATATTAAATATTTTAGGGTTTATGGGTCTTATATGGTCTCTTATATTTATTTAAAAAAATATCTCTTTTAAAACATAAAAGCTGTGCTTATCTCTTAAGGTATATAAAAAAAGAAAAAGAAAAACAAACAAACAAACAAACAAAAAAAACAGGTGGCAGACCAGACTTGGCTTGTGAACCATAGTTTTGTCCATATCTGACCCGTAGCAATATATTTATAACACACTGCATTTCTACTGTTAACAATGGAGTTACAGACAATGAACTAATTTAATAATTTTTTTCACTTATATACAACACAAGAAACCTACATATTAATAATAAAATCTTCCCCATTGGAAGTTAGACTACAGTAAATCTAAACTCTTCAATATACTGTCTTGAATTAAAAAGTTAGTAAATAAAATCTCTGTGTACACACACACACACACACACACAGAAACCTGTTACAAAGCCTCAGGACAAAAGTTTTCTCTTTACCCCAGAGGGAACACTCCATGACTCTTGTACATAAATTTTCTGCTCACTAGTATAGTTCCTTTATGATTTTGTTCTGATTTCCCTGTCCACCCTCTGTTAGAATCAATAAACTAGAAATTACAGAAAATCTCTAATAAATAGACCTCTTACAATGGCCCAAGGAGAGTTGTCTAAAAACAGAAAAAGAAAAAAAGAAAAGAAAGTCTCACAAATGTAAATAAAGCTGTACTATAAACTACAGTAAAGTAAAATAGAAAATGTTCATATTGGTGACTCTATTCTAAAGCAAAATTACGTTCAATAGCCTCTTTGAAAAGATAGGAAAGTAGCCAATAACTTTTAGAAAAACTCTTATTCAAATACTTAGAATTGTAACATTTGAAGTTATGATAAACCCAGGAATAATCTTTGAATTCTTTTTTTTTTAAGATTTTATTTATTCATTTGACAGAGAGACAGCGAGAGAGGGAACACAAGCAGGGGGAGTGGGAGAGGGAGAAGCAGGCTTCCTCGTAGAGCGGGGAGCCCGAGGAGGGGCTCGATCCCAGGACCCTGGGATCTTGACCTGAGCCGAAGGCAGCCGCTTAACGACTGAGCCACCCAGGCGCCCCTAATCTTTGAATTATTATCTCTCTACATCCATTCAAACCTTCCATCAATGTCTCTCTGAATATATATTTCCAAATTCATCTTCCCTTCTCCATTTCTACCACTATATTCTAGATTGTCTCTTGTTGGAACAACTGCAACTGTTTCCTAATTGGTTTATCTGACTCAGGTCCTCTCTTAGACTCTAATTCATCTTCCACTTATCCATCAGAATTAAATTTCTAAAACAATGATCTGATCCTGTTGCTTTTCACCTTAAATATTTTCAATGGATTTGCATTCCCAACCTCCGACTCCAACCTTCCTATTACTGCATTCCATATCTAGCTCAACCCCATCTTCTCTGTTTGGTCCCCACTAATCTTCTCAGAGAGGCTGTGTTCTGAGCAGCTCCTGTCTTCTCACAGACATCCCCCTACTTTGTGTGCTAAACTCCACTCCCTGCCTCCCTGTCTGTGATCCATCCAGTCATTTTTCAACACAAAGCTAATTGCCATCTTACATTTTTGAAAACTTCTTTGACAACCCAAGATTGAAACCATTACTAACTCCCTTCTGCTCCTGTCATAGTTTATACAATTAGTGTAGCACTTGTCAAACTGTGTTTTATTTATTTGTATATATATCTTCCTTGCCAGACTATGAGTTCTTTTATGAGATTATCTGCTTTTGCCTTCAGATTTCTAGCACAGTCCTAGCACAAAGCAGGCACTTAATCAATGTTACCGAATTGAATTAATTGGCATTTGGGAGCAGGAATGTCTGGGTGCTTATAACCAGGACAAACAGTGTGTCCACATAAAACAGAAAACTGATTATGTCTTAGATTTATGGACCAAAAGAAAGGTTATTACTCAAAATAATCATTTTTCTGCTGATCAAGTAAAATTGAAAGTATATGTGAAGAGTTTAGTCATTTTAGGTTAAAAACTTTTCTCATTAAAATACAAACCCCCTAAGAGTAGAGTGAAATGTTAAGCTGTTATGAGATGTTTAATCTCAAGAGTTAATCATAGATCTGGAAGCAGACTAGAGGTGAAAGGTAAGAAAAAGGATTTGGAGAGTCCTAGACTTCTTTATAAATTTTGATGGTGAATTTTATGTGCCAACTCAGCTAGGCCATGGTACCTACATATCTGGTCAAAAACCAGTCTTGATGTTTCTGCGAAGGTATATTTTAGATGAGAGTAACATTTAACTCAGTGGACTTTGAGTAAAGCAGATTACCCTCCATCATGTGGGTATGCCTTATCCAATTAATTGAAGATTTTAAGAGAAAAAAGATGAAGCTCCCTAGAAAAGGGAATTCTGCCTCCTGACTGGACTGCCTTTGCATTGGAGCTGCAGGATCAACTCTTCCCTGTCTCTGTTTCTGTCTGTCTGTCTGTCTCTCTCTCTCCAAATATATAAATTTTCTTAATATATATATATATATTAATTTGTTTAAAGAAGGGGAGAGTAGGTTACTGGCTACTCAAAAGAGCTTTTTAAAAATATTCACTACTACAGCCAGTCATGCACAAGCCTGATTCCCAATATAAGGCTTTTGAAAACAAACATAAAATGTGGGACCTCAAAATAAAGCAACTGTCAAGTATCATAATATGAATCTCAAATAACACATTTTACTTTATTTTACAGTTTCTCTTCTCAGCAATTGGCCTGCATGCATTATCTCATTTTTCTCGCAAGTGGAACTTTCCGTGTTGTTATGTGGTCAGTTTACAATACCTAAGGGAGAGTTACACATTTCATAGGCTGGGCTCTCAAACTGGCTAGGTGGCAATCCTGTTGCTAGTAGCACACGTTTGTTATTTTCTTCCTAATATGTTACAAATCTCTTAGGTTTCAGTGTTGTTTATTTTTCTAGTAACTGTTTTAGTAGAAACTATTCTCTAACCTCCTAATTTTTTTTAACCCAACATCATCTAATTGAAATGCTTTCTCATAACCAGTATTTTCAGGTATAAATTTTTATCATAGAATAAGAATATCTTTATGCTTTAATGAGAGCATCAAATTAGTTTCACCTGCAAAAGCAAAGCAAACGAGAGTTCTAACCAGAGGAACATTGCACTTTTCCTGTATTCTTAGCAGCTACATCTCCTGAAAGACACATTTACCCATACATTATATAATTCTCTGTAGCTTCATTTGAGCTAACATACTTTCATTACTGAAAAGAATTATATTTTCTTTTGCAGTCTATTTCCCTGGTTCATACAATCTTAAGACCAAAGTGCCTGGTAGCATTATGCAGTTCATTCTCCAGGATCCTACCCTCTGGCAGTGAACTCATCCAAGACAAGGATTTCTCGAGCTACCTAAGATTTCATACCATCAACCTAATAATCCTATAGATTTCCAGAGCATAAGATGACGTGTATGTGTGTGGAAATATATGCATATAAACATATATACATATTAAGCTTGTTAACTTATTACATATTTAATAGATTTAAGTGGAACTTTCCACTAAGCATTTTGTTCTTTTTCCATTTCTAACCAGAAGTGTGACTCCTCCCTGATATGGGGAGTCTCTTGGCTGTATCTTTTGCCAATATCATGCATAACATGCTTAGACATTTCCTGTGAATGAGAAATGCATTGCCTCACAGCAAAGTTAGGAATGTTGAATAGTTTAGTTTTAGAAAGTTGTGTCACATACTACACAGAGCAGTTTAATCCCACCCCACCCTCCCCCTACACCATTGGACCATCTAGAATTACATCTGCCATCATCGTAGTTACCTTGAATTTATCGACCACACCCACACAGGCTTATACTGGAATCATTTCAGGTTACTAAACAAATCATTTTGGAAATTGGTTTTAAAGGAGTCTCAGATTTCAATTCCATAATTCAGGCCACCTATTCATTTTTATGGTATTCATAATTGGATTTCAAGAGTTGTTACTTTTTTACTTCTACTGCCAACTTATCTACCAGAGTATCTACCAATTATGGACCCTTTATCCTAGTTCTTGACTAGTAGGATTCTGCCTTGATAGGAATTCTAGTCAGGGTTCAGTTTTAGGAAACAGAACACACTTTATTTTTCAAAGAAAGAGATTTAAGAGAGTGTTAGGTATGTAAAAAATTACTGGAAGAGCTAGAGCACAGAATTTTAGGCTAGCCCAAGCTTTCCAAAGGAGCTACAATTTCTGTCCTAGTCAGATTGATGGGAAATTGAGTAGCCAGTACCAGAACTTGGTTTTAGAACCAAAACCCATATGTGTTGTACTACTCTGTTTTGGCTAGGTCATGTTGTAAGAAAAAAGAATTCTTAATCTCAGGAAACAAACTGAGGGTTGCTGGAGTGGTGGGGGGTGGAAGGGATGGAGTGGCTGGGTGATGGACATTGGGGAGGGTATGTGCTATGGTGAGCGCTGTGAATTGTGTAAGACTGATGAATCACAGATCTGTACCTCTGAAACAAATAATACATTATATGTTAAAAAAAAAAAAGAAGAAGAAGATAATGGGAAGGGAAAAATGAAGGGGGAGGAGTCGGAGGGGGAGACGAACCATGAGAGACTATGGACTCTGAGAAACAAACTGAGGGTTCTAGAGGGGAGGGGGTGGGGGGATGGGTTAGCCTGGTGATGGGTATTAAAGAGGGCACATACTGCATGGAGCACTGGGTGTTATACACAAACAATGAATCATGGAACACTGCATCAAAAACTAATGATGTAATATATGGTGATTAACATAACAATAAAAAAAATTAAAAAAAAAAACTAATGATGTAATGTATGGTGATTAACGTAACATAATAAAATTTAAAAAAGAAGACATTTGGTAAAATCTAAGGAAATTTGAATAATATGGGCTTTAGTTAATAATAATGTATCCACAGTGGCTCATTAAGTGTAGCAAATGTGCCATACCAATGTAAGCTGTTAATAATAGGGGGAAGCCAGCTACAGGGTAAATGGAAAGTCTCTGTACTACCTTTGAAAATTTTCTGGAAATCTAAAACCATTTTAAAATTAAATGTTTATTTAAAATAAAAATTTAAAACTAAAAAAAAAGAAACCTCAAAATCTCATTGCATTAAAACAAAAAAACACAAAACTTTATTTCTTGCTCACATAAAGACCACCGTAAGTCATGGGGATTCTCTTGGGCAGCAGCTTTCTATGAGATGGCTCATGGTTGTGTCTCTATGTAAATATGGGGCTTGTGTGAGTACCATGGCAGGGGGAAAAACAGAAAACAGTTCAATGGTTCTTAAATACTTTCCCCCAAAAGTTACATATGTCACTTTTGCTTGATTCTCATCAGTCACAGCCAAGTCACATGGCTACCTCTGACTTCTAGTGGTCAGGAAAATCTATCCATACCTTGCATCTGGAAGGAGAAATATTGATGAGCAGTACTAGTGACTACCATAGTATGTCCTTTTAATGCTCCAAAATTCCATCTAACTGTCGCAAGAGACTCAAAGACAAGACTTCTTGGTGTTCATGACTGTCTCTATATGAGGTCCAGATGTGCTTGCTCTTAATCCAGAGATCTACATACTAAAGACAGATTATATGCCTTAACATCAAATTAATAGACATGAACAGAATTACTGCAATGAGCACTTCCACTTTATGAGGAGAAGAATGGAGGATACATAGAAGACGCTGGTCTGTAGCATTCCAAATTCCCAATGAACTTAGGTGTGGAAATATTCCTTCATTATGCCCTTTTCCTACTCATGAAGAGTATCTCCTCTGACTGTGGTCCCTGAGAAATTCTTCTTTTGACATTTTCCTCCTTGGTTATGCAACACCTGGGCATTGGGGAAAATGACTTTCTTTGTTGCAGAGCAGCTTTCTCAGACCAATTCCTGCTTGTACAAGTTTGTGAGCCAAAGGTTCACTTGAGGTCTTCAGTTAGAGATTACTTTTAGTTTGGTCTTTGTTTCCTTTGGTAGGAACCTCTTGAAAAATTTAGTAGACTTTTGACTTAATTACAATCAATAGCACATTCTAATAACCAAATCCACTGTTCCTCTCAGGACATTATTTGCAAATTTGTAGTATTTATTTAGTTTCTGTCTCACCAGCATCTCTCTTTTTTGACCAAGTTGTGATTCTGTATACCTTGGTTGTGGTAGCTCTGTGACTGAGATGTAACTTAATCTCATTTCCATGAGACACTTTAACGAATTAAAAGGTTTACTCAGCCACACACTTAATTGCATCTTAAATCTGAGATACTTTAATCCGTTCAGAGATTATAATAACAGATGTAATAGTTACACCCTTAATTTGATTCCTGTCATTCAAAGCCTTCTATTTTTTCTTTAATATGTTTTACAAGTATGTGAATAGTGAAGGCCTGAGAAATAGCTGCCTTTTCCAACCCTGGAAATCCCTAAGTTTCTCGTTTATTTCTATTCCTTTTTACCTCGTTTGTTAAATGGTCTACTTCTTTTCTGAGCTCATTTCTTTCATACACCTTCCAACCGCAGTCAATAGTAATTGATACACACTACTTATGTTCACTTTGCTATCTTATTCCTCAAGTACAAGATCATCTTCCCATGTTTCCTTAAAAGTCCATTTTACAAATTATTTTGTCAATGAATATTATGGACTATCAATTTTCAAACTCAAATAACAGTCTTCTCATCACTTCTGTCAAGCCACTGATACATATTTTAGGCTTTGTTATCACAACATTCTCAACCTGGAATCAGCATCTATAGTATTGACATTAGCCTAGTTCATGCTATGGTAACAAATTATCCCCAAATCATGGTGATTTAAAATAACAATGGTAAACAAACAAACAAAAATGATAGTACATTTCTTGCTCAGACAAGATTTACTATATATCTGAAGACTGTCAAAGGCAGTGATGCATGTGATGGCTTAATTGCAACTCCTTTTCAACACATACTTCTACCTTTGCTGTGGCCAAGAAAAGGAAAAAGGTAAAGAATTACATATCAGCTCTCGTATGCTTCTACCTGGAAATGATACATACCACTTTCTTTACATTCTCTTGGTCAAAGCAAGTAATGTGGCCCCACCTACTTCAAGAGGTTTAAGTGCAATCCTATCACATGTTTGGAAGATAAATCCTCAAAATATTGGTGCATGGCACTGATGAGTAACACAATTGTGACACAGGAGTAAGAAAGCTATTCCTGCTGCCTCTGTAACTGCTCTTCAACTACTACAAGTCTTGTGATTGGACATTGAAATCCTGAGTCTAGCTGTCTCTGATGACCCATCTGTTTCTGGGCACTCACAGTTTTATGGAATAAACAAAAAAATCCAGAAAGATGGCATCTACTTCTATTCTGTCTGCACAATTTTATATGAACAACATTATTTTATAGAATCTAATTTGTATTTAGAAACATCTAGAAGAAAGTCTGAGAAAGGTGGGTTTTAGCTTTCTAGAACCTGACGTATAGGACAGCATACTAGAAGAACCTGGACTGGAAGCTGAGGGCTAACCTGTCGTATGAATACACTGTTTCATGATCTATATCCTGTTTCTTCAAAGATTCTGTAGCTCTGTATAATCTTATCTCTGTCTGGTAGGGAATAGTATGTGATAACAAGTCTAATTCGCTTCCTGTGATATTTAAAAAAAATATTTGGCCTCTTCAAGTCTCCCTTTGCTCATAGCTAAATATAAGTACTTTCACTGTTTATCATAACATATATTTCTTCAACCTTTTGTTTATCCAAATTGGAATCCTTATAGCTTGTCAATAACATCTACCTTAAAAGGTAGATCCAAAATCTGAATATAATCTTCTGGAAAAAAAATCTGTAAAGAGAAAATATACAATGTTTTATCCTTATTATTCAAGTTATACTATTACTCATGGAAACAGAACTAGTCTGCTATCACCTGAAAAGTATCAAAATATTTTTCATCATTGTTTGGTTTTGCTTAAAAAGCAAACTAATTGGTAGGAAAATTGCAAATCTTGCTCAATATATTTGTATTTTGCATAATTTGAAAAATGATGATTGGTTAATTTTTGATAAGAAGATTGACAAAATGAAATTTTCAAGTGAAAGACTATCAAGTAATTAAGAGAGAGTGAGAGGCCTTTGGGAAAATTGAAAAATATATAGGCAAAAACAATCTATTTCATTATCCTTCTACAAAAGTATAAAATAAGGTAAAGCTGTTATACTGGCTTATATAATTATGACAAAAAATTACACTAATGATGAAAAGCAATTTTTTAGATCATAGATTCAGGGATGTTTTCAAACACTATGATTATATCCCATCTGTTATGTTTCATTTTTCATCTGTTTTTAACACTGTCGAATGTTCTCTCCTTGAAAATCTGTCCTGGTCCACTATCTATGACCTCTCCTTAGTGACTTATGAAGTCCCAGGGCTATAAATTCTGCCCATGTGCTAGTAATTTTCAATTTAACCTCTCAATTATGATCTCTTTGCTAAATTCCATATTCCAAAACAAACTTTCTACTTGACATCTTCATTTGATATGAAATTATTTCAACTTAAATGTAAACTCTAATTTTCAATCTCTCTCTCAATTTATTCCTCACCTACTCCTTCTTATTAGGGCACTCCACCATTTATTTACCCAGTATCTCAGGTGAACATTGGAATTAATTTTCTTCATTTTTTTTTAATACTAGTAAACCCTGTTGGTATTATTTCTAAAACATTCCATGAATACCTCCAGCTCGTCTCCATTTTTCTCTACAGCTACCATCTTGATTACAGGAAGCAGTTTGTAATCTATTGTTTGGATTACTGATTAGTCTACTGTTTTTGTAAGTTTTTTATCCACTTCTTTTTCTGCTTCTTTACAATGCACCCTCCACACAAAACCAAAAATATATTTCACAATTTTAAACCAAATAATGTCTTTTTTTTTTTTTTTTTTTTTGCCTTAAAATCCCAGCATGGAGTCTCATCTCAGGATAAAAGCCAATCTTTTTATGACCTGATGACTTCCAGAAGAAGTTATGGTTCAAGAACAACCAATCAATAATATACAAACAAGCAAAACTACTTAAAAGTTTCAGTGATTTGATTTTTTTTTTTTCCCTCCTTAATGCTATATATCCATTATGGGTTACAGGAGGACTTTGTTTAGTAGAGTCTCTCAGACCCTAAGCTAATAGAACAACCACTCTCTTGAATGTTGCCAGTTGCCACACAAGAGTGAAGAAAGAGGTTTGAAGAGACTTTGATGGGCAATTAAATGCTGGACCCAAAATATAAAAATGCCACTCCAGTTCACAATTCGTTGTCCAGAATTGGACAACAATACTGACATGGTCCCATTTAATCACAAGAAAGCTAGAAAATGCAATTCTACCTTGTGTCTGCAATGTACGGAAATGGAAAAACCAAAGTATTTCACAAACATCACTAATGACTATCAAAATATATATGATCCAACCCCTGTATTGTTTTAAGTATTCTTATTTTCAGAATGTGCTGAAAATATATTCTGTTATGCTAAAACACTGTGCTTGTTCTCATTTAGGAGACTTTTCAGTTGCTGGTCCCTTTTTATAAAATTGTCTTTCCTCAACTCTATGCATAGTTGCCTTTCTGTTATCATTCAGAATTTAGTTTAATATAAAGTAGATTCTCTAATCTCCATATTTTTTCATCATATCATTTTGTTTTAAATTCTTTGGCATACTATCTATATGAAATTTTTAAAAAGTTCTTTGTTTACAAATTTTCTCCCCCAGCCACCCAAGAATGTAAGCTTCATGAAAGTAAGACATTTTATTTTATCTCTTTTCACTGCTATATCCTTAGCATCTTTGGAGTGAATCTAATATGGTTTTTACATGAATGGAATTTGGATTAGCTCGGCATGAGTTGTTCTCTGAAAATGAAAGTAAACTTCCTGAACAACCATGCTAATTGAATAAGCAAGAGTCACAGGATGCAAAATTGAACACACATTTATTTTCCTCCTCGACTACCCATTCAAACCAGTTCTGTGGAACTAGTTATTTCTCCAATTCTGATGAAATTTGATGCACATTTTATATCATTTTTCAGTCTTAGATAATAAAATTTTTCTGGTTACTTCAAGCCAAGCAGTCTCATTTTAGTCAGTAAAATGTCCAATCATTTAATACTTCAAATTCATATGGAGTTTTACATTCTCACTTCCCTCCCCTTGGTCTTCAGGCCTGGAAAGCCTACAGTGGGACGAGGGATATGATGAGCTGTAACACTCACCTCTAACTTCTAACCTCCTCCATCATTATAACAGCACAAGGCTGCCTTTTAGTTTCTCTGGAGTTGGAGAACAAGAGAGGGAGAAGACAAATTTGAGGGTCAGGGGAGGTCATGTTTGCCTGATACCAAATTTTCTCTGGCCCACTATTGTCTATTCCTGATTCTCCCCAGACTTTCTAGACATTCAGAGCTGAGTTTGCTTTCATGACTTTGCGGAGAATTCCTTCTGTCGCTGGGGACCTTTCTTTGGCAGTCCCCTAATTCTGACTGACAGTGTGCAACAGTATTCTCAGCTCTGGTTTTCTTAATACAACTCAAAAGTTGCTTGTTTTCCTAAATGACCAATATCTGGACTATGAGAAACACTCTTACTTCCTTGACAAATTGGGCAAGGGATTTACAACATTGTTTCCTTTCCCTGATCCACAGGGAGAACAACTAGTTAGCTCTCATTTCTCACTGATATGCTTTTCTAGGTGTGGGTCTCATACTAGTATTTAACTGAAAAAGACTCCAAGAGATATAGGAAAAGCATTCTAAGTAGTCACTTTTAAGCTTCTACTGCTATGGAAGGGTGGGGAGAAATGAGCACAGCAGGCCAGGCCAGGCAACAAGAGGTTCATCAGTGGACAAGACAGGGTCCTTACTATCAAAGAGTTTGGAGTAGACAACTCATGTTTGAGTGCCTTGAATCACTCTTAACTGCCCCCCTTGTAGATTCCTTGACTTCTGGATTCAACACTTCCTTTCTCAGCTTTTTAAAAAAATATTCTTTAATTTTTATTTATATGTTTAACTATGGTCAGAATATCCTTGATAACTTTTTATAGACTTTTTCAGGAAAAAGTCATATTCTTTCAAACTTTTCATCATTTTCAATTTACCAATCCAGTATTTTTTGCTGGTTAGAATGGAATAAACAGTACTCTTTCCTCATATTGCTCTTTTAATCTGTGTAAATATTATCATCAAGGAAAACATCTTTTATGTTTTCAGTATGACCAGACTATCTATATTGGGCCTACTCAAAGTGACAACACATAATGAAGTAAGGAAGTTGTATCAGAACGTAATTCAGTTTGCTGCTTTCTTCACTGATAGAGTCTCTTTATGAAAAACAAATGCCAGCTGACCTAAACAATGTGTTGATGACAGGGGATTTTCATTCTGGCATAAGCCCCTATCTTGTTGGCCAGGTAACAGTTCATGGACTGGTTGTGGTACCAGATCACACTGTGAGAAGCTCTGATCTAAAGAATGAATGAATGAGTCAATATCACTTCAATCTGATTTTCCTTTCATCTTGCCCCCAAGGTAAATTTAATGGAGTCCTAGAAACGAATATACATAAAACCATTAATATGTTCCCAAAAGTCATATAGGATATTTTATAGGGGTCTCAGAAACTTTTAGAGCTACTCACTTTCTGAAGATCATGTCCAAAAACAAATTTATACAATTAATGAAGATCATCAATGTCCAAAGCAATGGTTATGGTAATATTAATGGAAAGGAACTTCTATGAAGATCAAGAAATCTCTTGCTTTGAATTAATTCCTACCTGTTAAAATAAATTTAGCTCAAAAGGAAATAAGAAAAAAGAATTCAATTTATTTTTAAGTGGAAAGATATGTTTAAATTTTGTCTCCAATAGCTAATTTCATTAAATAGCCTAGATATGCAGATAACAAGCTAAAAATAAATCTAAAAATTTGAGTCACTAAATCGGTCTTCAAGATTTGTGTTCTAAGAGCCTTATGACTAAAAGAAAATACCAGTTTTCTCAAAGTATCTTGGTTTTAAAGAGATCTAAATAGCAGTAAAGAAAACAGCAATCACCTGATTCTTGGAAATATTCATTTATTTAACTTTAAATATGCCATGCGTCTTTGAAAAAAAAGGTAAACAAGTCCCATGTGAAAATTGTTAAGATATTTCTTTTGTAATGTTAATGTTGCTGTCTTCATAAATCTCTGATTCTAGCCACAGCCCCTGCTCTCTCTGTCTTTGATTTATGTAGAAGCTGACCTGTGTCTAACCCTCTCTGGGGCCAGCCTCTAGGATTATGGGACTATGATCTGGTACATTCCTTAGAGGAAAAATTTAACTGAGAAATGTTTTTTCCTGACAAGTGATAAAGCCCTACTCTTTTTAGGTTACACCAAAGACAAAGGTGTGGTTAAAATAAATTGAGACTAGGAACACAGTATGAATTAAGGAGACAACTTAAGTAGAAGATTCTGTGTGTAAGAAAGCAAGATAAGACAAAGGAAGGGAGACAGCACGTAAATTGCCTGGAAGCTATCAATTCCTATTTTTATAAAGCTTAGACTCTAGGAGAGTAATTAGCATCAAGGCCAGATCAATTTTCCTAGACACAGTATTTTATTAGATTGCTACATGACAGCATACTAATTAAAACTGATTGGTCTAATTAGAATCCCATTAATAACGAGAAAGGTAATGACAGATATATCACTACATCCACAACACCTGATGAATCAAATGCTCCAACATTCAGGCAGTTCAGATACAGGTTTGGGTGGGTTTTTTTGTTTGTTTTTTTTTCTTTTTTGTAATTTGTTATTTTAAGAAAGGAAGAGAACAAACATGGTAGAGGGGTGATGGCAAGGGACAGCAAGCTCCCCAGTTCTCTGGTAGTGAAGACCTTCAAAAAACAATTAGTGAAAAACGAACACAAGAGAAAGCTTAAATAAATAATCATTTCAAAAAGTCAGGCTAAAGTAAGAATATAATGTACTTAGAGACTTGTAGGACAATAATAAATTCTCAATGTAATTCTGAAACAAGCTACCTGATTTAGTTTCTTACCTAAATACCATGGTAAAAAAAAAAGCAAAGATGAAATTAGATCAGTATAATATTTTTTCATAGTTATAATAATATAATCATAGTTTTGGATAGATTATGACATCAGATTCTAATCTTGAAACACAATATTCTCTTTCTGTTGTTTCTTAACATCGAATCACTGTTCCTGCCCCAAGAAAAAATCCCAATTATACATATATCAGCATACAGACTGGGAGGCTAAGGCATATTAACAAAACATATTTATTACTCATTGAATAAATACTATTGGGTACCTTCCCCGTGCCAAATGTTATTCTAGGTGACAGAGATATAATCTCTGTCAAGTTTAGTTTCATAGGAGGAGCAGCAGTGAAAGAAAAGAGGTAACCAATTAAAATGAAACAAAATAAAAGCCAAAAAAAAACTTTGTATTCATGTAAAACCTTATTCTTGACCCCCTTCAGCAGCTTCCAAGGAGTACCTCAGTGTTCTTGAGCTCCTGTACCCTCTCTACTCCCATCTTTCAGTTTATCATATGGCCTATCATTGGCTTGGACATAATTAAATATGAGCTATTCCTCAGGATCCAGGAATTTCCACAAACTTACCAAGTGCTGGCTTTCTGCATCTCTCTAGGACTCATGACACTACTTTTTGGCCAGTTCTGCCCTAGTCTCCTGGGCGCCTAGAACTCCTAGGTTCTAGCATTTTAGGGACATTCTGACTTCTACAATAACTACATGATAGATTTGGCCTATATGAGGTCCTATGTCTCTTTCTGCCTTCTTTTTTTTATTCAAAAGAATTTCTTTGTATTGAGTACTCTAAGTGGCTTGTAAACCTTCATTATATATGCTAGATTATTCTATGAATTTCAAAAGCTCTGTCTAGAATTTTTCTGTATTTTATTTTTCTTTCCATGATTAGATTGGGTCTTCAGGATAGAAGTGGGAATATTTTAAACTTACTCCCAAATCATCATACACCATCCATTCTCAGTAAATTCCCCTCCTATAGGCTTGGTCTCTTTTTTTCCCCAGATGACAAAGATAATATGGATTTTTCAACCCATTTCTTGGAGCAAGTTTTTATATAATTTATACTATAACTATGGGCCTCAAATGTTTCAGGCAGTCCCAATTTCAATTTCCTGTGTATGTGTGTTTAATAGAAAATTCTAACCATGTAAAAAACAAACTCCAGATATCAATAGCTTAACATAGCAAAAGTTTATTTGTTTATTCCAGTCTGTGCTGGGTAGTCGAGAGTAAGGGAAGAGAAGGGGATTCTACTCAAGCTGTTATTCAGAGCCCCTAGTTCATTCCATCTTGTGGTACCATTATCTTTAACTCCAACCTTGGATTTTCAAATTTTCCGGCAGAATGGAGGAATAGATGGTGGATAGTATCTGACAGATTTTCATGTGTCAAGCCTGGGAGCAGCTTAGCTCACTTTTATCCATATTCCATTGGCCATAACTCAGGTACATGGTTCCAACCTAACTGAAAGGAAAGCGTCCTACATTTTTATGTGTCTAGAAAGGAGAGGGAAAATATTTGTAAGCACTAGCTTTCTGTGCCACATTCTATCATTCTATAACCAAATATACTTTTGTTCCTTTCCTTCCACACATAGGAACACCCTCTTTCCCTTCCCCAAAGGAGACAATCCCAAATTCCATCTAGTCTTTGCATCCAGCTGAAAGACCAGAAATTTTAGATGTTGTGTTGTTTAGTCATCTCTGTTGGGGTCAGATGTGGTCTTCTCGGTCTAGCAAATTTAGGGCTAAAAAGCCAGTTATATGCTTACTCCTCAACCCCACACTAAAAATTCAGTAATGGATCAGAAATAAGATGTCCTTTGACATATTTGAAAAGTAGATTTAGGAGCATACCTTGTTTGGGTGTTGCACAAATTTTATAATGAACTTCCTGCTGGATCAAGTCTGGGGGCCTGAAAGCTCTTTTACAGCTAGGAAAGTCAAAAGCTTTTAAAATCTGAGATCAGAGAACCTTTATCAATATAGTTTCATCAAAATCTTCATAGACTTCTAAATTATTTGGTTCTAATGATTCCACGTACCAGAAATACACTTGAAGTTCTTTTTAGACACGACTCACATTGTCTTCAGATTTTCCTCCTTGTCTCCATGTTTCTCCCTCTCATCATACTAGAGGCAACATTGAGATTATTGCATGTGAACGAGAGAGAGAGCCATCTTTTATCTGACCTTTGAAGAAGACTGGGTGTTAATGGACCTTCAGTGGTAAACAGAATTTTCCATCCTATTTCCAAATATATGATATTTAGGAGCAGTTGGCTTTTCAGTTAAGGCCCTAAATATCTGAAATATTTCTTTTTATTTTTGCTTTTAAACCATCCAATTTCTAAAGCTCTTCTTTACTCATCACTTGTTGAAATACAATGCTAAATGTAGCCAATATCAATACTCACTAACACTTTTTTCCTCCAGCCAATTCTCTCAGACATACTTGCTCAATAGGTATATAGATTGTCTTCAAAGTTAATACAGGTAACATTTTTACCTGGTAAAAAATACCTGGTATTTCATTTACATGTATCACCATATTTTCACTCCCCAATATCTATTTATTTCCCACTTTTAGGCAATTATGCCAATATCATCTATTTTGAGTTATTTTTTTCTTACAGCAGCACCCTAACTCAATATTCCAGTTTTACTTTGTTTATATGCTATTATAACAAGCTGCCACATGCTGTTACAACAAACAACCCCAAAATCTCAGTAACCTAACTCAATGATGGTTTACCTAATAGTCACATCTTTCTTTTGTTTCTCTTTCCACACACAGAACATCCTCTCCAAAGGAGAAAACTCAAAATTCCATCTCATCTTTGCATCTAACTGAAAGACTAGAAATTAAAATGTTGTGATGCTCAATCACATCTCTTGGGCTCAGATGTGGCTCCTTTTGGGACAGTAACTTCCAAAAAGAATCCATTAGGTGAGAGAGGAATGCTATGTTATACAGAGTCACTTAGGTACTCTGGTGTTTTCATGTTATACACTATGATTTTCAATGTTGTCTCTACCATTGCCATGCCATGGGAAAAGAGAGTGGAAGTTTACACATAACAGTTTTATGGGCTAGGCCTCCAAGTGCTCTGTATTACTTTTGTACACATTCCATTGGCCAGAACTCAGTTCTGTGTTCCTAACCTAAGTGTAACAGATCTGAGAAACATTGAGGAGCACTGAACATAAGAAAATAAAAAGAAACAAGGACTGATGAGCATTCTTTGTCCTAGCCCATAAATGCAAGAAGTTGTCCTATCAACAAACACAATGATTAAGTTTCAAAGATATTTACTGGTTTTTGAGGAAATCCAGGACAGTATTTGGAGAAAAATAACAATCAGATTGAGGAGTGACTTTATCAGAGAGCCACTTCAAGGACCTTATATCTCCAATAAAATTTTACCTAAATTTTTAAAAAATCTTGATTATTCTTATAGAGAAGGTAGCATGAAAATACTGAGGGCATTAATTATTATAAGAATGCTGCTAACATAAATTTAAAAATGAGGTTTTTGTTTTTATTGTTAGTTTCAAGATAAGCAACACTGAAAACACTCAGAGTGGAAAAGGTCATATGAAAAGGATCAATGGGCTTGTTTCCTGAAGGAGTGTGGCTACATCAGAAATAGACCAAAGCCAGAAAGCTAGCTTGAGTAAAACCCAGGAATGTAAAGCAGGGCTTCTGCCATATTGTAGAAATCTTGGCAAAATCTTAAACAAGACAGATATGTGTAATGAAGTACGAAGATCCAGGATTTGGTACAGGCTACAGTAAAACTCTACTCAGATCTCAACTGGCTATTAACACAGTGCACTGAAGTAACAAGAGACCATACATAGTTGGTCGGACATCTCTGAGGGTTCAAATTTTTACTTTTCATCTCCATACTAACTGTGTTCTTAGTCAGTCTCATACCCATCAGCAGATGCATACTCCTATATCCACAGACATCTTATGCTTCACAGCCATATTATCTCTTTTAGGAACAGAGATAGCTATATTTTGTGGAATCCATTTTCTCAAATTCTTCATCTAGAATTTCACCCTTTTTGGTACCCAAGGCTGGGGATGGCCATATTCTCAATGCTAGGGTTACCACTATGTCCTCTAATAGTGATTTAGATGCTAATATTTCATTTCTAAATTTCCACATATCAGTATATCATTGTAATATCATAATTTTGCCATGATAAGAAACCCACCAAACTCTTCCTATAATTTTTCAGTGAATTGTTTGAATTACTTGAATTCCTTCTCTACAAAATTCTGATCCACTTCCTCGGCTACCTTGTAAAACAACACCCTTATCCATGAGTTTATATCTCTTTCTTCAGCCCAGGAGATCTTTATGTTTAACAAAGATAAATGGGCCTTCTCAGGGCAGATATGTTTTTTTCAAACTAATGACATGACTCTGTATTTTGTTTACCCTGTCTTCATAGTGTCAGAGAGCTAAATTCAGATTCTGAATCTAGTTAACCAGTAAGTAGATGGCAAATAAAACTGAGAGTTAAGCCCAGCAGTTTCATGTGATGTTCAGACAATATTACTAGTAGGAATTTCAAGGACCATGTGAAATAATATCTGCCAAGGGTGATTTGTGCAAATAAGATTGACTCTCACTACAAAACTCTTCCAAGGCTTATGTAAGTGTGATATGTACTTAATATTTATATAGATTTAAAAAAAATCAATTTCCATTGCACTTTACTTCTATTCTCAAATATTCATAGTCATAGAAAAATGTTTAGAAAGTTTACATTTTAGTTTTTATCCCTAACAAATAAGAGTTCGCTTGATGACAAATTCTGGTGTACCATTAGGGAACCTGGCCTGCCACATCATATAACTGACAATTATTTTTGCACATAAAGTTTATTTATATAAGATGGAATATACGGACAATGTGAAATAATAAATTTAAAAAGTCTATCTGTACCTTTCTCATTCCATTTAACATCTTCAACATTGTGTTATATTTAGCAAGGACAATGTTTTCTATTTTCTATCCTGTAGTATTTCAATTACTTAAATGTGCCTGCAACTTATTTACCTCTGTATCATTTTAAAGATTTTTTTTTTTTAAAGATTTTACTCATTTGACAGAGAAAGACACAGCGAGAGAGGGAACACAAGCAGGGGGAGTGGGAGAGGGAGAAGCAGGCTTCCCATGGAGCAGGGAGCCTGATGCAGGGCTCGATCTCAGGACCCCGGGATCACCACCTGAGCCGAAGGCAAACGCTTAACGACTGAGCCACCCAGGCGCCCTACCTCTGTATCATTTTAAATGCTTATTTTATGCCTAGAATATAGCAAATGTTCAATTAGATAAATTGTAAATGAAAGAAAAATAAGAGAGGAAGGAAAGAAAGGGGAAAAGGAAGGAGGATGTCAGAAGAATTGAAGAAAGAAATGAAGATTTTTTTAAAAATAGAAAAAAATATTACTTTATTAGTTTTCCATTGTTATTTACTTCATTCCATCACATCATTAGTCATTTCTGAGCCCTACAAGTATGATGTTATTCTAAACTTCTGGATCTACTCTTAAAGAAAGGAAATTGTGTGGTACTATAATATTTTGTAGATGCTAAATTCATCAAAAAAAGGAATTCTGAAGAAAGCAATTGAACAGTATTTCATAAGCTTTCCAAATGTAACTTTTGTGCTGAGGATTCCTAAAAACACCAAATACAATTGTAAATTGTTTTCACTGAGATTTTCAACAGAATAAAAGTAAATGCTAGAATGTATGTAATGTTAAAAGGAAATCAGTGATTTCAAATCATGGTTTGCTACCTAAAAACATATCTTTGTTTAATAGACACCTCAAACTTAACATTTCTAAATTAAACTGGATCTTTTCCCAAAATTCTGGCTTTACTCAGAATATCCCAGATCATAATTGGTGGCAACTTCATCCTCCCAAAACTTTGGAGCTATTTTTGAATGCTCACTTGTCTCATGACCCATATTCAATGTTTCAGAAAATTGGTTAGTTCTACTTTGCAATGTACCCAGAATCACACCAGATTTTGCCAGTTTCCACTGCAACTATCACCAATCCATCATCATTTCTTCTTGTATTATTGCAAAAGTTTTTGGTTTTTGGTTTTGGGGTTTTTTTGATGTTTTTTGTTTGGTTGGTTGGTTTTGGTTGTTTAACTTTTTATAAATTATTATTGAGGTATAATTGACTTATAACATTATGTTAGTTTCAGGTATACAACATGATTGGATATTTGTACATACTGTGAAATAATCACCACCCTTAGTCTAGCTAACGTCCATCACCATATGTAGTTATAAACTTTTTTCTTGTGGTAAGAACTTTTAAGAACTACACTTTTAGCAACTTTCAAATATGCAATAGTGTTATTAACTATAGTCATCATGCTGTATATTATATCCCCATGACTTATTTATTTTATAGCTGAAAGTTTGTACCTGTTGACCTCCTTCACCCTTTTTACCCACCCCCACCACCTGCCTCTGGCAACCACCAATCTATTCTCTGTTATCTGTGAGCTTGGTGTTTTTGTTTTCTATTTCTAGATTCCACATATAAGTGAAATCATATTGTATTACAAAAGGTTTTTAACCTGTCTTTTTGTTTTCAATTCTTTCTTCCTACAATCTATTCTCAAGCTAGAGTGATTATTTATCTATTTATCTATTTATTTTTAAGATTTTATTTATTTGAGAGAGAAAGAGAGGAGATAGCAAGAGAGAACATGAGCAGGGGGAGGGGTAGAGGGAGGGAGAGAAGCAGACTCCCTGCTAGGCAGGGAGCCTGCCGCAGGGCTCAATCTCAGGACCCAGGGATCATGACTTGAGTCGAAGGCAGACACTTAACTAATTGAGCCACCCAGGCGCCTTAGAGTGATCTTTTATTTTTATTTTATTTTATTTTATTTTATTTTATTTTATTTTATTTTATTTTAATGTTATGTTTATTTTTATTATGTTATGTTGGTCACCACACATCATTAGTTTTTGATGTAGAGTGATCTTTTAAAAACATAAACCTGACCATGTCACTTTTTCTTTTCAACCATCCAGTAGTATCCCATGTCATCTAGAGTAAAAATCATAGTCCTCCCAAAGGCCTTCAAGGCCCTACTGAACCTGAAACCCACCATTTGTGGCCCTCTCCTCCCTAACTAGGAGCCCCCAGCCATATTCATTCTGTAATAGCTATACTGACCTCCATATTACCCCTGAAAAATTCCAGACATATTCCCACTTTATGGAATCTATTTAGAAAATCTAAATAATTCAAAAGTGATTCAACAGTTTTTACGATTTGGGAAATAGAAGGGAACCATTAAATATTTGATGGACATAATGAATGAATAAATGAATGAATGAATTTGATACTGGATATATTTCACATTGGTTTTGAATCCCTCTAACCTAAGTATCTTTACATTTTAAATAATACCATAAGCTATATTGTAGATTTCATCTCTGTTGGGAGGTTTTATTTAAGAGATTTTAATTATTAATAATGGAATTGATTGTGCTTCAAAAAATGTATTCAAAATAAGGATGGAAATTATTTTTTAATTAAAATAAATATTGGATTAATTCATAACAGCTCCTGTTAATGCCTTACACACAGAATTTACCCACACTTAATCAAAGCTCCAGTAGCCTTTAGGGTAAACCCTGACCAACTTCGACCTCATTCAGGTATTTCTGTTCAACAACTGTTGATGTACTAACAGAAGTGATTTTTATCTGTCTCACCAAGGTTATCTACATTTATTTGCATATAATATGAACTCTCACTTCTTGAGAAAAGAAAAATGTGTTCAATAATTTAGCCATGGAAATTATTTTCCTATATACTTTGGTGATTCCATTCTTATTGCCTAAAATTACCTCCCTCTTTTCCTCCCTTGTCCACTTATTTCAGGGCAACCTAGACTTGAAATCTCAAATATTTCTTCCTTCACAAAGCCATCACTAACTCTTCCTCCATGCTTCTGAAATCTACCTCTTATAACTTTGTAGTCAAGTTCCTACTTTCAGAGGTACTTGTATATTCTGCTATGTAGATAATTTATATTTTATAAGTAGAGTCTTCTTTCCACATAGATACCACATCTTCAGATCAAGTACCTAGTTGGATTTACTGTTTCTAAGTATCCAACAGATACTAATCTTCAGAATTTGAGAACAAAGATTGGATTAACCAGGAATTCCTAGGAATTCCTAAAATCTTGAATTTTTCTGCATTTTGTAGCATTTATAAAGGGAAGATTAGTACTTAGCATTTTAGTAGAATATGTAATAGTACTGTTGTTTACTATTTCAGTAGTATTTTAGTTATATTTAGTGTATATACATGTATATATATATACACTAAATAAAATATACATATATTTATATGAAATATATTTATACTAAAAATTTAATATAAAATTTATACTAAAGAATTTTAACCTAAGCAAGCTAAAATACTGGAAAACATCAGTGTACATTACTGGGAAGACTTTGAATGACTTAATGTTCTGATATCCTAGCAAAGTAACAGCAAGATTCATAATCATGTGTCAAAACTGCCAAAAATTCATTTAAGTAACTATTTAGCACCCTATACTTGTTATTTATTATTTCTTGCAATACCATTCATAAGATTTGTACAAACTATAAAATCTATCAATCTATTTATCTTAATTTGCAAGAATGATTCACCATTAGCAAAAGATAAGGTCAAAAATACACATTTTTAACATACTAACTGCTATAAAAAAGACTGCCTGATTATGTGGTGACTGGTTCCTCCCTACATGCTCCTGTTCCAGTTCTCAAAAATGCTGACCTTAATATTCAATGTGTATCAATGTTTTCTGCTCTTGCTGTTGACTTGCTATTAACAGATTCTTCAAATCAGTAGTCTACATTTATAGTTACGGTCTAATTCTCACAGGAGAGTTGTAAATAATTTTTATTTTCCCAATTTGTCAACTGCTTTTTATCAGGATTTGAGATTTAGAACAACATATAAATTTTCCAAGAGAAGTCAGGAAGATGCTTCTGCATGAATTCTCTAGTTGGATTACTATATTCAGTCACCTATAAATATTATTTAAATATCTAATTGAAATATTTAATATACATCCTTTAATGTGGAAGATACTGGAGATTAAACAGTGAATGTCATGTAGACTCTGATAGAGCTTACATTCTAGCTATAAAGACTAGCAGGTAATCAAGAAAGTACAATGAGGTATGACAGAAATACAGTTGGGGAGGTGCTAGATATTGTTGTAAGAACACATATTAAGAGTTTGGTATCTCTTCATATTAAAACAAAATATAAACAATTAGCATTTACATAGGCTGATAATAATATTATGCATTTATGTGATTAAGTACAGAAAATCTGAATTAAGGGACGCCTGGGTGTCTCAGTCAGTTGGGTATCTGCGTTCGGCTCAGGTCATGATCCCAGGGTCCTGGGATAGAGTCCCTTATCGGGCTCCTTTGTTCAGCAGGGAGTCTGCCTCTCCCTCTTTCCCTCT
Organism: Callorhinus ursinus; assembly: GCF_003265705.2. NCBI lineage: Eukaryota > Metazoa > Chordata > Mammalia > Carnivora > Otariidae > Callorhinus > Callorhinus ursinus. Next base: position 34,588,308 of record NW_027397063.1, on the reverse strand, counting down.
CTGCCCCTTCCCCCTGCTTGTGCTCTGTCTCTCTGACAAATAAATAGATGAAATATTAAAGGAAAAAAAAGAAAATCTGAATT
>NW_027397063.1:34560836-34588215 GCF_003265705.2 Callorhinus ursinus | reverse complement strand
ATTTCTCAGACAGCATGTCTTTCATTTTCCTGTGAAAACCAAATAAAATGGACTGTGTTTCATTATTTTACTTCAAAATGATGCCACTCATAGATTATTTATTTGCAGTTCATTACTAGATAACCCTCTAATAAAGAAGCTTAGTGGATTGCCCATAAATAGAGAATGGTAATGATACACAGGAGAATCAGAATCAAGATTAAATCTTTTTTTAAAAAAATCTGAAACTTACCCTGATCTAGAGAGTAAAACCACAGACTTAAGAGTATTTGGAGTTTAGTGAATTATGTACTTAACTTTTACTGAATTCACCTGGAAAAGCACAAAGTTATGTGTTCGAAGAGCTTTGCACAAAATGAACACCCCATAAAAATAGCATTCACACCAAGATATACAATGCTGGTAACTAAACCCCCCCTTGTATTACTTCCAGGCTCTCTCCCTCACCCAAAATGGCCAGCATTATTTCTATTAGTACTGATTGATTTTGTATATTTTAATACTTTAAAAAAATGGACTTCAGCATATACTCTTTGTGTCTTGCTTCTTTGGCTCAAAAACATTTTGTGGAATCCATCTATGTTGCTGCTCTAACAATAGGTCATTCATTCCCATTACTGTCTAGTGTTCATTTTGCTGACTACAATATAATTTATTTATCCATTGTACTGTTGATAAACAACTGGGTTCTTTCCAGTTTGGGTTATTACATATAGCAATTCTATGAACATTCTGGGATATGTATTTTGTGAATAAATACACACATCTCTGTTCAGTATGTATCCTTAAGAGTGAAATGTTCATAATAGATTATGCTGGTGACGTGGATTCTTTAAGACAACAACAAACCATGCTGAGGGCCTTTATCTCCGACTGAACCCCCTATTCCATTTTCAATATTTTCTGAGGCTTTTGAGTACACACAGCTTGAGTATGACCTAAGGCCAAATAGGAACTTTTCCAAGTCCTGGCAGAAGTCTGGATTTGAACCAGAACCAGAATTACCTCCAGGTGGCAGGGCATAAAGGCAACATTTAATAAACCTTCTCCCTAAGTTATTTGACATTTTGTCAGAAATCAGAGTCCAGGAAGCAACACAGAGAATATAAAAGGCAAAATCAAAGAAATTGTGTGTTCTTCAACTTTAAGAAGAGAAAATCAAATAAGTTACTAAATCACTTGAGCCCTCAGGCCAAGCTCAGGATACAAACTTGAAAAGGTTAGTGCATTTTCTTCACAATTAGTTAAAGGCACATTGATTGACAACTAATCTGTCACAGTCAAAGTAATTACTTCATGAATAGACAACTGTCATTGGGAAGAGCTTCCTATTTCTCCTAAAAAAGAAGCCCCCCCCCCAAAAAAAAGACTAAGAAATTCAGATTCTGCAAATGATTACAGTATTCTCTTGACAACACACACGCGATCGCACACACACATGCACACAAATAGTTTGAAATACTGAAGTAAATTCCTTGGTCATGTTTAGGTTTTAACATGTAGTAGCAGCTTTTGTTCAGTTTTAACAATATTTGAAGGATCTGCACCAGTAAAACACACACACACACACACACAAAATAGCTCTTTAAAAAATCATCTAGCAAAAAATACCAAAACAAACAAACAAAAACGAGAAATTTTGTATGGGATATTTTTCCTTTTAGTTTACCCAGTAACTAAACCTCCATGTTTGGGGTGACTTTGTAAGTCCATATGGGAGGAAAAACTTATATCAATAATAGAAATATTCACTTTCCAGACTTTTGCAGCTTGGGTGTAAGCATATGACATAGATCCTTCCAATAAGATCCAAATGCTTGCCCCTTACTGTGAAATAGGAAAAATGACTTGTGTTTCCTGGATGCTATGGCAGTGAAAATGAACAGTTCCTAAAGGAAAATACAGACAGCTCTCATTCCACAGCATCCAGAGTCCACTGTGCCTGGGGAACAGGTTTCAAGTTAGGGTGTGTGCTCATGGTAGAGAATGGTGCCCTCACTGAGCTAGATCTGTGGTTTAATTTTGGATACAATCAGGCTGCTTAGTCTCCTAAAATCCTAGCAATACTCTGAGCTACCTAATATCCTTCTGACAAATTCATTTTCAAGTAATTATAGCCAAAGTCCTCTCTGTGGCTTACCACTTGGAGCCATGGGTAATGGGGTGAGGGTGATCAACAATCAAATGATGATTATTTTCTTTTAAAATGTATAAATTATTTAGGAAATGATTCTTAATTTCATAATTCAAAGTTTCCTTTTTTTCCCCCCAAGAAAAACACACTGTGTATTTCTACCTGTTCTATTCCCTCCTCAAACATTCGATAAAAATTGATGATAACCATAATATGACTATTGACCGGAAGTTCCATTAAAAGGTTTGGTAATAAAAGAAATCACTGTTTTAGATAAAATGAAGCTCTGGGACGCCTTGGTGGCTCAGTCAGTTAAGAGGCTGCCTTTGGCTCAGGTCATGATCTCAGGGTCCTGGGATGGAGCCACACATCAGCTCCTTGCTCAGCGAGGAGTCTGCTTCCCCCTTTGCCTGCCACTTCCATTGCTTGTGTTCTCTCTCTCCCACCCACTCCCTCTCTCTCTGACAAATAAATAAATAAAATATTTTTTTAAAAATAGAATGAAGCTTCATTATTACTTGGGGATTTGGTCTTTTGTGCCATTCTTTTTCATTAACTTAAAAAGGAACAGGTGGGTATTTCTAAAATAAAACTCAAATAATTATAATAGTGTTTGCATTAAAAATGAGAATTTTTCCATTTTTTTGTAGCTGTGTTGAGTCTACTTAGGTAGGTACACTGTTTTAAAGACATTTAAAGATGACATTCGATCACATTTGAAGAAAACATATTAGAGGAGGAACAGGAAACAGCAGCAGAGAAAGTGTTCCACTACAAAATAAAATGACATTTTAGCAGCTGAGGTCATACAGTCGGTAGTTAAACAAAAAACAAAAACAAACACGGAAAAACACCGTCAGCGACATTCTTCCTAGCTCCATGGCTAGCGAAACTTTGTGCCAGCCAAAAAATAAAACTTTACTTATCTCAAATCTCTCCTAAAATGAAAATTATTTTGACCCTGGAATAATAATTTTCAATTAATAAGAATGGATAGGGTAAAATCCTAAGCATAGCTCAATGCATTTTTTAATAGTTCAAGAGAAATCAGAGAATACCTGTATCAGAAAAAAAACCCACCTATTTACAATACCATTACTTCTCAAACTACAGAGCCACAAAACTCCATCAGTTATATATGACTGCTCTGGCACCAAAGGAGAACTGTGTGTTAATAAGTCCATGTTTATGAACTTTAGAATGGTTACTATGAGGGCATTCTGTAAAAATTACTCTCTGTTGAAGTTAAAGAATGCCAGGAACAGAAATCTTCTTCCCGAGGCAAGGTAATTCCTCTGCGTAAATAAAAATACCTACAGCAGTGAAGACAAATTATGATGACATTTTACTACACACACAAGGAGCTTCCTTTAAAATGTAAGATTTGCACAAACCCTTTAGAAAAGCCATTAGAAAGGTCAAATTGTAATCCAGTCGCTTCAGCTACGGTGCAGTGACAAATTGGTGTGTTATAATCAGTCATAGGGATGCGTTACAGGTAATTCTTTACAAACAATATTTAAGTACCACAGTGTGGGAATGATTTGCTTTTTATGAATTACAGTCTGGTCCAGGTTATCCACATAAATAACATCATTCTTACTTACATCTCAAACACCATCTAGAGAAGGACTATGTCTTTCATGGGAAGTTTATTCTTCCTAGGAAGCATTGGGGAAACAATGTAGAGAACTATAGGATTTTACCATTATAGAATAGATCAAGGATGTTAGGGAAGTAAGTCATTTAGTTTAAATGTTTTACTTCTTAGAAATATTAAAAATAAATTTAAAATAAATACTGATAGGGTATAAAAATGTTGTTTCATATAATAAAAGGAAGAGAAAATGGCCTAAAGCTATTTATGCTAAACTCTAAATTTAAAAAAAAAATGACTAACAGAGAAAGCAAAACAACAACAAAAACAAGAGATTTATTACAGAGTTGATTTAATTTAGTTTTGTTAAGATTATCCATAAAGAACAGTAAACAAATTGATAGCATGATGGAACCTGATGAGTTATTAATTATAAGCATAAAAGAAAGGGCACGTGGGTGGCTCCCTCGGTTAAGCATCTGCCTTCTGCTCAGGTCATGATCTCAGGGTTGTGGGATGGAGCAAGGAACCCGCATTGGGCTCCTTGCTCAGCAGGGGGTCTGCTTCTCCCTCTTCTCCCTGCTCCTGCCCTCTCTCTCGCTATCTCTCTTGCTATCTCTGTTTCTGTCTCTCAAATAAATAAATAATATTTTTTAAATTAAGCATAAAAGAAGAGAAAAGCATTATAAAGCCCCAATTAATTAAAATTCTTACAAAATTTGATTGTATATTTTTCCCTATATTGTGAAATTATTACCTTCATGGCTATAATTGGCTATAATTATTTCTAGAACTTATTCAAATTTTTTATCTTATTCTTTTTAAGTATTATTTTGCCCCACATCAAAAAACAACTGAATTATGAAGTATGGAAAGATGGTAATGGCAACATAGTTCTTTCATGTCTTAGAATCCACACCAAGCGATAACAAAACAAAACAGAAGGATATGAGATAACAAAAACATGGACAACATCTACACACAAAATGGCCATAAATTATATGCATGAATCTCAAGCATATGCAGGTGGAAACGAGACCACCACAGGTCCCACACACTTTCCTGATCTGTGTAGGAGGAAGCAGAGGAAAGCAATGGAGAATCTGGCAGACCTGGAAACAGAACTCCCCAGTAGCCAGAGATGTTCCCTGGAAAGCTCTACATACCAAGAACAACAGCTAAAACTGACAGCGCTTTTGCCCAACCTAAATTCCAGTAGCAGCTGAGTACAAAAAGTCCATGATTAGGCCTGAATGACAATTTGTTAATAATGTGTCTGATGTCAAGCTATATTTCTGTAAATTTCTGTAAATTATTATAATGAAGAAGTGGGGAAAGAATGATTAAATTGAGCTGTATCTTTCGTGTATTTTTTTATTGTTTTTGTTCTTGTTTTCTTTGCATACCTCTGAGAGATATAAGGGGATAGCATTTATGATATATTTCTCAACACATGTAACCTGTTGGAGCCTCTTTAAGCCCAGTTTCTATTTCTAATTTCTGTTGTTTCCTACTAGGGATCTGAAGAGTGTTCTTTACATGTCGCTGGAGGAAGGAATTTAGGGTTTCCATTTGCTTCCCTTCACTCTTTCTACTCTTTTCCTTTCACCTCATCATTTTCCCTCCAAATGAATATCCCTGTGGGGATGGGGGTATGTTCCTTGCTTTCTCCATTCTCAGAGTTAGGAGATAAATTTTAAAAAAGTTGAGTACAATTTAAACATGATTTTATTTTGCTCAGGGAAATGAGGAGGAAAAAGGGCGAAGATAGGAAAGAAAAACCCCACTTAAGGAAGGCTCTGCCCCTGGTACTTTGTCAATTGCACCAATAACAGTGATCATGAAATTAATCAGCAGCATCCAAGAAACAGTATGGAGGCAGAATAAAGTGCTATACATGGGGTAGAGGACTCGGACATTTCCATGGACCAGAAAGTAATAAAACTGGATAAAAGAAACTAAGTAGAGTGGTCTAGAAAGCATGTCCCTTGATAAGGGAGCAATTGCTCTCAGTCGCAGCCAATTGTTTGCAGGTGAGAACCGAAGAATGCAAAGAATGCTGCCATCACGCTGCTGATGATTTATGGGTAAACTTTGACTAGGAAATATATTTTTTAAATCATTTTCTGGATAAACCATGATGGCAAAAAAATGCATCTGTGGACAGAATTCAGCTCATGGATCATCAGTTTGATAACACTGTCCTAGTTTCATTTTTTCCTTTATTATTTGACAAATAGTTCAAACTAAATAGAGCTCTGATATAAGAGCTATCACAAATAAAAGTCATACCCACTTTTGAGGTTAATAGTTTGATGTGCTCACACATCGATCTTAATATAGCTACTTGCTGAGTTAAATCAATAGACAAAGATGCTGTATTGGACGGGTTCTGTGTTGCTAGGAAAATGGCCAGCATTACAATTAACCATATGTGTGCAGGATGATACACACACACATTTTTTCCCAGGTTACAATTTCAAAATTTTGTAAAGTCAAGTTTCAAACTAACGCATATGGACTATGTCAACAACATTCCTAAAGTCTAATCCTAGGAAATATACAGATATTGTATATTTTTATGATACTTCTTTAAAGGGATTTTATTAAGCTGAAAACAGTCTCTGTTTGGATTTGGATATTTTTACAAATAAGGGCAAAAGAAACTCAAAAAGTTTGAGTAAATTGCTCCAGATCACACAGAAGCTGAGTTAATAGAATGAGTGTAAAACTCCAAGTAACCTCTTTCTACATACAGTATTACACTGGAGCTTCTACTTAAAAGTCCTGACAGATGATCAAACAATTGTTTTTATGGCTTTCCAGTGGAGTATGAAGTGTTTTTTTTTAAGATTTTATTTGTTAATTCATAAGAGACAGAGAGAGAGAGACAGGCAGAGGGAGAAGCAGGCTCCCCGCTGAGCAGGGAGCCCGATGTGGGACTCGATTCCAGGACTCTGGGATCACGACCTGAGCCGAAGGCAGACGCTTAACGACTGAGCCACCCAGGCGCCCTGAAGTGTTTTAATAATTGAAGTAATTCTGCAATATTCTGCAGGCAGCTCTCTAAAGTCAATAGAAATACCTTGCATATCTCTGATTACTAAAAGAAGTAAAAAAGAAAAAGATGGTATTACTTCAAATTTTTTAGATACCTCTTATTTTTAAGAATCATAAGTCATTCAAATAATTGGCCAAAATGTATTAATATTCTAAGAGAGAAAATCACATTATCTTTATTTAAATATTGCAGGATGGTCAGTTTAGGGAACATTTATCAAAACTTTGAGGCAAATTTATATGCTTTGTGTATAATTTATAGTAAGATCAATCCCTGTGCATCATATGTAAATATATATAATGTCCATTTAAGTTTCTTTAAGTTTTAGAATTCTAAGGTCAATTAAGATAAATACCGTTAAACTTCTTCGTGCTTTAGAATGTGAGATATTATGGTTTTGACTGAGCTGCTATTGAGTTCTTGATCAGGAACACAATCTTCACTTAAATAAGAATGCAACACATAGCACAAGGATCCATTTTCTAGTTGTTTCCCCCTCCTGTTTTAAAGAAACATTTGGCAATAGAGACTGCCTAGGGTTTATAAAATAAATTCATATTTATATTATATTTTAAAGGAATTTAAACTCTATCATAAGTAGTTGGATAGATCCTGCAAAAGGACTAGAAATAAGTAGCCTAAGCAATATCTTCTTTCATATAATACACAGGAGTGAGAGTGTGTGTGTGTGTGTGTGTGTGTGTGTGTGTGAGTGTGTTAACAATGGTCAGTTCTCATTTTTAAATATATGAATGACATATGGAGTTATTTTGTATTTTATACTTTCCTGTATTATAAAGAAATAATAAATGTATGTTAATTTTACACTCGGAAAAAATTTTTTTAAATGTATATGGGTTTTTTTTATAAGCAAAAAACTGGTTGTTTATTCAGCCAAAACAGTTGCTGAATTTGAGTCTTTCAAGAGAACCTAAATAGAAGCAAGAGTTATAAAAGCAATTTCTATTTTTAATTTTGACCAAAATGATATTAACTAACACACTTTCCTTAATTTCCCTCCTCTTAGAAAACCTTAACTGTCACTAGGAGAAGATGATATTCAATTGGTTCTCAAAGAGAGAATATGGATTTTAGCTCCAAGAATTTACATAAAGGGTCCTGAACAAAGGAGAGGGTAGTCTTATACTACTCCTTGTTTTGGTGAACATGAAGGAACAAAGTAGCAGCACACTGAGTGACACTCTTCGTTGGAGTCAACTCGCTCCCTGAAGATGATGGGAAATTCCACCTCCATCCCCAAAGGCTCCCCTCTGGGATGTATTTTCAGACACTATAATCAACTCCTATTAAAAAGCCTAAAAAGAAAAATGTTTATGTTCTTTTGTAACCCTGCTTGGCCCCAATATAAACTAGAGGATGGGGAAATCTGACCAGAAAATGATAGTCTTTTTTTTTTTTTAAGATTTTATTTATTTATTAGAGAGAGAGAATGAGAGTTAGAGAGCACGAGAGGGAAGAGGGTCAGAGGGAGAAGCAGATTCCCCACCGAGCAGGGAGCCCGATGTGGGACTCGATCCCGGGACTCCAGGATCATGACCTGAGCTGAAGGCAGTCGCCTAACCAACTGAGCCACCCAGGCGCCCCAGAAAATGATAGTCTTAACTATAACACCATACTGCAACTTGATCTCTTCTCTAAAAGACAGGGAAGTGGACTGAAACCCCATATAATCAGGCCTTTATGGCCCTATACCAAACCCTGACCCACATTCCTTTAGGGGGTCCAAGGACACCACTCTCCTCACCTTCTACCCTTCAATCCACTGATTCAGCTGCCTCGGACCTTTCTAGTTCTGTTCATCTGCCACCATACCTGTGTTCTTTCAAGTTCTCTATGTGTCCCCCTTTGTCTCTGTTGTAAACAGGTTGCCTTCTCTGGCATGATATGGACTGCCTATTTTCACTTTTTGTTGGTGGAAAGAAAAGATGCATCTGTTCATCTGTTTGAGCTGATGAATTTTAAGACCTGGAGTCCTCTTTTGTCTGGGCTTTTTCCATCTCCAGCCTTGCTGGAGTCAACTTACCTCCTCTGCTTCTGCTTTCCTCCTCCTCATGCTTTTTTCTGCGCCACCCATGGACACAGCTTGTAGGGCCGGCTCCTCTACCATCCTCAGTGCCTCTGTACCATCGACTCCTGCTCCACTTAACCTCACTCACAAGGAGCAAAAACTATCCCAAGCTATTGGGTCACCTCCTTGTGAGGTTCAAACTGAAGTACCTCCCAAATCAGCATGAAGTGGCCCAAGGGCTCCCTTGGACTTAAAAAAATCTAAAAATTAGAAGTCATGAAATGTATTCATAAATTTCCAGTCTAAAGAATTCTGGTTCACAACTGGTTACTACTTAGTTTTCGCTGGACACTAAGGTTTCTCAGAGTTAAAATTCTGCTAAATGTAATTAAGGGTGATGGAAATAATGAAAGCAACTCTGCGTGTAGAGAGTAGAAGATGTATAGAAAAGGTAAAAGGAATGGGAATACATTTTTTTTGTTGTTGAGGGAAAAAAAAAAGAAAGAAAGTAATTTTGTCCTAAAACAAGCCTGGTTATTTAGAGAGAGAGGGCTTAAGACAAAATCTGAATGAAAAAGAAAGTTGTAGAAGGCTTGTGAAGGAAAAACTTCGGAAAAGAATTCTACGTGTGGTCAGGAGTGATTAAGATCGAAATGAATGGATTTTTAAAGTATACTGGTATACTATTGAAATTCTGCTTTTCTCTCTGTTAAAAAGACAAAATGTTCTTGGATTGTTGGTCTGTTCTTGATAAACTATAAACAAAGTGTCTTTTTTTCTTTATCTGCCCAGAAAACCAGTTTCTCTATTTTGTCTTTATCAGATCTTTAAGTATATGAAATTCCTGAAGTTTTAGTGTGTCCTGGTATAAGGTCATTAAATATTCTAATTATTGAAATGCTGTATGTCACAGAAATAACCAAATTTTCTTGTTAACTACGTTACAATGAACTCTCATCAGATCTTTAACCATGTCCATTTTTGAGTCTTTTGTCATTTATGTTTATTGTTCTGATGTTCTTGCAAAATGTGTTTCATCATCAAGGAGATTCACGAAAAGGACTTTTGACAAATACAGGTATCTGATATCTTTAAAATCATAAAATTAAACTGGGTAAAAATTTCCAGAAGAGCTGCATTCAAACAAAACAAGAAATAATGACATGGGACTGAATGAATTGAGGAAGATGATTATAGTTTTTATGACTATTGTTTGAAACACTGCTGGTTCTCCAATGTTTGCTCTTCCAGATTTAAGGAAATTTTCTCTTAAGGTATCTATGACCTACAGAAATATGGTAAAATATTCCTTTGTGAACAAATTGAAACATTTATGTTTTCTCTCTATTTGAAACCTTCAGAATTCGGAAAGTCACAGTGAGTATTTTTCTTTCATGGCAATTATAATTATTTGCATAAGTTCAATAAGAATCTGTTCTCATTATGACAGGACACCACTGGAAACATTGGTATGTTACCAAGGCTTTGACTGGAATGTCATATTTGAGAGACACATGCATTGACTCAGATATGACTAGACAGCTTTAAAGGATTAAAGTTGATTTTATGGAGCCAACAAAGCCCCTTGGAAATGTTGGCCTCATACCTTGCTCCAAGAGTTTCCAGTACCCTTCCCAGGTGAGTAAAAAATGTCATTTCCTGGCAGATGCAGGAAGCTTCAGAATATTTTGGGGACCTCAAGAAGAGAAATTCACTTAAATCTATAAGTATTACAGGCAAGTCTGATGGCAAGTATTTGGCTTGTTTTCTGGCCTCGAGACACTCTTAAAAGTTCAATCTGAAATTCCTTATAAAAAGTTCCAGCAAAGCAGATTTTAAAGAATCTATATGACCAATCACTATTCTTGCTGAGCTTGTGTAAATAATTAGGCCATGTTTCTTAACACCGGATTTGTTTTACAATCAAATTAGTCTTGCCTTGGCTGTCTTTGATAGAAATGAGGGTGATTTTAGAGAAAGATTATGTTTCAATAACACACTTTTGTGGATGTTAGATTCTACTTCTGATTAGTTATCTTTGAGTGTTTACAATTCAGAGGAATTGCCACAAAACTCAAGTACAGACAATCTTAGTGCCTATTGCTCTATGGGCTACTCAAGGGAATCACCAGAGACATCTGAATTACAAACTAGCACAACAACAAAAACATCAAGATTGCCCCTGCTTGCTCCCACTCCATCTGAGGATGCTTTGAGCCTGACATCTAGAAATCTCACTGGTAGCACTCTGGAGTCAGACACTAGGTTTGTAATTTGCTCCAACCATTAACCTATGTCTTCCTTTCGTTTCCATAGAAATGCCTCTTATTAATGACCTGATTGCTTGCTGAACAAAACAGAGACTACATGATGCATAACAGCACCTTCTATACCTGCGTTAACTCCTCCTGGAAAGTAAAAACCCATATAGATAAAATCAGGCAGCAAGCCACTTGACTACAAGAGGCCCTTCATTGCATCCTTCACTACATTCTTACAGAAATGAGGGAGTCTACACAGTGGCTAACACATCATGCTGTGTATGAATCAATTCTTCCAGAGAGGTTAAAGCCTCCAGCCAGGGTAATCTCCAGGTGCTGGTCTGCAACAACCCTAAAAAACAAAACAAAACAAACAAACAAACAAAATCAAAACAAACCTGAAACACATGACTATCAACACCGGGGAGACCAAGCCACAACATCCTTCTACTCCTCACTCTCTGTCCAGTTTTCCTAAAACTCAGACAGCAAGGACTTCGGGGGCCTTCAGGCGGGGTCAACATTCCACATCAGCATGAAGCAGTTAAGAAGATGGACCATCACCCATTTTCCCTTAAAAGATTTTTTAAAGGTCAGATTCCTTGGGTAGGGAATGTTAGAGTAAGCACTTAGTTAGGTTCTAACAGGATGCCCGGAGGCCAGCAAAGGGGGAATCAGGGTCACTATGGGGAAAGTCAGATGCCTGTCCCGGCAGCACTCCACTGATAAGGCCAAAGAAGTCAGATCAAACCCAAGACAAAGAAGGCCAGAGAGCCTGACCAAGTAAGAGAGAAAAGGGGCAAAATCTTGCTCCCAAAGAAATCCCCTCCCTAAATAATAAATATTCCACCCCCTTGTTAACAACTGTCAATAAAAAGTAGAAACCTGAGCCCCAGGGAGGTGTGCAGGTGTTCCTTAGGCTCACCGGCCTTCACAGCTCCAGAGTGTACTCTAACTTTAATAAACTCTTCTCAACTTCCCTGTCTGGTCCATTCTTGAATTCTTTTCTTGCAATGAGACTAATAGCCTCCAGCAATGTCCCTTGAGAGGCTGGGTGGAGGCCTCAGGTTCTGGAGGTTTCCCTAGTCCACCTGGCAACAGTTGATGTCTAGATTCTAACAATATTTTCATTTTTTGCAACACACTTTAAATGGGAAAATGATGAACTAAATTGTGTCCACACGAGGACAAGAAAGAGCCTGATGGTCTGTTCCCTTCTGGAGAGACAATTGAAAAAACAGGGAACCTGTAGATGTGAAGGGGACCCATGACATCAGCCTTCAAATGCAAGAAGGACTGTCACTGGAATAAACTGTAAGCCCAGACACAGAGAAAGGATGCAGATTTCGGCTTAACAAAAGAAATGAGCTGCCTTAGTTACTAAATCCCTGGCACCAAGGCCATGCAAAAATGAAAGAGGACTTGGCTGCCTCTATTTGACCTCAGGCTTTCCAGTTGGGTTCTTCTTTCCAGCTTATTTCTTGGTTTAGGGGGAAGACTTGAGGACAAAGCATCCCCTGATGGGAACCGAAATTACCCCCTCAAGAAATAAGGAAGGCCCTGAGCCTGCAAGACCCCACCCCGATGGACTCCAAGACGCTGGTTAATTTCACCTTCACTGCTTACCTGCATGTACCCACCCATCTTTGGCCCACATTTTCCTTATATAAACTTGGAAGTATTTTTGGCACTTGGAAGACAGTCTTTGAGATACTAGTCCACTGTCTTCCTGGTGTTGGCCCCACTGAAATAAATTCCTTTCTTGTTTCACCACCACTTATTTCCCTGCCTTGGGATTTTATTAGCCCCAAGTGCCTGAACCCGGTCTGTCTGGGACCCCTGCAGCCAGGTGCTCTGGCACCTCTGTGCCCCAGCTACAAAAAGAGCATGAATTTGGCTCAAGATTCAACCGATAGACTTAGCTAATATTTTTAACTGTCTCTGTTTCAGTCACTAAGCAGCAGATCCTTCTTCCAGTGTTAAGACAAACACCATAGTGACACAATTCATTCACCAGCAAAGACTAAGACTCAGTTTTAAAGTTTTTTTTCCTAACAATTAAAGTTTATGACCTGATTTTATACTCATAAAAAGTTGGAATATTTAATGCACAGTGTTTATTTGAGGGTGACCCATATCGGGTCATAATTTAAAAATTAATACCCATATGCATTTATACCTCAAACACACACAACATCACCTGGCAAAGTATGTGTGAATACAGATTTCTAAAGAAACTATCAAGTAGCAATTTGTGCACACATGCACACACACACATACACACAGTTATTACATACAGATTAGTGTAAGAAAATGTAGAATTAATAAAAATATATTCAAGTTCCAAATCAATGTAAATATACTTCACACTACTGAATTAAATACTTAGAAATGATTTAAAAGGTAAATTTTGTTATGTGCTTTTTACCAAAATGAAAAAAAATAAAAAATTATATTCACAAATGTCACTTATCAAAGAGTTTTATTTGGATAGATAATGCTGCTTAAAATAAAAAAACAAAATAAAATGTCTTAATATAAAATGTGTTGCATTTTGCAAAAAAAAAAAATGATATTTTAAAAATACTCCCCAAAAAATTCTATACCAAAAGATTGATAAAGGCCACAGCAGTGATTAAAAAGAGTAATTATTAAAGACTTCCAATACCTTATCTTATTGTGTAAATTAAGTGGTTCCTGTCTGAGAGCTAATGAAAAAAGGAATTACTTTGGAAGTTAATGCATTCTGGTGATATGTATTAAAATAGTCAGGGACCGCATGTTGATCAGAAATTACTAACAGAATGCCGGTGAATCATTCCCATGGTCATCAACTGAGCCCTGGGCAGCAGCAAACAGCATGCCCTAATGAGGGCCTGACTCTTACTGTCTGCATGTCCCAGGTGCCATCCCCTTCATGAAGTGACAGAAAGCTACATGAAAAGACCATATGTATTGCGCTGAAAAAAATAAGAAAACCAAATGGTATCCTATTATTTTCCATAAGTCAAGTGAGAGCTTAATATATAACTGCTTCCTAGGAAGAATTGTGATATGATGCTTAGTCATCTAGAAATAATTTCTTCACTTTTTTCCAGGCTTACTCCTTGTTTACTTGATTTTAAAATCATGCTGATTCTGCCACTATCGTCCTCTCGCGTCAATCTGCTTGTTACACTTAAAATATGATTTTAGACTGATTTTGTGCCTGCATTTCTGAGCATATTTAATCTGCGTTGTATTATTGTTAGGAATCAAATTGCATCCCCCAAAACATATGCTGAATCCTCACCCCCAAGTATCTCAGAATGTGACATTATTTAGAAATGGGGTCACTGTGGATGTAATTAGCTAAGGTAAGGTGAGGTCACATTGGTGGACTGTGGGCCCTTAAAGCAATGCAACCTGTGTCCTCTTTATAAGAAGAGAGAAGAAATAGACAGGAAGAACACCCTGTGGTGACAGAGGCAGAGACGGGAACGATGCAGCTGCAAACCACAGAACGTCAGGGACTGGCGGCCATCTTAAGAAGCCCACGAGAGGCAAGGAAAGTGTTTCTCCTACAGATTTCAGAGAGAGCCTGGCCCGGCTGTTTGGATATCTAGCTTCCAGAACCGGGAGATGATAAATACATTTCTTTTGGCTTAAGCCACTCAGAAGTTTGTGACACTTTGTTACAGCAGCCCTGAGAAAGGAACAGTCATCTAGACCAAATGAGCAAAGTAACTAAATTCTAAAAAGAGAGAGAACACTTGTGTCTAATTATTTTACAGATAGTACAATTCTTTTAAAAAGGTCATACTTCTATCAAAGTTATTTTGGAAGCTCATTTAAAAATGGTAATTATGAGGTCTCTATTCCCTCTGATATCCAAATTATGTTTTGTAACTTGCTTAATCACTGAGTTATATTAACACTAATATAATATACAAAATCAAAGCAAAAGCCCTAGCGAAGGAACTCAGGCTCCATAAATGAATGTTAGTTGATTATAAGAAAGAGTTACCACCATGATTTCACATATTCGGGTCATTTTTGTTGAGTTTTGGCTATTAGTTGTGTTACAAAAATGAGTTAAGACTAGGAAGGACTTGAGAAATTATTTAAAGCAATCACTCCATTTTGTAGTTGAGTCAATTTAGACCTTGTCGTGGTCAAATAGTTGATCCATGAGATCCTTGGGACTTGAACCCACTACCTCAACTCCTGGGACAGTATTTTTTTTGTTAATTCATTACCTTCCTCCTCCTTCTTGACATAATAATGATTATAACATAAAACGGGCTGTTTGGCCAATTAGAACTCCAGACACAAATTCAAATATGCAAAAAAAAAATGGTTCTATCTTTCTATAACTGAATCTTTTTTTTTTTCAATTTCAAGTTTCCATTCTGCCACATGGCACAACTGTCCTCATTTATCTATTGTTTTAAATAGTATTACATCCTTATGGTACAAAGTTCAAATGACATAAAAGTTGTTCCCCCTTACGTGAGGTTAGGGAGAAAAAAAACTAAAACCACCCGGAAATATAAGAACATCCTCTCTAATAAGAGTTTGCAAACCAAAATTTTAAGTTCATTAAAGAAGCTAAGGTCAATAAAGATATCTTACAAACCAAATACTAGCAACAGCACCAACCAGAAAAAAATATTATATATCCACCCATGTCTCTTCTGGCATATTAAAAACTTTTATCAGTTTCTCATGTGTTTTTCCAGAAATGCTTTCTGTATATACGTGTGTGTGTGTGTGTGTGTGTGTGTTTCTAATCAAATTACAGATTATCAACATTCTGTAGCTTTTTTCACTTATTAGAGAACATTCTGTGTTAGAACTAAAAGAGATTTTCTATTCTTTACACAGTTGGACAACGAATGCTCTCCCCAGATGGACATAGTCCAACTGTGAAAGTAATTAATACAAATAGATTTAACTCAACTTAACAATATAAAAATTAAAATTTTGTAAAATCCAGTGGTGTGCTTATTACAAAAGGTAGAAAATAAAGTTATATTAAAATAATAAAAATTAAGGGTTAAAAAATAGGCAAAATCTAATTAAAAGATACCTGGTTTAACTTCAAGAGTATAAGATAAAATGGAATCTAAGACAAATGCCTTAACCTAGTGAGGAAAACTTCATGTCAAAAGAAACAAGTTACCACAAGTATTTAACACTGTGTGATATAATATACAATATAACCTAAAGAGCAAAAAACTGCCAGAATTTTCAAATTGGGTTTGGGATATATGGGAACTCTCTACTATTTTCATTTTTTTCTGTACATAAAAAAAATTATTGTAAAATTAAAGGTTTATTTTTAAAAAGTCACTATTTCTTCTTTCACCACTTGCCTCATTGTAAAGAACCAGGCATTAGTGGTTGCCATAGATATGAATCATAAAAAGCCTACTCTTATTAACAGAGTGAACTCTCGCTCAGACAAGCCATGAATTTGACTGAAGATTCAGAATTTGAATTTTCTTGCTCATTAAACTGAAAAGAGAATCTTAAGCATCTGTTATAATAAAGCAGTAAGCAGAGAAAATACTAGTTTTAGAAGGTCATTTCCTTCCATTGTGTTTTTCAACTAAGATGTAACTGTACTGCCCACCTCCAGCCACACATTTCAGATTCTCTTTATGAAATTATATGAAATAAAAATCCAATCCTTTTCCTTATCACTTGTAATTTAGATTGCCAACATTCTTCCAGCATTTATTCTCTCTCTAAAATCAGGTGGTTCTAAAATTCTAAAATGGTGATGAAGTTTGAGATAGTCAAAAATATTAGTAAGTCACCAATTTTAGAAGTGTATATCCACTAAGAATGCCTGCTTTTATTCTTGTCAAGGATGCTGTGATTGATTACTATCACATTAAATATTAAACATTCATATCTGATTTTCTCATAATTAATGAGCCAATGTTGATACATTAAGATAAATCCATACTTTATTCAGATTTCCTTAGTTTTTTTAATTTTTTATTGTTATGTTAATCACTATATATTACATCATTAGTTTTTGATGTAGTGTTCCATGATTCATTGTTTGTTCATAACACCCAGTGCTCCATTCAGTATGTGCCCTCTTTAATACCCATCACCAGGCTAACCCATCCCCCTACCCTCCTCCCCTCTAGAACCCTCAGTTTGTTTTTCAGAGTCCATTGTCTCTCATGGTTCGTCTCCCCCCAGATTTCCTTAGTTTTTAATTAATGTACTTTTTTTTTTCCTACTCCAGGATACCACATTACATTTAGTCACCATGTTTCCTTAGGTTCCTCTAGAT
Organism: Callorhinus ursinus; assembly: GCF_003265705.2. Taxonomy (NCBI): domain Eukaryota; kingdom Metazoa; phylum Chordata; class Mammalia; order Carnivora; family Otariidae; genus Callorhinus; species Callorhinus ursinus. The sequence continues at coordinate 34,570,838 of NW_027397063.1, read as the reverse complement.
TATGAGATTTTTGCTTACTGTTTTTGATGATCTTGACGATTCTGAGAAATACTGCTCAGATGTTAAGTCGAAGGTCCCTCTGATGGTGTTTGTCAGATATTTTTCTCATCACGTCATATTAAGAATTCTTGCAATCTATATGACATCACTAATGATGTTGACCTTGATTATCTGGCTAAGGTAGTGTTTGCCAGGCTTTTCCACTGTGAGGTTAGTCTTTTTCCCCCTTTCCATATGGTAATCTTTTTTTTTTAAGGATTTATTTATTTATTTGAGAGAGCGAGAATGAGAGAGAGAGAGTACATGAGGGGAGGGAGGGTCAGAGGGAGAAGCAGGCTCCTTGCTGAGCAGGGAGCCCAATGTGGGACTCAATCCCAGGACTCCGGGATCATGACCTGAGCCGAAGGCAGTCGCTTAACCAACTGAGCCACCAAGGAGCCCTCCATATGGTAATCTTTGAAAGAAAGTCACTCTATGCATCCCACAGGTAAGAAGTGAAGAGTTAGGCTCTACCTTCTTAAAAGGGAGGTGGGTTGGGATGCCTGGGTGGCTCAGTCGGTTAAGCATCTGCCTCTGGCTCAGGTCATGATCACAGGGTCCTGGGATTAAGTCCCACCTTGGGCTCCCTGCTCAGCAGGAAGCCTGCTTCTCCCTCAGCCTGCCTCTCCCCCTGCTTGTGCTCTCCATCTCTCTCTCTCTGACAGATAAATAAAATCTTAAAAAACAAAAACAGAGAGGTGGGTGGTTGCGCAAATTATTTGAAACTTTTTAGTTAAAGAGACTTGTCTATTCTTCCTATTTTTAATTTAATCAATATTTTCTTCCTATCAGAAGGGACATCTGGATATTTATTTTATACTATTATAATCCAATTCTATTTTATTTATGTTGTTCAAATTGTTCCAGCTTTGGCCACTGGTAGCTTTTTCAGTTCCCTCTTGTGTCCCTTTACCTACTCTCACTACTGTGTGTGTCTGGTTTTTTATTCTTTTATTTTTCAGCACTTTCTTACCTCCCGGCACTGCAAGACGCTGAAGGGACATCTTACATTGTCCTGCCCCTCTCCCAGAATCAACCAATTTTCCAATGATTCCCCTAGAGTTTGCAATATATATTTTCAAATAATCTAAGTCCACCTTCAAATAACACTATACCACTTTATGTGAAGTCAAGTCATGTTATAATGAAGCATTCCCAATTGCTCTCTTTTGTCCCTATAGCATGCTGTCACTCATTACATTTATTCCGATGTTATAGCCACTTGATACATTGTTATTATTATTGCTTTAAAGATACAGTTATCTTTTAGTTCAATTAGGAATAAGAAATATAGGGGCCCCTGGGTGGCACAGTTGGTTAAACATTCGTTTCCTGGTTCTGGCTCAGTTTGTGATTTCAGGGTTGCAAGATCCAGCCCCTCATGGGGCTCTGTGCTCAGCACAGACTCTGCTGATATTCTCTCTCCCTCTGCCCCTACAGCTCATGCTCTCTCTCTCTAAAATAAATAAATATATCTTTAAAAAAAGAAGAAAAATAAAAGATAGTATTTTACCTTTATTATTTTCCTATACTCTTCCTATCTTTATGTAAATCCAAGTTTCTTGATTATTTTTCTTTTGCTTGAAGAAATTCATTTAACATTTCTTATAAGACAAGTCATCAAATGTCCCCAGTTTTTGTTTTTCTAAAAAACTTTATTTCTCCTTTACTTTTGGACAATAATTTTGCTGGATGTACATAATTCTAATTTGGTGGCACCTTCTTCAAATACCTCAGTCCATTCTCTACTGGCTTGCATGATTTTTGACAAGAAGCATGCCATAATTTTTATCATCGTTCTTTAGACAAAGTTGATTTTTTTTTTCCTCTTGCATCTTCAGATTATGCCTTTAGTGACTTCTCTTTTAAGTAAGCAGATCTTAGTTGCTATATCTTTAGGCCCTTCATGAGTTTAGGTGGTGGTTTGCCCTGGCATCAGTTCTTTGACAAATCCAAGTAAAGTGATTAATTCCCAATGTGTTCAGCTTGTTCTTTTTGTAAAAATAGGAGTGATGACCTCCAAGCTCTTGACATGTCAGAATGTGAACAAAAATCTTATAACTTTTAAAATATCTTTTTGAATAAAGAGACAGCTTACTTGAGAACTATTAAACAAAATTTTTTAGCCTTATAAACACATTCAAGATGAAAATGCAGGGGAAAGAAATAGCTCAACAACTCCTCAATATAGTAGTGAAATGACAGAAAATAAAATAAAACCTGAAAGATTCAAAATGAGGCAAATAATATCATTGTGAAAATTTTGCAATAAAATATTTCATAATAGACAATTCTTACCTCATAATCTAATATCAACTTGCTCATTTATTTTTTATTTATTCAACAAATATTTAATAAATCCTTAGTCTGAACCAGGCACTGTTCTAGATGCTAAAGATGTGGCAGGGAAAGAAAAAGAGTCATTTGTTATTCAAACTAGTGGTCTTTTAGATATTGATGGCAATGTGAAATATGATCACAGACTTTTAAAAAATATTTTATTTATTCATTTGAGAAAAACAAAGAGAGCATGAGCAAGGGGGAGGGGCAGAAGGAGAGGGAGAAGCAGACTCCCCACTGAGCAGGAAGCCATGCAGGGCTCAATCCCAGGACCTTGAGATCATGACCTAAGCAGAAGACAGACACTTAACTGACTGAGCCACCCAGGCACCCCTGATCACAGACTCTTATCTAACACCCAATAAGTTGGAAAACATAGAGGGATTTTTTGCCAAAAGGGACCAGCAGCACCAAACAAGGAAAAGTCTTCTACCTTGTATAATAAAATCTGAAAAGTACATTCAGAGAAGGAAAGAAGTTTTATTGTTATACAGCATAGATATACCTCTGATTTCCACTGAACTCAGCTACAAGCAATGATAGAAAGTGATCAAAATCAAAGCTATATTACATGTTATATAACTTTAAAGTAAAGAAAAAATTCTTAATTTATTCTGGTCTAAAACACAAGCTACTTATGGGGGCAGGGAATGCATCAGGCTGGCGGCAGACTCTACAATAACAGAGGTCAAAATTCCCTGAGATAAGAAAATAGCTACAAAATCCAACATAACAATAAATGAATAAATAAATCACAGCAACTGAGAAATTTACTTTAGAATAGAATCTTAGTGAGTAACTAACAAAATAAATATAATAAAAGCAAAAATAAAATTGATTGCCCATGGTGTGCAAGAGAAAGAAAATGTAAAACTGCTAATTGCCGAATAGTTTGTAGTAGGGAGTTAATCTCTACTGTCATTAATTGAAATTGTTTTTAAAAATAAATCTCTGTCCCCTTCACAACGTGATCATTTTTCACTTAATCTCAAAGAGACATTGTTGAATATATTGCATATCACAGTAAAAATAAATAAGTAAATAAATGATCTAAACAGTGATACGTCACATTTCTTTTGTATAAAGTAAATTCAATACTTCTCTATGCAAATGTCTTAAATATTATAATTTCATTCTTATAAAACTCCCTCTCTTTCCCTTTTACCCTTTCCCCCCTCCCACCGGAATCCCATACACCACACGGAAGCATACAGAAATGTTGTTCACCAACTGTAACCAATGTTATTTCTGAATGGTGGTATAGTGGCTGTTCTAATACATTCCATTTTTTTTCTCAATTACCTGATAATACTATGAAAAACGATGTCCTATTTCAAAACAATACATTTATGAACATTATAAAAGAAAGGGAAATAATGAAACAAAAAGAAACCTTGTTCATTGCACATAGATTTAGTTTCCTCATTGACTCAAATTACTATTTGTTCTAGAAACACTACAAAATGTCACACTGATTTCCTCTGACTATTCTGTTTCTGTGTATAGAATACTCTCTTGACTCCTGAACTCAGTCCAGAAAAGTCCTCATTATTCCATGTGCAGGTGAATGTCAGCCTTCATCTACCGCCTTTCCAAACTGTCCCTTCCTCCCAAATCATTAGTTATATATGTTCTTATGGTTCTTTTCATATCTCCCTTATATTTATGTTATAATAGTAATTCTTTTGGAGCTCCTAGAGAACAGAGATTATTTCATTCGTCTTTGTACCACAGGCACAGGGACTGGACATGATATATGTTTGGTAAAGTGCTTTTGATAAATTATGATGGGACAGAGATACAAGTAAACCAACAATTGCAATTCAGTGGAATAGGTGCAATGTTGACATTACACACAGAAGAACGGAAGAGAACTCTCAACTCATCCTGGAAGGAAACAGGCAAAGGAAGCTTTGAAAACATTTTGGACATGAGATAAGGTCTGAAAAATAGATGGGAGTTTGGGGCCTCTGGGTGGCTCAGTTGGTTAAGCATCTGCCTACTGCTCAGGTCATGATCCCAGGACCCTGGGATGGAGCCCCACATTGGGCTCCTTGCTCAGCAGGGTGTCTGCTTCTCCTTCTCCCTCTGCTGCTCCCCCTGCTTGTGCTCTCTCATGCACTCTCTGTCAAATAAATAGATAAAATCTTTAAAAAAAATAGATAAGAGTCAGTACAATAGTGAACCTGGAAAGTTAAAATTAAAATATGCATATACATATTATGTGTACATACACATAATATATCATACATTTTTGTATATTTATATATATTTATATTTGTTATATATATAGTTATATTTATTATATAGTATAAATACATATAGAAGAAAGTATGATCCAATCAGAAAATTGAGAGAATATGCTTGATGTAGCTGATGTTTGGGCCACAGAAGGAAAAGTACAAAAGAAGCTGGAGAAACAGGCAAAGCCTGGGTGGCAAAGAACCTGTTTATGTTATGGAAGAAGGCCATCATTTTTCCTGAAAGCAATGAAAACCTATTGAAGACTTTAATTGGAAGAGCTATATGTTAATATATGCCTTTCAGAAAATTATCAGAGAGAAACACAGCATACTCATACACTGAATATGCATATATTCATTGCATGAATAGGTTGTTCAATGTGAATTATCAATTTGTTAAATAACAATTGCATGATATAGGCAAAAAGTTGAAAATGATTCTGAGAAATGGCCATAATATGGTCATTTAGCCAGAAGACTTTAAAAATAAGTTATTCCTTAGGTATCCTGATTAAAGTATCAGAACCACTCCATATCTTTGAGCCTCCATGGACTTTTGGGATTCTTAGATCAAAGAGAAGGTGGATTTAATTTGACTTTAAAATCATAGACTATTTTATTTATGCCCTGATGTTTGCTACTTAATGGAGACAAGACTATGAAATCTCCCATCTGGTTCAAAGAACTACCTTTGGACTAGAAATAAATATAAATCTCTCTCTCTCTCTCTCTCTCACACACACACACACACACACACACACACACACACACCTTTTTTCTCATTTTGGCATTTCACTGCCTTATTCGAACTCCTGTTCTCCTGCAAGTATTATAACAAGAGAAACCTTAAGTCAGTCAGAAGAGATATTAGCAAGAGATATGGAAGGAATCAGCCTATGAATGTAACACTCTCCCTTAATTAGAGGTGATTATTCTCCAAGGTCTTATCTTCTTCTGCAAGCTCTTAGCATCTCATCTATTCCACATAAAAACTGAAATGTTTCCAAACAGTTCAGGCCTTTACTTGACATTTTGATACTTAAAGTATCTCGTAGGTATTCTCCAATTTCCAAAATTAATAAATCATATCAATACAAAAATAGCATTAATTTTCTGCATCAGCTTGGAAAAAAGTGAAAGTAAAACATTCTAAGCAAAAAGAGGAGGCATCGCCCTGTCCAATAGATAACGGTAGGTAATAATTGAGTATTCTAATACCTCCAAATGCTAGAGAGTAAACCAACAAATAAACAAGAACAAGAAAATTCTTAAAAATAGATAAATGAAGTAGTTTAGGTTATAAATTATTATTTTTTAAGATTTTATTTATTTGAGAGAGAGAGAGCACGAGTGGGGGGAAGGGCAGATGGAGAAGAGTAGACTCCCCATTGAGCAGGGAGCCTGAGACCATGACCTGAGCCAAAGTTAGATGCTTAACCGACTGAGCCACCCAGGGGCCCCTAAATCATTATTTTTGAAGTGGATGTTCCACAGCACTGCCAATAGCTGACACTGTTGGTATTCATTCCATATTTCCTTCCATCCAAACTTTTTGACTCTTTCAATGTGCTGTCTTCCTCTTTAGTGTGCCTTTGCCTCTTGTGGTCCACATCTCTGATTTTCTTTTGTGTGCTGTGCGGAGGTTGCTGGGCCTGTTTGTCTTCACAGCAGAGGCCTGGAAACCTGGAGTTTATGATCCAGTTAACAAATGACTGCAGGATGTGGAACTTTAAAAGCATAATTCCAACATCTGGAGGGTGATTTACACCAGAGTCATCTTCCAAGATCAGGAGAAACAGCCGTCTGTGGGACTCTGCCTAAACCATAGTCTTGTAGAGATTCTTTCCCTTGTCTGTCCTGGTTCCTCTATTCGTTTACTGATTTCTCTTGGAAACAGTTTCTTAATAAGTATGGTCAGAAGTCTGGATATTTGAAAGATGAAACTACTGAAATATCTACGTAGGTTTACAGCATGCACAGAACTTTTAAAAAGGCAATAGAAAGAAGAGAAAAATACCAAATACGGACAGCAATGTTTATTCTTCATCTTTAAGTTGATCAGTGTTCTAAAAAATGACTATTTAGGAGCACTACAGGTGACAAAAGTTTTGGTTCACCACCCAGGTCTCTCCCTGAGGATGCAGGAATTCATTTTCCCAGCTTCCATAAATGAGTCAGTCCCCATGATTACCTTGTCTAAGAGTAAAGCCCTTCCTGAGAAGTCAGCTTCCAATAATGGGTCAACACATGGATACAAAGACCAAAGCCCTTACCGCATTTTGGAATATCTCTGAAAAACCTCAACCTCGGAGATCCCTGAGAACTCCTTCTGGTCGCTCTTCATCACAGTTTAAATTCTTTCTCTTTCCAATCGCTTCTTGGCCTTTTGGCTAAGATCAAGTGTAAATTCTTTCTCTTTCCAATATTGCTTTGTTCAGTCTTTTGTGAGTATTATTCCCAAGAGTACTTCCTAATAAGTCACCTGCATGACCATGCCCTTTCCAGCAGTAAATATAACATTCAAATTATAGTCTTGGATTCCTAGTGGATCTTGGTAGTGGAGGACCTGATTATGGGACATACAGGGACCATGCAGGTAGAACTATTCTTCAAAATCTGAGTGGTTAGATATAGAAAGTAATAAACTTATGTGAGGTCAACAGCAATTTATCATAAGATAGGATGGTACATCTGGGAATCAGACATAAACAGGGTCAGAAGCACAAGTAAGATGCATAAGCAGATGACTCAGAGGCCATGGCATCATCTCTCAACTCACTTATCCTTAACTCATGCTTATGGACACATATCAGGAAGGGGGTATCCTTAATGACCAATCGAAGGAGAAGAAAAAAGAGCTGACTTGGTTCACAAAATAGTCAGCTCAGATGTTAGTGCAATACAAAATTTCTCCAACACTTTAGTGGCCTGAAAAGCAGCAGTGAGGAAAAAGCTTCCCAAATGCTAGAGCTTGGGAAAGTACACCTGGTCATTCATTTTGTGTGAAAAGAAAAGGGGCATGAAGCAAGAATAGAGAGCAATTAATGGGCAGTGGCAAGTGGTTTGGTTGATTTGTCAGTGATGTGAATGAAAACTAACTGGCAAATTGAAAATGGGAAATTTTAGGGAAGAGGCAAGTAAATAGATCTATCATATGGAACACAAAGTGTGAAAATCTTCGTATCATATTAGTAGCTTCTACAAAGCATCAACCATTGAAAATTTCCCAAACAGCCAAGTACATCATAATGGGTAGTTGATATTAGTCAAACACCGTCATGATCCACCTCAATACCAGTACAATGGCCCATGGTGGCAGAAAAGGAGTCTGTGAATAGATTCAACAGCACAAATTCTCACTCACCAATGCCAATGCAGTCACTGCTGTCACCAAGTGACTAAAATTCTCACAATAGAAACATCACTTAGGAAGACCCATTAGTGAGTTGGCAACAGGTTGATTGTCATCAAACCCATCTACCCTGCAAGGGAAAGATTATTATCATCTTGACAAATACCAACCAACATTCTGAATATGAATTTGCTTATTCTTTCCACAGGGCCTCAACCAATACCACCTTCCAAAGGCTTACAGTGTTTGATTCACCAACATAGAATCCTGCATCATATTTCATTGGACAGAGTGATCTGCTTTAGAGCAAATGAGGTTCAGCAGTGGGTACATAACCATGGGATCCATCAGTCCTCTCATATACCATACTGCTCAGAAGCTGCCAGTTGACAAAATGATAAACAGCCTTTTGAGCTGCAATCTTGGAGAGAAAACGCTGAGAGGAAAGAGAACCATCCCCCAACACGTAGTGTACACCCTAAATCAATGAGAAAAATTTTAACCATGATAAAAATGGTTAAAGATAAATGAATAAATAATATCTAGTGACTAGAGATAAAAGGCAAAATAGCTTACAAAGAGAATATATACATTTCTTTATAAAAGAAACTTTATTTTAGTCTTGCATTGTCTCTATTTATTTATGGTGGAATAAAATATAAAAGTAGATCTTGGAGCTCAAGGCTTCTGGATAAATTATTGCTTCTTGTAGAGATTTACAAGAATTTCAGGTGATATAATACTACATAGAGACCTTTCTTTTAAGTAGAGTAGAACTATGGGCTATTAAAGCTTATTGAATGATTTTCACTAGTAAATGAATAAAAGAAACTTTCATAGGGAAATATCTCACCAAAGAACTTTATCCAATACAAGCTCAAAGATTTTCATTTTCAAGGAGACACTGGAACCTCACTCAGTCTGGTTTTCTCTCAAGCAATATTCTCCTCCTCATTACTTTCAAAGGTAGGACTGCCCTCGTTGCTCCAGTCCCTTAGCATCTTAATCATCAACTCTTCCTTCCAATGGCTTTCGTCTCCTCTATTTAAGTATAAAATTCTAGGAATATCAAAATCAAATTCTCACTGAAGAAAGCTTTAGAGTGTTTAATCCAAAAAGCAAAGTTTTTGATACAAAACAAGAGCTGCTTCTACACAATACATGATGAAAAGCTTGACATGTTTCAGTTTTTCCTATAACCAGAACAAAAATTCTCAAGAGGAAGGTTAAAATGCTGTCATGATTATATTTCAGAAGACAGAATGTTGACTCAGTCTAGGTACACATGGGCAACATTAATTCTCCTCTATGGAAAAAAAAAAAAAACAAGCAACTGTATGATCTTGGCTAAAAACAAAACAAAAACAGAGACACTGAGTTGTCACATGTATAAAAGGCTCAGTTTGATTTTAACAATAGAACCCCAAATTTTCAAATAGTCAGAAACAGTAATTTTTACCAAGGGGATTTTTGACATCCAATATATATGTCATTTTCTTTTCCTCTATCTCTTTTAACTGTAACATATTTGACCTCGAGGATGCATTTGATCAAAAAACATAGTTCCCCTTTGATGAGAATGTCTTTCTGAGATGCACCCCTCTCTGAGCAGCATAATGTGTCCACTTCACAGGGAGCAGCTCTGATTCTGTCTAGTAGAAAAGACAAAACTGTGTTTCTGTTACTGACCAAGCCTGGGGAAAACTGTGTCTTTCAAAGACAAAGGCAATATCAAGACAATGAAGCTTTTGGCAGCCATTATGAGCGTCAAGCTGAGTCTTGTATTCAGCAGCTGAATGGATACTACACGAAAGCTTTAGAGAGATTTGTTGGTCACAGCTGCCACCTCATCTATCAGCCATTACAGGAAGAGCATCAGAGCGTACACTTAGTTTCCCAGATGAAGGTTGAAATCCTTGTTAGTTCTGATTTACCCTAAAGAAGGTAAAGTTTTGGCAACACTGCATAAACAGCACTGAAAACACACACACACACACACACACACACACACACACACACACACACACA